>NC_136471.1:131495652-131955652 GCF_902686455.1 Sciurus vulgaris | reverse complement strand
TTCCCCCTTCACTTGAGTAATCCAGATGGTGATAAGAAGCTGAGGCCTAGAAAAATGAGGTCTCCACTCAGCAGATCAGGTCTTTGACCCCAGACCTTGTGTTTGGTTGAGAAACCATTCTCCACACATCAGATAATTTGGAGTAAATTATTCAGTGAATTATCCTGAAGGAGATGATCAAGCATTTCCCCTTGAATAGTGCCTCCCAAATGTTCAGGTGCATCAGAATTGCCTGGAGGGCTTGTTAAACTACATGGAGCTGAGCTCCAGCCCAAAGCATCTTATTCAGCAGCTCTGGGGTGGGTCTGACAATCCTCTCTAATAAGCTCCCAGGTGATGCTGATGCTGCTGGTCCACGAACCACACTTAGAGGAGCCGTCTTCCAAAACACAGTTCTGACACTTACTCATTGGCAGTGTAGTGGCTTGCTGTGGTATGGGTGTGGCTGTAATTGAAAACTAGGAGAGACCAACTCACTGCAGACAAGACAAAACAAATCTTCCCAAGTCTTGGAGGCAGAGTTTTCTGCGTCACACCTTTTATTAACTCTAGTGCAAGTGGTGATTACAACCCGGCAGCATTCGTGGTTTCCATTACTGCAAACATTTCACCCAGTGGAAGGAAGGTTGGTGTAAACAGCTCCTGGAGGAACACCGGGTGCTGTTTGTGTGTAGTGACTGTAGCAATAGCAACAGCTGACAAAACCCACACTGACCCCTTTGTTTATGCAGGAAGAGGCAAACCTGCCCAGTCCAAACTCAAGATGGATGGTGTGGGGTTGAGTAGTTGCTCAGGTCTGCTGTGGCTCATATTTTCTTTCTTGTTTTGTGTCTGTTGTTTAGGGTGCCAGCGCTTACATTTTGAATTACTTAATGTACATCCTGTGGGCATTGCTGTTTGCATTTTTGGCAGTCTCCCTGGTACGTGTATTTGCACCATACGCCTGTGGCTCTGGTATACCAGAGGTGAGTTGTGGTTGAATTACTTTTGTACCAATAATAAGAATAGCAAATACTTTTGTAGCACTGTTGTGCCAAGCACAGTTCCAAGCATCTAGCATCTATTAACTCATTTATTTTTCACAATAAGCCTATGAGGTAAGTACTATTAGTCTTCATTTAACAGTCAATGAAGTTAAGTATACATGCCCAAGGTCACTGAGCTGGTGAGCTGTGAGTTGAACCCAGCAATCTGATTTCAGGATTAAAACTCTATCTTCAGGATTTTTGCTCTGTTGTGCCTTAGATGATTAAATGCTTGTCTTTGTAAAGCAGGCATGAACTGTTGTAGCATGTGAAATCAGAGTTCATTAACCATCTACATAAATGTGGCACTGTAATAACTCTAAGTGCATTTGTGATGTAATGTGAAAAAAGACAATACTGGAGGATCATTGCTGAAAACACTTACTGAGGATCAAACTCCTTTGCCACATTTTGCTCTTCTGGTGACAAGGTAATAGCAATCTTGAAAAAATTAATTCTTTTTTCAGTGCATGCACTAGGAATGTACCCCTGTGAACTTAGAGTTCTTGTAAATAGTTTTCAGCACTTTTATGTAACTGGGGTAGGAGGGAAGTGATCTCATCAATCAAGGAGAATACCTGAGTCTGAACTTGAAACCTAGGAGGATTGACTGGGCAGAATAATGATAAGTTAGCTGATTCCCAGAAAAGCCCAGACAATGAAAATTTTAGCCAGAAATAATGTTAGAAGTTCTTATAGTTTCATTCATCAATGCAATTCAGTTCTCCTTTGGGTTGGTGCTTCAGCAATGCTCACAGGTGGCGAAGATAGTGAGTTCAGAGATAGAGTTGTGGGCCAGTTGTAGCAATGGATTCATACCCTTTTGGGTGCACCTTCCCATACTGACCGTGGTTCAGCTAGTTACAGAAAGAGATGGAGTGATTAAAAGATGGTCACAGGAAAAACTCAACATGGTCTTATTTCAGAAAAAATAGAAAAAACAGCCGATATGCCATGCTGAATTGGTGGTTTATTTTAACATTGCTTCAGGAACCAACCAACAAACAAACAAATAAACAAAACAAGCTGCATTACCATCCTGTTTCCTCTGTGCAGTCAGTTCTGCTATAATGGGACATATGTGCTCTGAAAAATCACTGTGCTGTATAAAATGCAAAATGGCACAATAGAAAACATGGGTTTTATGGGGGAAATGGGTTAGAAGGATGAAATACTCAAAAACTTCCCCAGTGACACACATTAAAAAATTAGGAACCAAATAAAAATAGTAGTAGTACAGTAGTACACATGTTAAATGGCTAAAAAATATGTAAATTTTACCATATGTATATCACTTCTTGAAAAAAACTTGATGTTTGCTTATGGAAGTGGGTATCAGAAGGGCTGCAGCTTCTGAGTTCCTATGAAGGGGTGGAAGGAGGATGTGGTAGTCAGCTTTTCATCACTGTGACCCAATACTCGAGAAAAACAACTTAAAGGAGTAAATATTTATTTTGGTTCATAGTTGCAGAAGTTTCAGTGCATGGTAAGCTGACTCTGTTGCTTTGGGCCTGTGGTGAGACAGTGTGTTATGGCAGAAGGACATGGTGGAGAAGCTGCTCAGTTCATGGCAATTGGGAACCAAAGAGAGAGAAAGAAGCTGGGGGCAAGAAATAGTCCTGAAGGGTAGGCTCTCATGGATCCATTCCCTTCAAGTAGGTCCCACCTTCTACAGTTTCCATCACCTCCCAGTAATCCATTCAGCTAGGAATCTGTCAATGGATTAATCCATTGATAAAGTTAGAGGCCTTAGGATCCAAACACTTCCCAAAGACCCCCACCTCTGAACATTGCTGAATTGGGAACCAAACCTTGAACAATTGAATCTTTGGGGGACATTCTAGGTCCAAACCATAACTGAGGGTGATCTGAACTCAGAGGGAAGTTGTGACGTCAGGTGTAGACAGTCATGGCTAGCGCATGGACTTGGAGAAGTATAAGATAAGTGCAGTTCCTGTTTTTCTACATGGCTCTGTTCAACTGGGTGTAGTTTTCTGCATTCACCTTGTATTTCTTCTGGAGGAAATTGTGTATTAACAGGCAAAAACTTTGCTTTTGCTCAAATTTCTCTCTAATGTATGAATAGCATTGGGGCCAATTTGCATTTTCAAATCAGGTGTTATATAGAAGTGACTATTTTATTTGGTGCCCTAAACCTAAGGCACTCAGGACAATAAAAAGGATAGATCATCATTGTTATCCCAGTTTATGAACCCACGGCCCACCAGTCAGCATTTTGACTCAGGCCTTTCCAAAATAAGGAGATGGTTAGTGGGGAATTGGCAGAAAGTCTAAAGCAGCAAGGTAAGGTACCATGGGCAAGCCCCTGCCTGTCTAAGGACCAGAGATGTGTGGCTCAGCTGGAGATCTCATGGACAGAGAAAGAACTCAAATGTGAGCTCTGTCTTTGAGGGTCTTGTAAATTTTTCTTCTCTAAAGTGTGTATCTTTATTGGAGATAACTGAACTCAAAAGGAGTCAAATGCTGAGTTAAGTATTGAAGTTTCTTATGTGACAGAAGTACAGGAAACATTGACAAAAATGTGATGTCTTATGAAGAAAGTATTTTGCAGAAGAATATGTAAAGTACGATTCTATTTATATAAAGTCCACAAACAGTCAAATTGAAACAACATATGCACTAACATGGTCAAGAAAGGAAGAGAAGGCATTCCTCTTGGGACCCCTCCCTCTTTGGGAGCTCTGCTTTCTTTCTATTACTCTAATAAATCCTGTTACTCTATTACTTTGCTCTCAAAAAAAAAAAAAAAAAAAAAAAAACCAGAAAAGAAAGGCAGAGAAAAGATTGAAATTGGTGAGGCAAAGGAGGAAGATTCCAGTTGGGAGGCAAACAGGGCATCCATTCTTCTACCTCTTCCTCTTGATAGTAGGTATATGGTTGCTTCTTTTATCAACATTCTTTTAAGCACATGTAAGCATGTAATAGATTCATTTTCACTTTATTGAAGTGTTCACAACACTCTTTTAAAGTATCAGGAACCAGTGGAGGTTTTATAATTAAGCATGGTTATGATTCAGCAGTAGCAAAGTTTTCACTGTTATCATTACAAAGCTGGAAATTCTTCACTTAAGGCTCTAACACTAAGCTATGCCCCAGCCCAAGGCGCGTTTCTAAAAGTGCTCATCCTCCCTCTCAGAACTTAGTCTGAGTTGATTTTTCTGTTCCTTACAAACATAAACACTCATGTAAATATTTATCAACCAAAGAGGGTTCTGGTTTTAAGGGTAACACCAACCAGTCATAAATCCACCACAATATACAGCGTTAAAGCCCTGCTTGCTTCAGTCTCCACAAATTCAAATGAGAGCAAGTGATTGGATTTTGGCATCTACTGGGAATGAATTTGTAATTCCTAATTTGATCATGACAATTTTATAAAATCATTTTAGAGAATTATAAAATACTTATTACATTGTTCAATTCACCACATGTCATGGCTGGCAGAGGCTCAGGTAATTTAGATGCTTGTAATTTTCTAAATGGTATTATGCTTTTAAACTGTACCCTGGGGTCCAAATCCACATTAACTAACTGACAAAAAATTACAGATAATTTTATTCGAGGCAACACAAAAGGGCAGGATTGTGGCAGGCATAATAAAACATCCCTTAAATAAAGGGATCTCACATTCCCCAGAGCACAAGCTCAATCAGGCCAACTACCACTAGTTAGAGACTAGAGACTAGTTGGTCTGCTATTATTTCAAGGGTAGTTCAAGAAATACTATCTGATTATGGCTCAGGGATCTCACATAAGTTCTAGAGGAAGAGCTGTCAGAGGTTTTTGGAAATACGCAAGAACGTGCATGTGTGCGCATGTGTGCTCTTTGCCTCACTCTCTCCCTCTTCTTCTTGAATAAGAAACATATCTCTGTCAATTATTCCTGAGGTGAAAATGGCCCTGTCCACAGACCTTTAAAATTTGAGGATTCACTCAATAACTTTTCCAAAATCACCAAAATTAACCTGTTCAGTGGAAAAAGCCAGTGAAAAAACAGTTTTCAGGCCGTCCCTGAAATATTAAGAAATTAGGAATAGCTGTACTACTCTTTTCAGGAGTGAAGCACTTTAGAATCACCTGGGGATGCTGTAAAACTCCCTATACCTTGAATGCACCCCAGATGGATTACAGAAGATCTCTGTGGTGAGAGCCAGTCCTCAGTATTTCCTAACTCTCCAGGTGATTCTGATGACACCAAGGTTGAGAAGGATTTTAATAGCTATCTGGGAAATTGCTTACATGGCAGAACACTGCTCACAAGGAGGCATTTTGAAGTTATGTAAATGATGCTGATAAGAGATAGCATTGTCCCATCATTTATTACACAATGGGGAAACAAAATTGACCAGAAATTTCACTGACTCATTTCTTATCTAATTAATCTATGATTAGAGGTTTGCAAATTGCTCCCTTAGCAGTGAATGTTCTTTCCATTTTAGCCAACTGTGAGAGAGGTTGGAGCTAGAAGTTATTTTCCTATTGGTGATGCTTCTATCTATGCAAAGGCATACCATTTACGGAAAGTGGACTTCAGTATACAAAGTTAATCACCAAGACTGGCATCCAGTTGAATTCTAAATGCATTAAGCAAAGTCTCATATGTGCCCATAGGAAGAAAGTCATTGGCAAAGTGGAGCAAGTGCGAAAACGGAGCAGGACAGTTTTCCTTGTATTCAGTCTTTTCCAATATAAGAGGGTAGGATTTGATGGAAGAGAAGGGGTCATGATGGATTCAAACATCTTTATATCACCTAAAGGTGTGTTATGGGAATACTGAGCATCTTCTTTATTTTCTAACATTGCACTAAGAGTATTTTTAAACACACAAAAGAGCTGAAAAATTTGGAGAGCAGATTGCACACTATCCCAAGTAGTGTTATTAAAATTCCCACCCTCCTCCTCCATTCTGTCTGGAACATAAATTATCCGTAAACACCATAAACAGCATAAATAGCGTATCTATGCTGTATACACTACCCTCACAGTAGCCATCTTAGTTATCAGATTAATTGCAGTGCTTCTGGTCAAGTAACCCTTATTTTACTTAATAATGGCCCCAAAGCATAAGAGTAGTGATACAGGCAATTTGCATATTCCAAAGAGAAGTTGTAAAGTCCTTCCTTTTAGTGAAAAGGTGAAAGTCTTGACTTATGGAAAAAAAAAGTGCTGAGATTGCTAAGATCAATGGTAAGAATGAATCGTCTCTCCATGAAATTATGAAGAAAAAACACCTCATGCTAATTTTGCTGTTACTCCTAGAATTGCAAAAGTTATGGTCATAGGTTGTGGACAAATGCTTAGTTAAAATGGAAATGCCATTACATTTTTGAGTGGAAGACATGAACAGAAAATGTGTTCCAACTGGCATAATTGTTGTATTTTATTATTAGTTATTGTTAAATTCTTACTGTGCCTAATTTATAAGTTAAACTTTATCATAAGTATGTATGCCTAGGAAAAACCATAGTATATATAGGATTTGGTACTATCTGAGGTTTCAGGCATTCGCTGGAGGTCTTGGAATATATCCCCATGAGTAAGTGAGGGACTACCATTATTCAAACTTCTGTTAATATAATATCAAATTGTAAACATCAAAAACTAAGACAGCCTCCCTTCGTGTGCTTCAGAGGCATTACAGCTCTTTTCCTAGCCATGGCTGGAAGCTGTTCATTCCTCCTTGCTCTCTGTTCTTTGTTTCAGATAAAGACCATTTTGAGTGGCTTTATCATCAGGGGCTACTTAGGAAAGTGGACCCTGCTAATCAAGACAGTCACCCTGGTGCTGGTTGTGTCATCTGGCCTGAGCCTTGGGAAGGAAGGGCCACTGGTACATGTGGCTTGTTGCTGTGGCAACTTCTTCAGCAGCCTATTCTCCAAGTATAGCAAGAACGAGGGCAAGAGGCGTGAGGTGAGCCCGCTCATCTTTTCTATGCAGGGAAGGCTTCTTCTCAGGGCCCTGGATTCCCTGACCCCTGCCTTTGGCTCACCTGCACAAAGCCTGCTTGTAATGATTTGCTTTGCAGGTGCTTTCAGCTGCTGCTGCTGCTGGGGTGTCGGTGGCCTTTGGTGCTCCCATTGGAGGTGTGCTGTTCAGTCTAGAGGAGGTAAGAGTGGGCAGCAAGGGCATTTGTGGTTTTGAGTGGCAAGGAATATGTGGGTGGTTGGCTGAGCAGAAAGCCTTTATCTACCCTTGGGAGATTAGACTCACAGAAACGCCGCATAAGCTTCCTGCAGTTGACTGAGGAGCCCCAATTTCTGCTGTTAGATATGTTTTCAAGTATTGTTGTAAAAATTGCTGATATAAACTCAAAAGTCAAATGTTTTCTCTCACATGTGGAAGCTAGAGTAAAATAAAGGAAAGGGGGAGGGAAGGACAAAATTACATAAAGAACCAATCAAATACAAATTAATAGCTGAGTGAAATGAAGGCTAGTAGAGTAAAGGAAGGAGAAGGGAGAGGGGAGGAAGGTTCAGGGGAAGGGAAGGATCATGAACTGAAACTGATTTTAATGCATGTATGAATTTGTTGGGATGAACCCAACAACTATGTATAACCATAAAGCTCTAGTAAAAAATATTACCAATATTTTTTGGGAAGATTTATAGTATCTTCTTTCTGAAGGAAAGCCCTTGGAACCTGAGTGGATCAATCAAGCAATTGGCAAATATTTTTTGAAAAGGGCTAAACAGTAATTATTTTAGGCTTTGTGGGCTACAGACAGTAAACTCTGCTTCTGTAGCAGGAAAGCAGCCAGACAGTGCCTCCATGAGTAGGCATGGCTATGTGCCTCAAAAGCTTTCCACCAAAATTTGAATTTCATGTAATTCTCACATGGCACAAAAATTATTCTTCTTTTGAATAGATATTTCATATTGTAAGTTGCTTTTTTACATTTCTGGCTACTTAAAAAGGTAAAAGCCATTCACAGTTTGTGTGCCATATATATATTGCTGGGCCAGAATTTTCCAACCCTTCATCTTTCTGTTGTCTATGAAATCAAGTACAGAATTTTGTTTGCATTTAGGAGGACCTATGTGCCATGGACACTATTGACAATATTATGAGTAAATAGTTTTGTTTTTTTTCTCTCTCTCTCAGTGCTGGGGATATAACTCTGGGCCTCAGGCATGCTGAGTGTTCCCTCTACCACTGAGCTACACACCAGCTCTTTACTTCTCTTAAAACATAGCTCAAGCCAGGCATAGTGGTGCACACTTGTAATTCCAGCAATTCAGGAGGCTGAGGTGGGAGGATTGCAAGTTGGAGGCCAGCCTCAGCAACTTAATGAGACCCTGTCTCAAAATTTAAAAAGGCAAAAGCCAAAGGACGAATGATATCGCTAATAAGTGGAGGATGACACATAATGGGGGGAGGGAAGGGTTAGTGTTAGGGTTAGAGTTAGGGTTAGGGAGGGGGGCAAGTATGGAGGAAGGAACTACTGTATAGAGGGTAAAGAGGGGTGGGAGGGGTGGGGGAAGGGAGAAAAATAACAGAATGAATCAAACAACATTACTCTATGTAAATTTATGATTACACAAATGGAATGCCTCTACGCCATGTACAAACAGAGAAACAACATGTATCCCATTTGTTTACAATAAAAAAAAATACAAAAAAAAAAGAAAAAAAATTTTAAAAGGCTGGGGATGTAGCTTAGTGATAGACTCCTGGGTTCAATCCCCAGTAACCCCACAAAGAAAAGAGAAAGAAAAATATCAACTCAAACCTATCTTGATTAGTATCTAATCAACATAGTATCTATTCCACTTTTCCACATAGATTCCCTAAATATCTTTGTTGATACATTTCAGTCACAGTTAAACCTAGGCTAATGAGGTATGTGTCATTCATCATTGGCCTTAGAATTGTATTTTTCATGCCAAGTGCCAGCAGGTAGATGCTGACACAAGGGGAAGGGGTCTGAGCTGCTTTTTCTCTGGCTAGTCTCTGATTTTCTTCTTGTTTGTCCCAGGTCAGTTACTATTTTCCTTTGAAGACCCTGTGGAGGTCATTTTTTGCAGCCTTGGTGGCAGCCTTCACGCTGCGATCCATCAACCCCTTTGGGAATAGCCGACTGGTTCTCTTTTACGTGGAATACCACACACCCTGGTACATGGCTGAACTCTTCCCCTTCATCCTGTTGGGGGTCTTTGGGGGCTTGTGGGGAACCCTCTTCACCCGCTGCAACATTGCCTGGTGCAGGAGGCGCAAGACCACCAGGCTGGGAAAGTACCCGGTACTGGAGGTCATCGTGGTGACAGCTATCACTGCTATCATTGCCTACCCTAACCCCTACACACGCCAGAGTACCAGTGAGCTAATTTCTGAGCTGTTCAATGACTGTGGGGCCCTTGAGTCCTCCCAGCTCTGTGACTACATCAATGACCCCAACATGACTCGGCCTGTGGATGACATTCCAGACCGACCCGCCGGAGTTGGGGTTTATACAGCCATGTGGCAACTGGCCCTGGCACTGATCTTCAAAATCGTCATTACAATATTTACCTTTGGCATGAAGGTGAGTGAAGGGGAGGGTAGATGGGGGGGTTCCATGTCTTTCTGGGGACAGTAACCTATTCTCCAAAATAAAATTGTGATTTGAGGAGGAGGGGAACTGACCTTTCTTGTGTGTTCTAAGGTGTTTGACATTCTTTTAATCAACAGAAAACAGTTCTCTTAATGACCAACAATTCTGTGGAGTCGAAATTTTAATCCTATTTTATAATCAAGGGTAGCTAAAGCCCAGAGGCTATAGATGGCTCTGTCAGATCCATAGTTTATGGGAGACAGAGCTAGGCATCAAACTCGCCTTAGCACCTTTGTAGACCAGGGGTAAGCTGAGGTTTATCTGTCAGCTGGTGATAGCAGGTAGTGGAAGAAGCCAAGGTTTGGCGCCAAGGGATCAGCAAACATGCCTTGAGCTTCAGCTGCATCCTAAGCACTGTGCTAAGTCCAAGGAACACAAAGCCTGACCCAGAATGCTGGCCTTAAAGAACACACCACTATGGGAGAGACACAGGCAAACCCAGTGTTCGGAGGTGGTGTGGTGAGCGCCCTGTGTGCCATGACAGCAGGACAAGACGTAGAGTAAGCATGTCCCTGGCCTGGGTGGGGCTGGGGCCAGTAGGGGCTCCTTGTACATGTCCTCTCTTGATGGCAAGTGCTCTTGCAAGCTATCATTATTGTTTCTAGAATCAGAGGACAGAGCTGCTTTCATTCTTTTTTAAAACACTCTGCTAAATCAGTTCAGACATACTTCAAAAATCCTTCCTAAAGAGCTTTCTTTTATGGACTCTGGCATTTGAGTTATTTTTGCCTTTTAAATTTTGGAAAAACAGAACAAGTTCATAGAATATAAAATGGATCATTTTAAAGTATACAGGTCATTGGCTTCTGGCAGCTGCTCATCTGCTCTTTGTTTCCATGGATTTACCTTCTTTGGACATTTCGTATAAATGGAATGCATGGCCATTGTGTCTGGCTTCTTTCACTGAGCATGATGTTTTCAAGTTTCCTCTATGTCGTAGCAGGTGTCAGTGCTTCATTCCTTTTTTTGTAGCTGAATACTATTCCATTCTATGAATATTCCACATTTTGTTTATCCATTCATCCTTTGATGGACATTTGGGTTGTTTTCGCCTTTTGGCTATTATGAATGGTCCTATTATTGCTTATTTTTCTTAAAAATATTTTACTGGAATATATCATTCATACAGAGATGTGAACAAGCTTAATGAATTTTTACAAAGCACATGTGCTGTGTAAATCGCACCCAGGACCAGAAACAGCATTATTCACCCCTCATAGCCCCCTGTTCTCTTCCATTACTATTGCTTTTTATGTGGTATTCTATGAATTATCTCTTCAAAAAGTCTAAAAACTATCCACTCGAGTGAATAGTAAGCACACACAAACCAGAATTTGTGCTTTAACAGTAAGGATGGATGGACATCATTAAACAGTCTTGTGGCTCTGATCCTTCAGCTCCTAGCAAAGGGATTTATTTACATGTCCGAGGAAGATGCTAGTAGCATCTTTAGTGCTTGCTGAGAGAAGTTTACTTTGAAGTGACAGGGGATTAAATTACTGTGGAATGAGAGGAAGTTCAGAAAGGAACGATTTCCTAAGGAATGTTCCAGATTCCGACAATTGCACACAAGGACCCAGACTGAACTTCAGAGAGGTTGAAGGTGTACTTCCATCCTCAGACTGATGACCACCTGGGGCAGGGAGAAATGTGCCCAGGATCAGCAGTCATGTGGGATCCCACGAATGTGGGGAGTCAGGCAAGTTCTGCAGCACATGTATGGTCACTAGATAAACCAACCTGTATTTTCATTCATCTAAGTAGGTGGCACGCTTCTACCAACATCTTTTTGGTTACATAGTCTGTTTCTTTGCTGCTCCTTCCCTGGGTGGAAAAATATCAGAATGCCTCTTGGAAGGCTTCTGATGTACTTCGTTAGGAAGAGGGTACTTTCCCTGATCTGTCTCTGACAAGTGTCCAGCAGTCATCCTTTAAAGAGGGCGGTGAGGCCTTGAAAAGCCTTTTGGAAGATGCAGGCAGCTGCAATATTGCATTCAGTGTCTCTATTTTACCTGGGAGCCATCGCAGACCCTTCTTTTCCATTTTCATGCTGTGACTTGACATTTAATTTTCAAAGCCAATCTGAATGACACAGCAAGGGGAGCAAGAAAGTGGTGAGAGTCTCAGGTGACAGATGCTCACTTTGAATGTTATTTGCAGTGGGGCTTATCATTCTTTAATCCACAGCAGGCAAACTGGCCAGCTTTTGAAGGAGAGGAAATGAAAGTGTCAGATTGCATTCTCTCCCAGTCGCAGTAGACTCACTGACTAAGCAGGTCAAATCGCTTGTCCCACCTCTTCCCAGCTGACTTGTTTTGAAGAGTTGCACCTCCTTTGAAGGCTAAAGCCAAAAGAGTGCTTGTCGAAGGGGGTTTTCATTTCCTGGGGGTTGGGAGGCAGGAACTCAGCCTCCTCCCCTCAATCTGCCTTTCTCTGTGTGCACCTCCAGATCCCCTCAGGCCTCTTCATCCCCAGCATGGCTGTGGGAGCCATGGCAGGCAGAATGGTGGGAATTGGTGTGGAGCAGCTCGCCTACCATCACCATGATTGGATAATCTTCAGGAACTGGTGCAGACCTGGAGCAGACTGTGTCACACCAGGACTTTACGCAATGGTGGGAGCTGCTGCCTGCCTGGGTATGTCTTCAGGTAGAGAGGGAGGGGCGGGATGCTGATCTGACTTAGAGGACCAGCATGAAGGAAGACATGGACTTGGTCATTGGCATTGCTCAGGATGGGCCAGGTTATGCTACAAGTAACAAGTAAACTACATCTCAATGGCTTAAGACTTAGTGTTATATATCTTGCTTAATATATTAATACATATAACATATATGTGTACATGTTTATGTATATATACACATATATACTTAAACACACACACACAAACAGAGACTTCTCCACCTAGTTATTCAGGGGACCAAGCTGATGGAACTTCCACCATCTTACAACTACTGTACCAGCTAGAACAATGATTCTCAGTAATTCTGATGCCTTGGGACACCTGGCAATGCCTGGAGACACTTTTGGTTGTCACAACTGGGGGTGCCACTCATGTGTAGTGAATAAAGGCCAAGAATACTGCTAAACTGCTATAGTGTACAGGACAGTCCTGACAACAAGGAAGGATCCAACCCCAAATGTCCTTTGTACTGAAGGCAAGAAACCCTGGTTTAAGTTTATTGGATTAGTTGTTGGTTTGAATTGTCTCTTTGAATACCAAGGGATGCAAAGGTGGGTCTGTCTGTAATCTGATAACCCTAAGAATTTCTATAGTTTTCCAGCTTATAGGTGCTTGTTCATTTGGAAACCTATATAGCCCATATAGGATCCACTCACCAAAAAACCAAGCATGTGGCCCTGGCGACCCAGGTCCCTCACTGGAGCTGAGCCCCTAGTTAGGTGACTTCCAGTTCCCTGATGCCAGGTCAAATTGGAATAAGTATGAGGAGAACTGGAGGCTTAGTTCTCTGAAGTAGAACTTGGAGACTTGGACTGAGCTACATTTGGGGCTTGTGAGCCTGTCATTTCACCCATTGTGCCCTAATAAGGGCTCAGGGTTGAGCCCAGGAATTGCATTCCTCCCCTCTTCCATTGCAGGTGGAGTGACCAGGATGACAGTGTCACTGGTGGTCATCATGTTTGAATTAACTGGTGGTCTGGAGTACATTGTGCCCCTGATGGCAGCTGCCGTGACCAGCAAGTGGGTGGCTGATGCCTTTGGGAAAGAAGGCATATATGAGGCCCACATCCACCTGAATGGGTACCCATTTCTTGACGTGAAGGACGAGTTCACCCACCGCACCCTGGCTACTGATGTGATGCGACCCCGGCGGGGAGAGCCACCACTGTCAGTGCTCACCCAGGACAGCATGACTGTGGAGGATGTGGAGACGCTGATAAAGGAGACAGACTACAATGGCTTCCCGGTGGTGGTCTCCAGAGACTCTGAGCGTCTCATCGGGTTTGCCCAGAGGAGGGAGCTGATCCTGGCCATAAGTGAGTAAGGAGAGGGAAGCTCCCCTTCTACTGAGATGAGTGGATGGCAGCATATATACCCCTAGATGTATTAAAGGAGTTTGCGGGAATGTTTTTTAAACCAGGTGCTATGAAACTTCAGTGCCATCTATCACCCTGGATCTGGTTAAAATGCAGATTCTGATTGAGCTGGCCTGGGTGGAGCCTGAGACTGCATTCCTCCAGAACTCCCCAAGTCACACTGTGAGGAGCAAAGGTTTAAACCACACCCTGGGATAGACATACTTGGTTGGAAAGTGGCTTCCATGTGTGCAGGCAGCCACCAGGGCCCCATTCCTACTAGGAAACAAACTGTCACTGCATTTTATAGAAATTATTGGATGAAGCTGAG
Organism: Sciurus vulgaris; assembly: GCF_902686455.1. NCBI lineage: Eukaryota > Metazoa > Chordata > Mammalia > Rodentia > Sciuridae > Sciurus > Sciurus vulgaris. The sequence continues at coordinate 131,941,648 of NC_136471.1, read as the reverse complement.
AAGGAAGTGATAATGTGAGAGCCTGAAGTTGCCCAGGCCAGGCTGATCTTGAAGATGGGATTTCAGGCAGGCTATCCAACTGACTGAGGTGCTGAGTACTCTGCCTCTGATACCTGGCTGGCCGCAGCTCAAGTTTTTGCTACAGCGTATGACATTATGTCCCATTCCACCAGTTAGAGGACTATGTGGGCTAACCAGTAGCATCATTAGAAATCAGTTCCATGTGATCATTTTCTCCTCATGTTTGAGGAGAGGTAGGCTGTCTAACTGGGGTAGGAGAGAAGGGGATGATGGCTAGGTGGGGTGTCCTAAAGACAGGCAACTCAGAGAAGACAGCCTGTGGGCCTCATTAGCCTAAGGATGGCTGCAGTAGAGAGGGAGCAGGAGGTGGGAGGATTGCAAAGTCAGAGGGAGCTGAAGGCCAGAGGCCTGGGTGAGAGTTGTAGGGAGTCCCAGACAAGGAAGAGTAGTGAGCCTTGGAGGGGTAGAGTCCTGCTGGCCCCCAGGTGCAGCAGGGGGAGGTACCAGCACAGTCCATCTCCTGCATGAGGCAAGGACCATGCCCTCGCACTTGGCAGCCTTGCTCTGTGAGCTGCACAGCTTCCCTGCATCTTGCGGGAGACTGGGGCCCATGGCATGGCTCATGTTACTCTCCCTTACACCTTCCAGAGTGTTCCTCATAGTGCGTCAATGGGACTTTCTTTCCCCAATTGCCCCACTGAGAACACATCTTCACCAGACAACTGCTCCCCACCCCCAACCCTTTGTTCCTGTTTCTAAGACACTTCTCTTCAATTTCTAAACCCTCTTCCCTATGTTGAATAGCTTTAAAGTATCTTCCTCAAAGGCTTTATAAAAATTAGTTTAGATAAGCTATACCCTCTAATTTTAGTGTGCCACTCAAGCATGTTTAACTCCCCCAAACCAAAGATTGATTTTACATTTTAGACACTATAGCAAGTTTGTGCTCGAAAGATCAGTGATGCTTCTCTTTATTATAGGTCCTGTCACAGAACAGGTAGTGCCTTTAGGGGTAAATATTGCCTTACAAATAGTGAGTTTTTTAAAAGTTGTTTAAGTAGGGTTGGGTTTGTTTTAAAATAATGTAATCAGCAGCCTTTAAAAATTTATTCAATCCCTAAAATCTTTTAAGCAAAGGTTGAAATTTAGAAACTAAAGCAATAAATGTCACAGAATCCATTACCTATTGTGTAGCCCCAGGCACACCTGCTAAGAGACAGCTTACTAATATTGCTGAAATCCATTACTGTAATCAAGTGGGAAGCAGTAATTGGCATCAACCAGTTAGAGAAGAAATTGAAGCTTTGCAAGCGAGCACTCTCTCACAAGCTATGTTTGGAATGTCTGAAGAGGCACCATGCGGTGTAAATAATACCTCTATGCTTTCAATCAGGCCCATAATAGTGTAGAAGCTGTTATTTACACGGTTTGTGGAAAGGCGAGGGATGTTTTGCTCTGAGGAATCAGAGAAGCTGTTTTCCTGATCTGTGGAAATAGAAGAGTCACTGTATTTTGATGGAGAAATTTCATGAGACCTGTATTTGAGGAATTATGTGCTCTTTTATGAATATAGAAATATGACATTAGCACTCAGTTAAAAACTATTCCATGTCAATTTCATTTTTAGGGGAATTGGGGGCAAAGGTTATGGCAGGATAGATCCAAGGAAATTATGATAAGGAAAGAATGCTAAATGAGGAAAATAAGGATTTTTCTAACATGTCATATTTTAAACTGTAGCAGCTGCTCACGTGGAGCTGAAAGTGTTTTGCTGTTTTTCAGTCCATCTCTGGAATGTCAAGGTGCAGCCATTGTCTTTGTTAAATAGTGAGAGTTAGCACCACCTGGCAAGGTGGCTGGCTGTCTTTGGCATCACAAATTACTAACAGGCAGGGCTGTAGGTGACCCTTGTTCAAATTCCTGGTAAATGGGCCTTTACCTCTCCTTACTCTGCAGATATGAGGCTCTTTCTGTCTTGAATTTTGCAATTAAGCCAGTAAGGGTTCAGAGAGGACTCAATGGGAAGCCACAATGATGATTAAAAGGATGGAAAGTTGGAGTTATGGGGAAGAGTTGAGGGACCTCTCAATTTTTTCATCTGGTGAATGACTTAATAATGATTCCCCAGCATATGGAAGATGCTTACTTGCAGAAAGGGATCTCCATCCAGGGCTGAACCAGAAGATAAATGTCAAATCTCTCTGATGACCTATTTAGGGTTAAAGAGGTTTTTGCCTGGGAGGGCTCTTAATTATTCCAATGGGTCATGGTGAAAAGTGGTGTCAACTACTTTCTTCTGAGGATATTAAAATGTAATGCAGAGGGACTTTTCCATGCCTTAGTAGATATTAACTTGTCAAATATTCTCCTTTGTTTTCTCTATAGCCTTTACATTTCTTATATCATCTTTGTGCTGACCAGTATAGTGGTTGCTTCCAGTTTTCCATTTTAGCCTTTCTCATTAATTGCATCTATCTTATGGAAGCATTTTTAATGAATGGAATGATAGAGTATTTCCTCCCTAAAAACATATATATATATATATATATTCTAGAGGTCCTCAGCCTTAATGCTACTGACATTTGGAGCTAGATCTTTCTCTGTGGTGGGGACTGTCCTGTGTATTATAGGATGTTGAGTAGCATCCTTGATCTCAACCCATTAGATACCAGTAGTTTCCCAACTGTGATAACCAAAAATGTCTCCAGATATTTCCAAAAGTCCCCTGAGGGTGGGGATAGAGTTGTTCCCAGTTGAGAACCATTGCTCTAAAGCTACTTAGTAACTTACTGTATGTGTGATTATTTGCAATCTTCAAAGATTTCTTGACCTATCATAGTTTGTGAAATTCATCTCACTAACATTTCTTTGCCTCAGGCATTATTGCTGCTAGAAAATGGAATGGTAGTTGAATATCCTTAGTGAGAGCTCATAAAATATATATCACTTTTCAGGAATTGTGGCCACTGAGACTAGTTGTAGCACAAAATATTATAAGCCTTGTACGTTAAACACATTTTTAAAAATAGTTTAACTATTTGAACTTTAAAATGTTTTAAAATGAAACTTATTACATTTTTAAAGTAAAAGTCATTCACACTCATCGATTATTAGAAAAAAATTAAAAAGGCACGATGTTAGTTTCTATTGCTGTGACAATACCTGACATAAACATTAGAGGAGGAAAGATTGATTTTGGCTCATGGTTTCAGAAGTTTCAGTCTATGGTCAGTCAGCTCCATTGCTTTGGACTTGAGGTAAGACAGAATATCATGGTGGAAGGGTGTGGTGGAAGAAAACTTTTAGCTCATGGCAATGCGGAAGGAGTGGGGGGTGGGGAAGGGCCAGGGACAAGATATAGTCCCAAGGGCACACCTCCAGTAACCAACTTCCTCCAACTAGGTACCACCTCTCAATCATTTCTGAGTTAATACACCAATAAGGTTAAAGCCCTCATGATCCAATCATTTCCTAAAAGTCTCTCCTGTAGACATCAAGTTTTAAGTACATGGGCCTTTTGGGGGACATTCCAGATCCAAACTATAATAGGCACAAACATCCTTACCTCTCTAGAGGCCATGATTCATATTCAGTGCATTTCTTCCCTTTTAGGTCTTTAAAAAGTGTATATTTTGTGTTATATCTTTAAAGATTCTTTTCCAATCTTTGGCTCCCAAGAGTTTCTGGGGTCTGTGAGTCTATTTTCTCATAGCACTGGCTCATCCCCTGGGTGAGGAGTTGGTTTATCTTTTCCTGCAGGAGATATGTCTTGAACATTCATGCCTGTTCCAAGTATTTGGTGACCAATGAATATTTCTGGTGCAAAGTAGGAATTTACTCCAATAGAAAGTTTCATAGAGCTTTCTTGCTGGCTTTTCTCCCATTCATCAGTTTTTGGTCTGTACATAACCCCTCCACCTCCAACATTTGAAGCCTTAATATAAGTCTTTATAGTACAGTTCCAAAGGAACCTACCAGAGCCCTTCTGCAGACAGCAGTAGTTGTAGCAAGCTTAGACTTCCAACTCTGACCCTAGCTGATGCCTGTGATCTTTGCCTGGCAGTAAATAGCTCATGGGCTTTCTTCCTAATGACTGTTCCATGAAATAGGCTCTGTTCTCCATGATATCAGAACCAGATACACTGATATTTAGTAGATCTGCTCATTCATGCATGCATGCATACATGTAGCAAATGTTTGTATTGTTTCAGGCAGTGGGAGGCCACTGGTGAGCAAGAGTTCATTGTGTGAGCGACTGCTAGAATCAGGGTTTCTGGCCCAATCATTAGATTAAAAAGAAATATAACTTTGTTATCTATTTTAGCAACCAAGTATATGGCTTGCTAAGTTGTATTTCCAAGTTGGTTTTCCAAGGGGTTGAGTAAATCCATGTGATCAGTTCTTAATTGGGATTTGTGACTTGATTCAATCCTGTTGTTCAGTCTGATCATTGAAATAGATGTTACGTGGCACTTCAAGGGAATCAACTGGTCTATGGAAACGAGCATGTAGGTATGTGTTGACTGTTGCTTCCCTGCCCTGGTGTGGAGGATGGAACCCTTTTGATTTAGGAGAGCAGGCAGTGTGTGCCGTGCAGATCTGCATTTGAAAACATGTGCGTTGATGTCGTCTGGTATTTGTGGTTGAATCATATCCCACTTGATGTAACTAGATTTAACCTGACCCATATAATGTGCAGGCATTTGCCCAGCAGGCTCTCTGTTCCTCTTTTCAACAGAGACCCCTTTTCAGACTCAGCCTGACCCCAAATGCTGCCAGCTTTCCATTAGAGTGCTCTATTGCACTAAATGGCCTTAGAGGAGGCAGTTAGAATTTTATTTTTGAAAGAACAATATAGGTGAATAGTAGTCTTTGACGAGGAAAGAAATGTATTATAGAAACCAGGATTCATTTTAAGGCAGGCCCCGCTGTACATTTTTCCTAACCTTTTCCCACGAACCAAAAGAAAGATTAAAATTCCAACAGAAGGAAAATCGCCTTGGAGAAATATCTTGAGACCGATGGATTTATTTCATGTGTGACTTAAAATAGCCTGGGTTTCTAGCACTGCATTAAGCTGTATTTCTAATGAGTTCCTGTTACCCTACTTTTCTTCGGCTTCACATGGCCTTGCCTACAGACAGAAATAACTAATTGCTACCATAACAGTTTTACTATCTTTCTTTGTGAAATCTACAAAATGGCCCATTTTTAAAAGAGGAGATCCAAGGAGTCGGGGGGGATGCAGCTTTTCTGGGGTTGTTTCTTTAGTCCCAAGGGTCATATTTGGGATTGAGCTGCATTTCTGGGCTGTGAGCCTGGGCTGGTCTTATTGGTTTCTTGTTCCTCTTAGGATTCATAATGCCATTTGGACCAGTTGTAAGTTAGTTTGTAAAAAACAGTGTTTTAAGGTCACTGGGCAGCTAAATGTGGTTTCTTGTCATGACAAACTTTAGTCCATGATGAGGTGAAGGAGTGTTTGGAAAGCAAAGATGAAGGGCTCTGGGCTGTTTGGGGTGCTCTGGAGTGTAGGGGGAAGCAGTGAATATCCCCAAAGGAACCATGTTGGTCAGGCCCATCTTGCAAGGCATTGGCAATGAATGGTCTGGTCACAGCAGGGGGGCCCTCACACAGCATTAACTTAAGAGAAATGCCAATTTCACAGATGTTTGGCTGAATCCCCTCATTAAGAATGTGTCATTTGCCCTTGAACCCCTTTTCTGTGGGATTGTACAATGCTGTGTGGGGGTAGGTAGGGGGATAGTTAGAGAAGGATTTACATGTGGCTTATTGTTCCTACTTGCCCTGTTCTAGAGAATGCCAGACAGAGGCAGGAAGGCATCGTGAGCAATTCCATCATGTATTTCACGGAGGAGCCCCCGGAGCTGCCAGCCAACAGCCCACACCCCCTGAAGCTGCGTCGCATCCTGAACCTCAGCCCTTTCACGGTCACAGATCATACGCCCATGGAGACAGTGGTGGACATCTTCCGGAAACTGGGGCTCCGGCAGTGCCTGGTGACTCGGAGTGGGTGAGTAGCTGGACCAATATGGACAGAACATGTACCGTGGCCAGACTTGGGAGAAAGAAATTACTAAGATCTGGTTTCCACCTACCTGGTCTCCACCTTTAAGGAACTCAACCATCCATTGGGGCAGACCTGTCCTTGACAGGTGATGCCAGTAGGTTGTGATGAATGTATAGAGAAGAAAATATATAGGGAGCTTTAGAACTTGGAGTTGGTTGGCCAGTGCAGTCTGGAAAGGTAGGAGAAACTTCCAGGCTAGACTACTCTCCGGGGTTAGCCTGAAGGTTGAGTCAACACTAAGCCAGAGGAGAAGGGCTTGGTTTTGCTTTTCCTACTGCCATGTGACATTTGGGTTATGGGAGAAGGTATAGCTAGTTCTGCTGTAAGGTAACATATATGTTCCTCAGAACCACAGGGCTATCCAAAATAGAGCAGTGAAAACCATAGGATTTATGGGAAAAATGGAGTTTGGTGCATGATCCTCAAAAATTTCATCAGTGATATATTAAAATAAAAAAAAAAAGAGCCAGGTGCGGTGGCACACACCTGTAATCCCAGCAACTCAGGAGGCTGAGGCAGGAGGCTTGTGAGTTCCAAGCCAGGCTCAGCAACTTAGTGAGTCCCTAAGTAACTCAGTGGGACCCTGTCTCTAGTAAAATATTAAAAGGGCCCAGAGATGTGTCTCAGTGGTTAAGCACCCTTGGGTTCAATTCCTGGTATCAACAACAACAACAACAACAACAAAAATGAAAAGAAAAAAACCCCAAGATCAGAACATAATAAAAATGGTAGTTTTACAATATTTTGTATATGTTAAATGGTTAAGAAATATGTGACTATGACAATAAGTATGTCACTTAATCTTGAAAAGACCAGAACTTGACCGTGGAACAGACATCTGAAGGACTGCGTCTTGTGAGTTACTGGAGAGGGTGGAAGAAGGGTGATTTGGAATTGGGGCAGTTATCACAGTGAGCTGGATGACTGTGGCTTCTTACATTTGAGGGAGCTGAAATAGTGTATTCCAGGGGTGTGCACATGTGCTTTGTGTACTCTAATGCCATGTGGCTGGGTTCAGCAGAGTGCAACTGTCTGTGCTTTCCTAGTTCTTCATGGATGAAATGACACACGAGAAAATGCTAAATCCATGTTATGCTCAGGTCATCCCTAATAGATCAACCAGTTTGAAACGATATCACCTTTGCCAAACAAATGGTATTGGAGAATGAGAGATTGAATAGCCTCTTGGCATTGTTTCTGCTACCGTGTTCTATCTTGTGTGTGCATGTGCATGTATGCTACTGGAGATTGAACCCAGTGGTTTGCTACCATAGAACTACACATCCCCAGCTCTTTTCACATTTTATTTTGAGGCAGGTTCTTACTTAGTTGCCCAGGCTGGCCTTGAACTTGAGATTCTTTTGCCTCAACCTCCCAAGTCACAAGGATTTAGGTGTGCACCACTGTACCCAGCCATGCAATAACTTTTGTTTTGTATTATCACAAGCCAGTAAAGTGTCAATAAAAAGGTCAAAAGGCTACAACAGGGCTAGAAGTACAGTTCTCCGAGGGCCATTCTTTTGTCTCAGACATGTATCCCAAGTTCCAGTGTCAGAAGCTTGGGTAGAGAAAGGGACTGGCTTGGTCAGCGTGTCCTGGAACCTAGGTTATCTGCCCATTTCATTCCTTATAGGCTTGGGGTTGGCAGTGAGGGAATGGGTTGTGGTAATGCTGGTACCGAGATGGTTTAGGCCTTTATAGAACCCAGAGGCTTAACTATCTAAGATAATTTACATTTCTGAAGGCAGTACACCCTAGCTTAACTCAGTAGTTCTCAACAGGGGTCTCAACAGGGGTGGTTTTGTCCCCCAGAGACATGGAACAATGTCTGAGGGCAATGTCAGATATCACAACTAGAGGGAGAGGTGCTATCGTCATCTTATGGGTAGAGGACAAGGATGCGGCTAAATATCTGGAATGCACAAGGCAGCCCTCTACAAGAACAGCAACAACAAATGCAGCCCCAAAGGTCACTTGATATTGCAGTTGAGTGACCCTGGACTGGATGTTGTGGCTAAGCAAAAAAGCAATCCTATTCATTCAGCTTTTTACCTCCTGTCTAGTAACAGGGATATAGGTTCTGCAAGGGGTGAAATGTGCACGTTCACCCAGAGAACTCCTAACTGGCAGGAAGAATATCCTTAGCTCTAACTGCAGCCAGAGGGTCACTTTGCCCATGGGAGGTGTAATCAATAGGGAGCAAATAACTGAGTCCTTGTATTAGAGGCTAGAGGTCAATTCTGCCAGAGAATGTTAAAGGAGCTTAGTAATTTCTCCAAGTTGAGCATGCATCAGAATGGCCTGCAGCGTTAAACCTCCAGGTTAAACCCAGTTTGCTGGACCCACTGCAGAGCTGCTGATCCCTAAGGTCTCGAGTGAAACCTGAGAATGTGCATTTCTAAGAAACTCCCAGATAAGGCTGCTGGTCTGGGGAACCCACTTTGAGAACTGCTAAAGTTGATTTTTGCACTTGGATTTCCAGCTCTTGGCATAAATACCACTGTGATCACCCTTGCCATCTCAAGTGTACAGCAGTTTCTCCTTTCCTTTAAAATAAGCCAATGTCAGTTATCATTGGAATTTCCAGTGTGGGCAGGAAATTTTGCCCTTAATACCCGCTCTCACCTCACAGAGCCCTGTGAGGTTTTCTTGTGAAGATCTGGGTGCCGAAGTTGACTCCGAATGTTCTGTGAGAAAGCAAAATCATTCTCTCTGACTCTACATATTTTAAACAAACACAGATGCTGATACGTTAGTGCTGGCAAGGGATCCTTGTTTGCGGGGCCTTTCATCTTCATCTCCTCGGGCTTTCAGCCAGAGCAGACCCATCTCAAGCCAGCTCGCATTTTTGATGCGTTCCCTCCCCATGTGCCTTCCCTGCTCGAGATGGCTGAGAGCCTGAGCCTGTCCCTTGACCTGGATCATTTTCAGGATTTCTTAGGGCCTGGGGCCCAAAGTAATCATGAAACCAGACCAAAATCCAGAGGAGTCTTCATCCCCAAAATGCAGGAGTCTAGGAAGCCTCCAGTGACCAAGGGCAAATTTGGGTAAGATTTGCCCTATGAGGTTCTAGAAAAGAAAAGCAATTAGGGGAGATGGTGTCAGATTTTCCCCAAATCCTACTAGGTGGTTCATAGGGTCTGGTGGGGTTAGATATATCAGAAGAGCCCACCTGCTCATGGTCATAGATCTAGCCATTTATGATTCACTGAATTCACTTGAACTGCCACCCAAAGGGGCTGAAAGTTCAAACACTTGATTTAAATCAAATAGGACATTTCAAGCCACTAACAAAGTCTACAGGACTTGATGTTGCCTCCTTTTGGGTTGACGTTTAGCTTTCTTCTATTGTGATAATTACTGTTGCAAGCCCCAGCATAATTTATGCCCACACCCAAGACAGTGGCTGAATTAATAGTTTTGCAGTGCCATTGTACCCAACATAACTTTTAGAGGAAGTGAAAAGGAACTTTTGGGAATTGTAAATGCTTGGTTTTTGGTTTTTGATGTGAGGTCTCTGTGTTGCCCAGGTTGGGCCTGAACTTCTGGGCTCAAAGCTATTCTCCTGTTTCAGCCTCCTGAATATCTAGGAGTACAGGCCTCTGCCACAACATTTGGCTATGGCTGACCTTTGGATACTGTCTCCAGAATAAAGATATGGAAATGAAACCCAGGCTTTACAAATATGGGAGGGTATGTGTGTGTGTGCGTGTGTGCATGCATGTGTGTATTTTAGTAGAGTTCTCATCACTTGGCAAATATGACGTTAGTGGTCATATTTTTTTGAAGAGGCATTGGTGTAATCAATATTTTACTGAGCATCTATTTTGGCTGAAGACTGGAGAAGGTTCAGAAAGTGGTTTTGAAAAAGTCAGGGAGACTGTCATCTGTTAGGAACATGGACACAATTCAATGTAAGTGATGTTACCCAAGGCAGGTGTTCCAGAGGGGAATGTCCTGAAGCAGACATTCGAGTAGAAAATGGATGGCAGAGACTGAATGAGTGGTTTAAGTTGAGGGATTATCCACTGGTTCATCAGCTGCAGAGCCCCTCCCACTGCCTAACCACCCATGTGGATGCTCTGTGTGTGAGCTGATCAGTTCATATCTGCTGATTTCACTCCTGATCACATCTTGCTTAGCAGCATATTCTAAGTATAAGCTGCTGGTCTTATAACTGTCCCTCTTTTTTTAATTTCGAAAGGACTATAAAAATCCTGACACTTGTGAATGCTCACATTTTTACACGTCCATCTACTATTCCTTTGCCCTTCATTTTGCAATTATGCATTCTGTGAGAGGTCAGAGAATTCTTTGACTTGTCCTTTGCTCCTATCACCTAGCATCTGAAGGGTCATTGTATAGCCCCTGAGGTCCTGCCTTTATTTATACTGATTTATATATTTTATAGCTTATTGAGGTGATTCACATAACATACAATTCCCCCACGTAAAATGTTTAAGTTGGTGGTGTTAGTAGAAAATGAATTATGCTTCCATTGCCACCAGCAACTTTAGAATATTTCTATCACACTATAAAGAAACCCTGTGCCCCTTAGCTGTCACCTCCTGTACCACAGACCTAAGCAACAGCTAATCTACTTTCTGTCTCCATGGATTGTCTGTGTTGGATCTTGTGTGTAAATGCAGTCACGTCCTCTGTGGTCTTGTGGCTACCTTCGTTTATTTAGCAGAGTATTTTCACAGTTTGTCCATGTTGAAGTCTATAACAGTACTTCATTCTGATTATGGCTGATTATCATTTATTATATGGATAAAGCACATTTTGTTTATGTATTTTTTCTATTGATGGACGTTTGTGTTTTTTCTACTTTTTGGCTGCTATAAATAATACTGTTACAAATAAGACTTGTGTGCAAGTTTTTGTGTGGATATATATTTTCATTTCTCTCAGAGTGGAATTGCTGAGTCATGTGGTAAGTCTGTATTTAACTTCCTTCGGTTTGTTCATTCCTTTCTTCCTTCTGAGATATAATTCATATACCACAAAATTCACCATCTTAAAGTATATAATTCAAGGGTTTTTGTTATATTCTCAAGGTTGTATTAACAATTGCTTCGTTGTAATTCCAGAACATTTTCATCACCCACTAAACCCTATTCCCATTAGTGGTTACCTCCCATTCCACCCTTCCCCCAGTCACTGCCAGCTACTAATCTACTTTCTGCCTCCATGGATTTGCCTATTCTGGACACTTGTTATATGTGGCATTATATCATATGTCACCTTTGTGATTGCTCCTTTTACTTAGCATAGCATTTTCAAGGTTCACCCATGTTGTAGCATGTGTCGATACTTTTAAGGTTAAATAGTACTCCACTGTATGGATGTTTATCAAGTCATTAGGAGATGGACATTTAGGTTCTCTTTACTTTTCAAGTGAGGATATGAGACCCCAAGAAGTAAAACACTGTACTTAAGATCAAAGGGGATTGGGTGCAGAGCCAGTTCTATCTGCTGATATACCAAGTATCCTAGATCTTGAGCCATGATCAACTACCAGGCACCAGGAGCAGAACAGTGCTGAGAGGGTGTTATCAGGGGCCTTTGGAGGAGGACCTGCCAGTAAATCAAAACCCAGAGGACATCAGTGCTCTCTACACAACAGCAGAGGAAGTAGACTGGGTACAATTGGAAGATATCCAGCATCATCTGTGAGGATGTAGATTCCTGAACTATTGTGATACCTGTTTGGTGAAATGTTGAGAATGTAGGGCCAAGTCCTGGAGTTTCTACTTTCAATACTGATGGCTTCTTATACATTCAGCCCCAGAGGGCCACTCTTATTTAAAAGATCCCAGCTAGGGGTGATATCATAAGTGTTTAAGAACTGGTACCAGATAGTAACCCTTTATTAAGGATTGTGATGAGATCAGTGGAGTTACAGAAGTAAGATGAGCATGTTAGGGTATATTTCAGGGGATTTGCTTCATTGACTATAAACCAATGGGTATGGAAATATTTCAGTACTTTTTAATTTGGGCAGTGGTTCTTGATAAGAGGTGATTTTGACTTCCATCTGTAGGAGACATTTGGCAGTGTCTGGAGAAATTTTGGATATTACAACTGGGGAGCAGTGGTACTGATGGCATGTCATGGGTAGAGGCCTGGGTGTTATACAGGACAGCCTACCCCCAACGAAGATTGATCCAGTCCCAACTATCACTAGTCAAGGCAGAGAAACCTTGAGTAAAGACTTTTTGGGGCATAGAGGGATAGAGAACATCCTATAGAACCGGATTGGGACTCATTTGACTGCTGTTGCATAGGAGGAGTCCTTACTGGGGACTCTCATTTGTCTTTAAATAAGGACCCCTCCCACTTTTAGAGTCACCTCTCCTTGCTATCATGGCTCCATTAAAGTTAATTATTTTCCTGAGAGCAAGAACAGAATGTATCTGACCCCAAGAAAACACCTCCTTTCTTTACCTGGAACTTCTAAGCCGTTGCCATGTCTCAGGCCTGGAGGCCTGGGCAATCTCTTCACAGCAGCCACATATGGCTGCCGAGGCAAAAGGGAAGCTCTGATGAGTCAGAGGCTCACTGAAGCTTCCATAGAGTATTGGGTAATAGTGCCCTTGAGAAAATGTTTAGCTCTGGTTGAATGAATGCAGTGGACCCTTATTATTGCAGTTGACCCCCAAGTAACTAAGACAAACAGGATGGAAAGAAAGGGGTTTTTGGAGCCACCAGCTGGACCAAACAACATTCCAGTGTGAGGAGACCAGATCCCTTAGTGGGTCCTGATCACCTCAGTTGAGTTTCCCAGGAGAACTCAGCAACTCACTACAGACAGTGATAATGTTCATTTCTTTGTGGGGCATCTTGTTTCAGGATTATACCAACATTTGGGGGGAACAAACTAGGATCCTTTAAATGAGCTCTGTGCATCTGCATCTTAAATGTTTTAGAATTTCTCAGGGAGTGCTGTTTTATAACTGTTTAATGCAGAGGGCATTGAATGACTGTTATGGGCTGAATGGCGTCCCCCGCTTCTGAATTCCTGTATTGAAGCCCTAAGCCCCAATGTGACTGTGTTGGGACACAAGTACTTTAAGGAGGTAATTAAAGTTAAATGGGGCCATTGGGATAGGACCCTAATCCAGTAGGATGATGTCCTTGTAAGAAGAGGAAGAGACACAAGGAGTCTAAAGAGGCCACATGAAGACAAGAGAGAAGGTGGCTGTGTCCATCTCTAAGCCAAGGGGAAAGGAGAAACCAGCCCTGCTGGCACCTTAATCTGACACTTTGAAAAAAATAAATTTCTTTTGTGTAAGCCACCTCATCTGTGGTATTTTGTTATGGCAGTCCAGGTTGACCAACACAGAATTTCAGTTTGGCAGATTTGGTAGAACAGCATCTTGTTTTATGGGGCATCTTTAATTTTCCTGCATTGTGATCCATTTTAGAGATATACTTAAAATAATACATGACTGTAAAGTCAAGAAGCCCTAAAGAGCTTAAGTGAAAACCCACAATTCCTGGCTCTATCCACCTTCACCACCTCTCCACTTGTTTTAGGTGGCCACTGTTTTTTTCCCCCCACAGCTGGTGTTTAGCATGACTTTTAAAGACCCTGCTTGCTATTTCCTCTGTCCTAAAGATGGTCCTGTGAGGTGAAGGGGAAGGGCCAGGGTTTCTTGTCTCCTCTAGAGTGACAGATGGGAAAACTAACCCAAGAAATAAATCCCATTTTCAAGATGGTTTAGGGTTCAGTGTGGTCAGAGCCAAACAAGTCCAAATTCTGTCCTGTTTCTCCAGGTGTAACTGATTAGAACACCCCTTTGAATCCTTGTATCTCTTCTTCATAGTCACTGTCTATAAGCAGAAGGCGAATCTGTCTAATTGGACCTTAATTAAAGAAATGGTGTTATATCACAATTGTTTTCTGATTCTCTTTTGGTATGTCATTATTTTATATAGACATAGAATAGAAACCTGTCATTTTAATAGCTATATGGTATTCCAAGGTGACACTGCCATAGCTTTCTTCTTCATTACCCCCTCTTTTTTGGGGGGGATTTGATAGAGATACAGTGAGGAGTAACTTGCAAAATTATTTGGCAATGGAACTTTTTTCCCCAAAGAAGTTGTATACATTCTCTTCTGTCAAACCTTTTACTTTACTCATGGGGCATGATTTGTTCCTGAAGGCTGTCATTTAAATATTTAATAAAAATAACAAAACAAGGGTTGCTGTGAATGGTTGTGCAAATGAGCACTGCCTGTTATGGGGATCACTGTTTACATTGTAGTGCTTGTGTGCAGTGCTCCCTGGGATCCTGTGATGTACAGTTGAGGTAGTTGAAAGCAACGGAATTTTGGAAGGGGAGGCAATTTACATACAGGGTCAGAAATGAATGTTAAACTTTATTTTTCCAATAAGATAAAATTAAAAAATAGAATGAATTTATTGTATTCCTAACATTTCTTATACTTAAAATGTCTTATGCTTAGAATTTCTGTGGTGTGGTCAACTTTCAACAATGGCTTTCATAAGCCCTTTAAAATTGATTATATTATTAAAATTTAAGAGAGTATATTAGTCATTGCAGTTTTATTGTAATAAGCAAGCTTACAATCTCAGTGGCCTAATGCAATAAAGTTTTATTTTTCTCACAAGTCATATCTTACCATAGTCCAGTACATAATCTTTGTGGATTTTATGCCAATTTTTTTTTGCAAAAAAGTGTGATATGACCATTGTGCAAAGCTTTTTAAAAAATATTTTTAGCCGTAGATGGACACAATACCTTTTATTTATTTATGGTACTGAGGATCAAACCCAGTACTTCACACATGCTAGGCAAGCGCTCTAGCACTGAGTCACAACCCAAGCCCTCTGCAAAGCTTTTTTTTAAAAAAATGTAGTGGTATTACTTAAGATTCATTTATTACTAAACTATCTTTGGTGCAAGAGTAGGATGCACAGAATACTCATGAATATGTGTTACCATGGAGGCAATGATTATGTGCTGCAATATGATAAGTGATTTGCAGGTGTGGGCTCAACCACATAGTCACTCATGGCCTCAGGTCTTTGAATCTGGTGGCTCTCAAGTTAGACCTCTGTGCTCCAGAGTCCTTCACTGTCTCCTTTGCCTCTGACCACCAGATGAGGCAAGAAGGAATGTGGAGAAGTGTGTAGGAGACCTGGGAATGGCATTTGTTACCTTCACCCATGGACCATTGGCCAAAGCTCACTCCATTGGCTCTACCCAACCACAGGGAGGCTGGTAAACTTTACCTATCCCTGTGCCCAGGTGAAAAAGGTCCTGGGGTTTAGGTACAGGGATGGGTCCGTATTGCAATGCTGACCTCTTTTTTTCTATTTTCTTTCCACTCCAGGAGACTTCTTGGCATCATCACAAAAAAAGATGTTCTGAGACATATGGCCCAGATGGCAAACCAGGACCCTGAATCTATCATGTTTAATTAGCAGTAAGGTGGCAATTTTGAGAACACACTGATAATATCATTTTAAAAGAAATAAACAGATGATACCTTACTATCCCCAACGAAAGATCTTGTACTGGGACTAGTGGAAGCAAAAGCTTTTTTTTGAAAGGAGGAGGAGGATGAAACTTTTTTAAAAAACAACAAAACAACAAAAAGAGCAAAACCATCAATGAGTAGACATTTTATAGCTTTGACCCCTTACAAGTTTTGAGCTGTGTTTCTCCGTGGCTGTGCTAACTGCTGTGGGGGCAAGTGGGTGGTGTAAAAATGATGTGCTTCATACGAGGACACAGAACACAAATGCCAAATGGAGGAGCTCTGACCCCTTTGCTCAAGGCTGATGTTTGTAACTTCCTAACACATGTGAAGCTTTGAGTCCAAAAGACAAAGGGGTATTGGCATGTCAACCTTTTTATTTATTATGGTTCCTGAAATGTTGCTGCTATGTTACTAAAATCATACTAAAGACATTTGCACTTACTTCATTGGATGAGAAAAAGAAATGAAAGTTGAACAGTGAAAACTGCAAGTGTGCGCCAGTGAGTCTGCTCGTGACTGGTTTCTTGCTCCTCTTCTCAGCCTGTTAGTTTGCTTATTTACCAGTTTCTGAACCAACACCACGGGAGCCATGATGAGTGTGAAGAAATCATTACTTTCCACAATACTGGCACTTTGGGTCTGGACGATGCACTGTGGGAGCATATAGTGCTCTGTGTAGTTTCCCCTCGTGCAAGCGGACACATCCTTATTTTGAGGGAACATGCACTCGATTGCTGATTTGCATCCCCATTGCATTTGCTTCGTTTATTTATTGCTGTTGCCTGTGCTTTCTTAAATATTGATCAGTCCAGCACTTTCCATGGGTCATGGCCTCTATGCTCCCAACTTGTGATAAGTGTGTTTTAATTCCCAACTGGCATATGCAATAGTCAAAATGGGCTACTGAGTATTACTACTAATTTTTCCTCTCAGGTCTTTTTGGATATGGCTGTGAAGAGGGTGAAGCACATGAATTCTCAGTGGGAACTCCACCAAATAGATTGCAAGAGAAATACTAAATTGATTCTAAATCTGTTCTATTCTCTTCTCTGTGGGATGCAAAATGTCCAGTTTTAATGTCTAAGCATGCACTTTCATACTAGCAATCATAGCACAGAAGGACAGAGTTCAATTTTATATAGCCAATTTAAGCATTGGGCATCTTTGTATTTGAATTTAATGACACATTTATTCGTTTAGTCAGGACGTCTGTCTTTTCTGTGAGAATGAATTAAGCTGTGTTTTAGATCCCCACTGTATGATCTGTATAAGATTTCTCTCACTTGTCCCCTCACTTTAACCATTGTTCTTCCCTTTTCACTGAGTCCTCCTCATCCTTTTCAATCTCATTGTCATTGGATCTTGATGTATGGAGTAGGTGTGCTCTTGACTGCAAATAACAGAAAATTCAACAAACAGCGAAGAACTGAATTAAGAAACCTGGGAGATGTGCACCCCAGGACCGTCTGTATCATATCACCAAGGATCAATCCTTTGGTAGTTTCTACCACCTTATCCTCTGTCCTTTGGTTTATTGCCTCATAATTGTAAGGTGGTTGCTGAATCATCAGGTATCATGTCTGTTTTCTAAGTGAGAAGAGGGAGGAAGAGGCAAGTAACAAGGTGCAATGTCTATATCCAGAGAGCAAAGCTTTCCAGAGATGCTCAGCATACACCCATTGACTGGAATTCTGTCACTTGGCTCCCCCTAGTGCATGAGAGTCTGGGAAGGAAAAAATGAGCTAGGCACACTGCTCTCTGAATGACATTTATATTCTCTTTCTCTTTTGTTGTTTGGTTTGGTTTTGATGTTTTGGTTTTTTTTTTTTTTTTTTCAGTGCAAGGAATGGAACCCAGGGCTTCATGCATGCTAAGCAAGTGCTCTACCTGAGCCACTTTCTCAACCCTAGAGTCTCTTAATGAGGAAGGGGGATTAGGTTTTGGGAGGGGATTGTCTCTGCCACAGTTTCCTCATGTCCCTATCATTGCCCTTCATGTTTTCTTTACTCTCTCATTCTTGACAAACCCCTCCAAACATTCTTTTAACCTTGCTTCCTACTCCTTTTCTTAGATTTGATGTAGAATTCCTAACCAGAATCCATCATTTCTTATCCTCAGTAAGAATTTTTATTTTGGATAAAAACCTAGCTACAAATGGGTTTCTAAGAAATGTTTCATTGTTATAAGAAGATACATCTTCTGTGGATTAAAATTTTCAAGTCAGATCATGCTGACAACTATGGAAAATTTGTTTCTGCCATTAATTGCCCCCCCCTTCCAAAATAACATCTAATAGCCACTTCAGTGTGGAAATATCCAGCTAATAGCAGAGAATTTAGACTGTGGTCTTAGAATGAAATGCATTGTCTCATTCACAGCATGTAAATATTAAGAGCAGATCCTAATCTTGGTGTTGTTATTGGGATTTCCACAGAACATTTGCAAGTGAAGCTGGCTTCTCCTGGACTTTAAATCCAGAATTCTTTAAGATTGCTTCATCTAGTTCCCCTCTTATTCCCTGTGGCTCCACTCAGAGCTTTCCTATAATGGGAAAGAGTATTGGCCATATTCAGGAGGCCTTTCTAGCTGAAACAGGTAGGTTCAAAAAGAATATGAATGAGTGGAAAGAGAGCTAAAGGTCAGTGAGACCACAGAATTGCTTTCCAACCCAGCTGAGACTGTGGATGGCCTGAGGGCATGGTTTACACTTGGCCTGAGGGCCAAGGTTATAAAGAGGGAACTTGAGTTGTCTCCTTCTCCCAGTGCTTAGCACAGAGATGTTGGTGATTCGTGGAAACTGTTGGAAGAGTTACTTGATTGAAATAGCCTAGGTTTCTTTTCCTTTACAAGTTGACCCTCCAATCTGTTGTGGGGTTCAGGATTCCTTAACAGAAAGTCAGGGTCAGAGAGGCAGGTTAAGATCAAGGGTGAGGAGTGTGTAGTGGGGTTGACCACAGCAAATGACCTTCCTCCCAGGGAGCCCACTTCAGCCATGTGGTCCATTTGCCCACTGGCCAAGGTCTCACACAAGCTCTGTGGGGACCATACTGTCCTGCTCTTTGTCACTTTTTCTTATAAAAGTACCCAGCAAGGGACTCTGAGGGTATTCACCATATCCCAATGCAGAACTTCAATCTACTTATCTGGTTATCTGACATGGAGGTGAAATATACATCTTTCAGAATAATGTCTTTTTTTTTTCTTTTCTAAAACCAAAGGCTTTAGGAATTTGCAGAACTTTCTGGATCAAATTTTAAGGTAAAAACCATAAATGCATGATAGAAAAGGATTTTTCTCATGAGGCATATCACCTACTTCTTGCTCTCCCTTCCAATTACTAAGGGAATGGGTTGTAGGACACCAAAATAAAGGGAATCCCGAAAATGATATGTGAATTTTTTTCTAAGTGTTTTTCAGTGCATCCCTTGGGAATGCTGATGTTCCTGTGGCTTTTAGGAAAAGGTAAAATGTGGTAGAAGTAAAGCATTCAAAATTAAGTGCTTGCTGATACTCAGACATGTAGTCTCAAAGTTCTCTATTCAGTAATTCCCAAAGACCCTGTAACAAAGAAGACTTGCAAATATACATTTTGAGCCCTAATAAGTCACAGACACCAAAAATTTTAGATCAGTTTGTTTCATTTAGGTGAGAACTGATTACTTTAAATTATTAACATGTGCAAATTCTGCTTGGAATTCATCATCAGGTGCTGAGCTGGAAAAGATGAGAAACCCAAGAAGAGAACTATTGAATTTCCATGTAATTGTAATATTATGCTTTCATTTTAATTTTGTGTGGGCAGTGTATTATCAAACTTGGCTTTTAACCTTTGAAATGATTTGCATGAGGAGGGAGCCTGTATATCTGACCTGGGAAACATTAACCAGATCCCATTTTCACCGGTGCAGAAATAACTATTTATTTGCCATTGTAGTTGTGCTGGGAATGAGTCTATGTGTGACTTTTATGAGATATATTCACATTTGGTGTCAGAATAACCACATGGCAATATGTTGACTTTTTTTTAATTGTAACACTCTGCATAAATGTTGGCACCTTATTACAAATGAAATGTTTGAACTCTATTTTTAAAAATAAAACAAGCACAGAGTCCTCAAAAAACCTGTTGTAAATGAAGAGATACTGATTTCATAGTATGTTTCTATCCAATAGATCCTCTCAAAACCTGGTCCTGCTGACATTGGTAACACATCCAGCAGAGTTAAAGACCCGACCTTAAGATCATCAACTGATTGTGACACAATTTGGTTGGCTTTACAATCCCTTTTCCTTAGCTGCATGGGTAAGGACCAAATAAAAATTCTGACTGGTGCCGGGCAACAGAGGTGGGTGCCTGTAATCTCAACTACTTGGGAGGTGGAAGCAAGAATATTGCAAGTTCAAGGCCAGTCTGGACAACTTTGCAAAACCCACTTGCAAAAACAACAACAACAACAAAATAACTCAGACTGTGGCTTTAATTTTTTAAGGATGGAACAGGACCACTGTCCTTAGGTCATTTGTGTATTTGTGTGTCTGCTCTGTGTTGGAGGCTGGGGAGTACAACTGAGTCTAACATTCATTCGTTCTTTTACTCTTGAAACAAAACTTTTCCTACCAATTACCTTGGGAATCACAAGGATTTGAATTATGTCCCTCCCCACCAGTTTTTTATTTTGAAAACTTTCAACTTTAAGGAAAATTTGAAAAAGAAAAAGCAGAAAGGAAGGAAGGAAGAAAGAAAAAGAAAGGCAAAAGGGAAAAAAGACTACATACCCTTCACCTTGCCTCATATGGGCAGTTAGAAAAGTGTCCCGCAATAGGGAGGGAACCAGCTGTGGGGACAGCTAGATGAAGGATAGCCTTAGCAGAGGGGACAGCACTTGTGAATAAACTGAGCTGCAAATGGGTCTATGCTTCACCAAAGGTGAATGGCTATATGGGGGTGGGCTCTGAAAGGGAGTGGGGCATTTGAAGTCAGTTTTGTTTTCCCTTTGGGAGGAGAGCAGACACAAGCAGAATCCTTAGGATCTTGAAGAGCCACATAAAGACCTGGACTCACAAGGCTTTCTGGCAGTTAGACAGTAAGTTTGGAAGCCAGGAGTCTAGTAAGGAGACTGTTGCAGATAGATGAGAAATAGGGAGACTTGCTCCAGAGAAGTTCTTGAATTCTGTGTATATTTCCAAGGAACAACCAACAGATTTGCTGGTGTATTGGAGATAAAATGGTACAGCCAAGTTGACATTTACTGAGATGATCTAGGTGAAGCAAGGACCTCCATTTTGGACATGCTGCATGATGGATGTCTAACTGACACCTGTCCCCAGAGTTCAGGGGAATCAAGTGTTGGAGGTAGAAATCAAGCCATTGACATTGGTTGCATTAAAAGTCATTCCTAGTAACTTCTTAGGTCTAATGTTATCCTAAAAGCAAACAAAACCAAAATTCTAAAAAGAATTTCAATATTGAGTTTTCAGGAAGTTACACCAATGTTAGATGCCAGAAGGACAGCTAATAGAATTACAGCTCTGTTGAGTCTTGATTGTTTGACCTTGTCAGACCTCTCTGAGCCTGGGTTTCCCCATCTCTGTGGAGTGGGCTACTGCCCTTGACCCAGCAGCATTGCTGTGAGAATTAAACCAGATCATCACTGTAAAGTGCTTGGCATGGAATATGATCATACAAATGGTAGATTTTATCATTTTCTCCCACTATGAAGCCCTCTCATTACCTTTAATTGGGAATTATTTTGTGTTGTTAAAGGACACATAAAACTTTAATTATAAGAGCCCCAAAATAAACACAGATTGGGTTAGCCAATGCCTCTCTTCTTAACTCCTGCAGTAACTTTTCCAAAACACAAAACAAAACACACACACACACACACACACACTGAACTCAGATCTCTTAAGGGTTGTGAAAAAATTTGCCGACTCCAAATTAATGGGAAGTTATACAAACCATTTGGAAGAAAATTCCATTTTTCTGTAACTTCATATTGTCTCAGAGAGAAGAAAAGAGTAAATAAGCATGGACAAGGCACTAGCCATTGATTAGTTTAAAATTTGGAGCAAGAGTTCATAAAATACAAAAATGTGCATAAGTTGCTCATTTTTAGACAACATAAAACCCAATACTCACCCTCTACACTTTCAGACAGACAAAAAAAAATCTCTCCAGCATGGTTTTCATGTAGAAATGAGTCTGTTAGTAAAACCCATGGAAAAACAACCGTTGTGGGCCTTGGATATTTCCCTTTAACATGATACAGCTAAGAGCCAAAGGGGGATAATGATCAAACAGGATTTGTCCCAAAGGTGACAACCCATCAGTCTTAATTCTTGGGACTTAGCTAAAGCTAGCCAGAATGGTCATGGAAACAAAAGTCTGGGTCATGCACAGGCTTCCCTGGCTTTTGTGGGTTGAGGCAGGACCAGGAACTTCCATCTCTGCCTGAGGCTGTGTGTGCGGGATGCGCACAGGCGCCTGGCGTGCTGTGATTACAGCTCTTCCTCAGTTCATTGGTAGTTAATTGGCTAGAAAGAAGCTACCATATGTGAAAGCAGATAGGGAGCATCTATTTTTGGCAGTTCCTCAACATCGCATTTCATTAAAGAAATGGTTTTTTTCTTTCCGAATGAGCAATAAGCAAAGAGCACCTTGTGGGGATTTCCAAACCCCTTTAGTCAGGGTTTGGCTCACAGAACGAAGGGAGCAATTTATATGTGATTCCAGCGTTTGTTATGGAACACATATTTCAAAGATTAAACAGCCGTCCTCAATCCAAACAGATTCTGTCAGAGAAATTGAAAACACATCCATAAATTCTCGGCCCACAGGCTGCCTGACAGGTTGGGTCCAGAGGATGCTTGCTGGTAGAATATTCCTTCCTTCTACCAGGCTCCGTGTTCATTTCACACACTCACACTCTCAGGGCTTCCACCTGTTTCCAGCTAATACAAACCCAAGCGGAAATTGGAGCTAGCTCCCTTTTGATGAACGGGTTTCCTTTTCTGCCATTTCTCAAACTTCAGCCTGTTCCCAAAAAGACATTTCCAGGAATGGATGCTGGGTGGTTTACATAATCAACAAGGAACTTTCTCCAGGGAGTTGCCAAGCCCGAGTTACTGCCTGGGGCAGGAGTTTCCACCGGGTATTGGAGAGCTGGGCAGAAAGGGCAGGGCTGCTTGCATTGGAGATGCCCCACTGCTCATGGCTCCTGCAGGATACTACTGTTTGTGCTGGATGCTTTCAGGTGCCAGAAGACTAATGGGTTGTGTGGTTCACTAATTTCTGGCAGGTATATGAGAGTCCAGGCAGTCTCTTTTTTATTTCCAACTGAACCTGAGAAGTTAGTTTATTTTAGTGAACACAACCTGTCATCCGTAGGGCAGGGATGCAGGACCTTTCCTTATACTCCATCACCAGAAAGCAACTAGGGCCCACCCTGGCCTGCAGTACTGTAGAGGATGTACCAATCTGAAATGCAGAACCCCAGCCCCATCAAGGTCTGTAGGGGCTGAATTTACATCTTAAGCACCCCAGGTGATTTGTGTGCAGAGTGAAGTCTGAGAAGACCTGCCTTAAGTGACAGGGGTTCGCATGAGATCACCTTCTAAGTTCACGTCCCTCTCTAAGATCCAATGTTCTCCAAGATTCTCTGACTTCCAAAGGAAGAAAGAGGGAGTGATGGCGGCAGTCATCAGGCCAATGAAAGAGCCTAAGAAACAAGTGGAGAGAAACTTGGTAGGCCATCTTGAAGTCCCATTTCTCAGCTCCCAAACTTTCCCCACCACAACAGCCCTCCTGCATGAAGCTGTCTTGGGGATTCTCAACCTGAGCTCTACTGACATCGGGAGCCAGGTGAGTCTTCATGGAGGGGACTTATGCACTGTAGGATGTTGAGTAATTTCCCTGGCCTCTACCTACCAGATGCCAGTAGCTGTTCCCCCAGTTGTGACAACTCAAAATGTCTCCAGACATCACTGAGTATCCTGGTGGGGTGGTTACAAATTCCCCTTTCCTTGCTCTAATTGCACAGAAGGAATACTGTGGTTTACAAAGCGGGGAAAAGGGAACACTCTTTTTGTTGTTTTGGTGGACTTTTTGTAAAACTAGGTGAAAATCCCTAGTGTCAAGCAAAGACTGAGAACTCCTTGCCTGCTGTGGTGCATCTGCATGGCTGTAGAGGAAATTTCTCCTTAGCTTTTAAGCAGAAAGCCACACTCTAAGAAAAGCAGGTGCATTTGCTTCTTTCTGAGTACCCAATGGTAAACCCAAGATTTTCTGTGGGCTTCAGTCTCACGCCAATTAATGATTTTGATACAAATGATTTCATTTTCTCAGGTCTGGGTGATCATCCTCATCTTCCTTCTTCAGTTGCCCCACTCCTCCGCATACATGCAAGCAGAGAGAGAAATCACTCTTGTCATTAGAAAGAATACCAACTAATAGCCAGGCACAGTGGTGCATGCCTGTAATCCTGAAGACTCGGGAGGCTGAGACAGGAGGATTGAAAGTTCAAGGCCAGCCTCAGCAACTTAGCAAGACCCTGTCTCAAAATGAGCAATAAAAAGGGCTGGGGATGTAGCTAAGTGGTAAAGCACCCCTGTGTTAAATTTCTGGTACAAACAAACAAACAAACAAACAAAAACCACAATTACTTCCTTGAATCAACTTTGAAAAATGTTGTGTCTTTATTGGGAGCTTAGAGGTAAACAAATCATAGTACATGGCTAAATTCATCCCACCACTTGTTTTTGTAGGTAAAGTTTTTTTTGGAAAACAGCCACACCTGTTTATGTTTCATCTGTGACTATTTGTTTGATTTTGTCTATGGCTGCTTTTGCACTACAATGGCACAGGTAAGTAATTGCAACAGACATCTGTCCTGCAAAGCCTAAAATATTTACTATCAGGCCCTTTAAGGAAAGTTTGCTGGCCCCTTAGAGTAAATTAGGGTCACTTAGACCATTGGATAGCCACCAAGAGTAATTTAACTTTCTTATAACCAGTGGAAAATATGAAGAAATGTTTTAAAAACAGAATCAAGGAGAAACATGTATGTCTAATAAGATGGATTTGTTAAAATGCTTTTTTATCCTCCAAGTATGCAAGAAATATCAGTCTGACTTAGATATTAATAGTGGTATGAATGGCCTCTGTTAAATTTAAATGTATTCTGTGAGGGAAAATGGACCTAACATTTGAGTAGCTCTGTGTCATTTACAAAGATTTTAGCATTTACTTATATTTATTAGTCTCAATGATCCTGTGAAGAAAATTTATTATTCCCATTATTTGGAAAGTGATACTGAGACTCAGAGAGGTTAAAGCACAGGATAATCATCTATCTATGGAGATTTTACAAAACACTGAGTCCTGGAGCCATGCCCTGAGATTTTGATTAAGTCACTCTTAGGTGAGGTCTGCTATCAACTTTATAAAAGGTGGATGTGTGATTCTGACGTGGGTCAAGACTGAGAAGCTCTGGACTCCATGAACTTGCCCAGGTTGATATAGGTAGGAAGTAGTCTGCTGGGGGGGAACTCAAGGCTCTTGGTAACTTCGAGTTCAGGAACATTTTCCTTTCACATGTCAACCCACCTGAGCTCTAACCTTCTCAATACAAGTGGTTGGTCTAACCTTGTGGTTCTCAAAGCATGATCCTTGGACTAGCAACATCAGGATCGCTGGGAATTGATTAGAAATACAAATTCTCTACCCTGATCTGGGCTGAGTCAGAAAGTGCAGGGGCTGGGCCTATCCATCTGTGTTTTAACAAGCCCTCCAGCTGATTCTGAGGCAGCTGCAGTTTGAGACCCACAGGCCTATGGAAGTGGGATAGGGAATAGATGAGTTTTCATGGTGATAAGGTGCTAAAACCAGCACACACGCACATGCATACACATGCACATATGCTGTGTGCACGCCTGGAAAAGACCCTGCCTTTGGAAAATTAGCACTAGGTGTGGAGGGGCAGAATGAGTGTGAGAAGTGATGGGAAAAGGAAGAGTCCATAGGCATCTGGGGAAGTATGAAGAAGCCAGGGTGGCACAGGACCTCACCAGCATCCCAATATGAGCATCTGCAAACTTAATTTGCCTGTGGGCAGCCTAGAAGGTGTTAGTGAAAATTTGTGCATTCCTTCACTGTGCTGGCAAGTTAGAGGATTTTGTTGTTTGTTTTGCTGTTTCATTTTTTGCTTTTTAAAGTTCCTTTTCCTGATTCAAGCACTTTGTAGAGATGAACATTCTTGTGTGATTAAATGAGCCCCCTTCTGCTTAGAGCCAGAGTCACATTCTTTGCTTCGATTTGATCCCAGGTGCTCCTTTTTAATTGCATTTCGTATTCAACTGTGTAGCCATCCCCTTCCAGGAGAGGGCTGGCCCCTAATCACCACAGTTCTTTTGCCCCTGCAGCTGGGACTTCAAAGGCCCCAGAAGTCATATTGTAATGTGAGCTCCAAATTGTCCCTGAGAAGGAACCCAGACAGACATCCTCAGTCAAGACTCATCAAGGGGAAGGGATACCTTAGTGTGGCATGGGGTGAAAGAATGCGGCCTTATCCTCAGTCTCTCTCAGAGCCACTTCCCTCCCCCAAAGCACCGCCATTCCCAATCTGAAAACCACAGCAAGACATACATAATTCAAGGCTATCCAACGGTCTCCCAGAGAGAGGGGACAGACATGTATGCCCAGAAAAGAATGTTTGTTTCAAGCAAATGTTCACAGCGCCAGCTGCCAATGGGAGAAGAAAAGCAGAGAGGAGGACTCCCACAGGCCGACATGGGAAAGTATAAACAACCATTCCAGGCTCCACAGAAGGGCGCAGGGTAGGTGAGATCACATCGTCTGATTTGGCTTTTGTTTTTATAATCACTGGACCTACAGAATGTAACTGCAAAGCACATGCTGTTTCCAGAATGGGTGGGACCATGTGAGCTCATGACAGTTTCAAGTCGGCACTTTGACATTCAAGTTGGACTCCAAGAGTTAACAAGAGCAGGCCTTGCTTTAAATAGTAGTTTAATTTTAACTTCCAAAGCACGGTCCCTGGAAGCAGATGGGGTAACTTGTGCTTCTATTTTCTTTCTTCAGCACGGAGCTAATATAGAATATTGATTCCTAATGTGGGAATTCAGTGGGTGAAAAACTGGGGTTGACTTTCTTGGTCAAATCCACAAATTTCTCAAGGTCTGGGAGCTATAGCTCCATTATCTTTCTTCAGTGTCAGTTCTAGTTTTGTGAATATTGAGGACAATCAATGTATATTTTGGAGAATAGATCAATGCTGAAAGCCTATTTCTCTTTTAGAGAAAATCATGAAAATCACCCTGACAGAGTTTTCTGGAGATGTAGAGTATTTCCCTCCCAAAGGCCCATCTGCCATTGTGTAAAATGTCACATAAAACACTAGGTGTCAAAAGAAAATGGCAATCGGCTTGGGGCTGCATGGCCTGAGAGGGGCTGCTTAGTTGAGAAACCCTGAACTTCCAGAGTGAATATGAAAGTGGAGTCTGAAGACCATCCATGCCCTGGCATATCTTTGATCAAACTGAACCTGCAAAGAAGCGTGGCAGGCTCTAAATGCCACAGAGACTAACTGCTTAGAAAATCCACGCCAGTGACTTCACTGAACATGTCACATCAAAGGAGAAAAATGCCCCACTGGCTGGAAAGTTCTTTTGGTGTTCAATGTCAAGAGAGAATAGAAATGAGATTAAATTTCGGTATTTCTGGATTTGGTTAATAGATTCTCTCTCTTTCAAATAAAAGAACTTTAAGTGATTCTGTTGCTTTAGTAGAAAAAGATCCAGAAGGTGTATCTGACGAGGTCTGAAGGGGAATAAAAATATAGCTGTAGATAGAGAGAGCATCATAATTTTAGAGAATTGGTTTAAGAAATTATTTTCAGCCACCACATGGAAGATAGCTACAATTCAGTGCAGATACTTCCAAAGGTAGACTCCAGGTTTGTAGGAAAATACTAGGATACTCTTTGCAATGTGACTGAAGGACTTAAGGCCACCTCAAAATATGCTGCTCTGGAATAATGGCTATTTTTAATTAAAGGCACTTAATAAACAGCAGGTGCAGGCTGGGGATGTGGTTCAGTGGTAGAACACTTGCCCTAGCATGTGCAAGACTCTGGGTTCCATCCCCAGTCCCCCCTGACACATATACAAACATACACACAAATACCCCCAATCCCAGTACGTGCAGGGGTGCAGAAAGATCACATTGATCTTCATTCTGTTTCTTAAAAGCAGGAGGTAAAATTCCCATGTGAAAAATGTCCTTCTTATATGAAATGGAATAACCTTATTATCATCAAAGTTGTGAGGTTGAAACTGAGAGAACGCTGTACAGAACTTGTTAAAGTAGCTCTAATCTTTCAAGCCTCCCTACATAATTTAGTTGATTCTCACAACTCACTATTCTTTGTCCAATTCCATATATATGAGATTGACTCTAACTGCTTTTCTTTATGAGGTTCTTCATTCTTTATGAGGGCTCACGTGTCTCATAAAACTTGTATTAGATAAATTTGTATGCTTTTCTCCTCTTAAGATATCTTACATAAATTTAATTCTCAGGCCCAACCAGAAACATAAGAAAATGGAGGTGAGTTTTGCTACTTCAACAGCTTCTTTCTTTAGGATGCAAGGAGTCTAAAGAGAATGTTGGAGAATAATATTGGATGAATAAAAATACTAATTCATATTTTATTTAAAGAAAGAATATTATGTATTTTGAGTATTTCATGTCATTAAAGAATCACTTATCCCCCACTTTGCAGTTGCTAATGCAGAGCTTCCTTGGTGGATATCAGCTCTGGTACCCTACAACGGCCATGAAAACTCATGGCATCATGTACCCAGAAGATTCCATAGTTAAGGTCCAAGAAGTCGAAGGTAGTGCAAACATTTCATTTATGTTTCCTTTAGTTGCCCTGGGTCAAAAGGTCAAAAGGTCAAGCCGACTTCTTTTTCCTCCTTTTCTCTCACATTCATTCCAAGTGTCTGGCTCCATCCCACTGCCCCTCCTATGCTTGAGATAAAAAATGCCATTTCTCTTTAGCTTGTGCCAGCCAAAGTGTCCCCAGCCACCTTGGAGTCTTTTGTGTTTTGGAGGGAAGCAACCACAAGTTAAATAAGTCTCTACTCACTTAAATCTATCACTTTTCACAATCATGGTTGACAGATTTTTATTTGCTAAAACTCAACTTCACCCCACTTGGAACTAAAGGTCTGAAAAAGCCAGATTGGGAACCAGGTGTTGCCAAAGCAGAACCACTTTAACTGGGATCTGATTTAGGATCATATTATTCTGACCATCATCTTTATATAGGCAAGGCCAGATGAAGCTTCCCTGTTGAAGAGCTTTGCCTTTGGCATAGAATGGACATGATTTTGAGTCTAGGCTCTGCTGCTTCCTAGCGGTGTAAACTTCAGCAAATTACTTGACCTAAGATTTAGTTTTCCCATCTATAAAAGATGTTAATTAATCTATCTATATGTACTTGTTGAGCATGGTAGCTGGCATACATAGCATAAATGCTCACAAACATGATTGTGACAGAGAAAGATGATGCTCACCAAATCCATGTTCTCCCTCTTTTCTAGGCTCACAGCTAGACCACATTTTCCAACTTCCCTTCCAGGTAGGTGTGGTCATGTACTGGTTCAGCCAATGGAATGTGAGTAGAAAGGAGGTTCATAAACCCCAGGTGTGATCTTCTTTCTTCCTCTCTGCTGGATTAGAATGGAGATGGCCCAGGGTGACCATGGAAGCCATGTGTTGGAGATGGCAGCTCTGCTGTCAGCCTGAGCCTCTGAAGGACTGTGGAGGAGGACTTGCCAGTGGCCTGTTTACCTGCCTAGTACTATCATGTGAGTAAGGGATCAAACTCTGTGGCACTGAGTCATTTTCCATTTCGGGGTCAGTTTGATAAAGCAAATAGTCTACCCAGGCTCAGCAGTTATTACCATTATAAATTTCTATAAGGCTACAGTTTTATGAAGTCAGCTTGTAGCAGCTCACAAGAGCTAATGGGTAAATTTGCAGGAGTTTCATGAACCATTGATGTCGTACTCCTAGCTTAAAATCAGCCATGATGGGAATGGTTACACCACAGATATTGGCAGATACTATAAACCAGACCCCCTTTTCCCCACTGGAATATTTACCAGAATACCACTTACAGGAAATAGATCATTTTCCTCTTTGTCTTGTCCCAATCCTTTATAACCTAGTGCATTTTATATATGTATGACCCAAAAAGTGTTTGTGGCTGTGAACCAGGATAAAACTTAAACAGATTACGAGAGGAAACATAAAAGAATGAAAGCTAATACTTAGGGTTAGATGAAACATGTAAAGAAGGGGTAATCTTTACCCTTCTAAAATAAGGATATCTGGGGCTAGGGATATATTTTGATGTCTTGATTCTCTTTAGAAATTTCAGGTCTTCAACCTCCTTTACCTCCCCTACCTTGACTGGTTGTCACTGGTCTCTCCGCAAGTGAGGGTCTTCTGAAGCACATGGATTCTCTCCTCACTCCCAAGCACTCCATAATGACAAGCACTGGTAAGGTGTCTTCATGCTCCTACAAAAGAGGCTGAAGCCAGCACAGAGGGGGCTGCCTCAGTCTGGGCTCCCCAGACAGTAGACCTTGGGACAAAGAGTCAAATACAACATATTTATCTGGAATGTGATGCCAGGAAATGGCCTAAGGGAGTAGGGAAGAAGGGAAGCAGGGAAGGGGAGGCAGTCAACAAAGGGGATGTTATCTAGCTGTGGGCAGCTGGAGGAACTGGCAAGCAATATAGAATATGCATTTCAGAGTTCTTGTTCCAAAATGGGACAAGAGGCCTGGGCTCTATTAGCTCTCTTTCAGTCACTGGTCAGTGTGGTGCCATATGCCTAGGATTCCCAAAGCCACTTCAGACAACCAGATGGTCTGTTCTTTCACAACCTAACCCTGAGACTCTCTTTACTCTGCCACGTCTTCCTTATGTGTGAGGCCATACTTATCAGAAGTGAGCTAACTCCTTTATTCTGGATTTCACATGTATTCTCTTAGCAGCCCTCAGTTGTGACTACAATCACATACCACCCAGACTTCTGTATGTACTTAATTCCCTTTGGTACATTCTTGTACACGAACAATTTAAATCACAATGTCAAAACTTAAATGAGGATCCTTCTGTTATAGTATAACATGATTATGGTCACCTTGAGTTAAATATATGTTTTATTGGAATTTCTGCACTGTGATAGACACAAAAACTGCCCCCAGTGAATATTTTGTCCTACATGGCAAAATGGACTTTGTAGATGTGATTAAAGATTTTCCTGGTTTATCCAGATGGGCCCAAAGTGATCATAAGAGTTCTCATAAGAGGGAAGTAGAATGGTCAGGGTCAGAGAAGGAGGTATAACCACAGAAGCAGATCTAAGTAATGCAGAACCATGAGAAAAAACATGGGCACCTTCTAAAAGTTGGAAAAGGCAAAGGTTATCCCCTAAATCCTGCAGAAAGAATGCAGCTGTACCAACCCCTTTATATCAGCCCGTAAGGTCCATTCAGGCTTCTGCCTTCTAGAACTGTGAAAGAGTATATGTGCGTTGTTTTAAGCCACCAAGTTTGTGGTAATTTGTTGTGACAGCAATATGAAACTAATATGTGTTCAAGTTTTTAAAGTTATCTATTTTTTAATTGCTTTTTGGGGATCCAGCAAAATTGTGATTTTGGCTGTCTTTTTTCAGCTCGTTTCAGGAATCAACTTTGTGGATTAACCGAAACCAAATCAAGGTCTGGGTTGTCTACTCTCTGAGGTCCACTTTCATTACTGCCTGGTGGCTTCTCAGGTCAGAAACCCTGGCCTCACACATAGGTAGGCTACATGGTGGGCTATTGCCCCAGGGAAATTGGCTGCCAATGGCACCTGCAGATTGTTGTTCAATTATTCTGGATTAACTGCTGCCTTTGATTACCTGCACATTTTTTTTTTTTTTTTGGTGTGGCTAATCCTTCATCCAGATAATTAAAACTTCTCCTCCAGAACATGCTATGTTCTGGGGCACTTGAAATCCTATGGTTTTGCTCCTCTGTTTCTTGGGGAGTGCCTTTAAAGCACCAATAAATTATGTGCTTGCCAAATCACTTGACTATTCCATGAATGTGCTTCATTCTGGTTAATAAAAGAAAATGTTTCCTGAACACTTCACTGTGCCAAACTCTAGGCTGAACACTTTTTATGTTCGTTGCACTTTTGAATACTCACTCTGAGCTGAGTGCACTATGGCTCCTCACATTTTACAGATGAGCACATGAGGGTTGGAGAGGTTTTGTAGTTTGTGGATACTCCCATGCCTCATGCATGGCAGAGTTCTACTCTGAAGCCAAGTAACTCAATTCTCAAACCCACACTTCTAATCAGCAATGATATTACTACACCGTTTTTGGAAATGACCTAAGTTTTTTTCCCAGAATTAGAGCTGAAGTTAGCATCTTGCTTTAACTGGGAGTAAAAATTCCAAGAGTCAGGAGGCCAAAATCACCCCTGTGTTAACTATGCATTTTCTCCGGGACACATGCTTGTCTGATGCATGAGAGGGACTGTATGTGTGGTGGTCCCGTGCTCCTTTTTATTTCAGAATACCGGACTTCACCTCCACCATGCAAAGAAGTGAAGACTAGAAGTCTTTTAATGTTTAGTGATCAAAATGGATTAAAAAGGTTTCCTGTTTGTGTCCATTGGTGTCTCGGAGAGAGGCCTAATTAACAAAGACAGTTAGTGGTTATTTCTGCATTTCAGCTGCCACAGTTCAGTTTTATTTCCCATCTGCTTTGCCTGTTGATGGCCCTACCCTGCTGTTCAGTTGATCTGATGGCTAACTCAAATACTTGAGAGTTCCTTTCTTTTATATTAGAGGCAAAAATACCAACACAGGGCTTCTTGATAAGGGGTGATTTTTCTCCTCAGGGGACATTTGGCAATATCTGTAGACATTGGGGGAGGATGCTACTGGTATCTAGTGGATTGTATTAGTTTCCTGATATTGGTGTACACATCAAAATGCCACAAACTTGGTGGCCTAAATGAACAGATATTTATCCTCTCACGCTTCTGGAGGTCAGAAGTCTGAAATGGAGGTGCCAGCAGGGTTGGTCCCTCTAGAGGCTCCAAGGGAGAAACCTTTCCATGCCTCTCCTAGATTCTGGAGACTGCAGCTATTGTTGGTATTTCATGGCTTGTGGCTGCATCACTCTGGTCTCTGCCTCAGACTTTCTATGGCATTCTTCTCTGTCTTGCATCTCAAATCACCCTTTCCTCTCTCTTATAAGGGCACCTGTCATTGGATTTAGGGCCTGTCCTGAAATCGGGCGAGCTCATTTTGAGATCCTTAACTTGATTACATCTGCAAAGACAAATGCTATTTCCAAATAAGGTCACATTCACAGATGCTGCAGGTTAGGACTTGGGAATATCTTTGGGGGAGATGCTACTTAACTTGCTACATGAATAGAGGTCAGGGAGGCTAATCAACTCTACAATGCCCAGGACAGCCTTAAAACAAACAGGTTGAGAAACACTGCTCTGCCCCAAGTGAAAAAAATTTTCTAAAGCAGAGAACACCTCTCCTCATGTTTCAAGCCTTCAACCAGCCATGACACACAGTGCCACCCAATGCAGGCAATGGGGCCAGATGCCAACTAGCACCTCCATGTTCTGCAGTGTGAACCATCATTTCCAATATGTGGAGGCCACTTGTGCCCAGTAGGTGGCATTCAAATACCCCATATAACTGAGCCTGGTGAGCAGATAACAAAAAGGGTAAGAAATTAATGCAACGTGCTGAAATGTGTAGATTCAGGTATATAAATCTATAATTTGCATTTCTCTCTTAAATGCAACTTAAGAATATCTGATTTCCTAACATAGGTTCTCAAGATTTCTGCCTTCTCTATCCCCCTTGTGTACCTTAATGATTAATCTATTTGGAAAAAGTGAGAATTTATACCAGAGTATCCCAAAGTTTTCTATATGGGACTAGATAATAAACATTATGGGCTTTGCAGACCAAGAGTTAAAACTGAGGATATCATGTGGGTACTGATATAATAAGGGAGATAAATCCTGCTACACCCTGTCCCATTTGCCTGGAGTGGCTGGTCCTGGGGCTTGGGTGATTTTGTGCCCAGTTACTACTTGCTGTAGACTTTCTCATGAGGAAGAGTGACTGACTCTAGTGTTGAAGCCTGGTTTCAGGGGTGGGGGAGGGCATGTGGTAAGTGGGACTGGGGGAGGCTTGTTACCTTGATAAGTTTTACTCTTCACCTTGGTGATACCCAGGTCCTGGTATACCCTTATGTACTCCTGGAGATCTAGGCCATTTGACTTGGTTTCTGGCCAGAAGGTTCCTAGACTGCTGTATGCCTAGCAGTTGTCAACAGCAAAGGCTGTTGCATCTCAATGTGTAGATGCTGGCCAGTATACTCCCTGAGCAGTAGCTACTGACCTGGGAGGCAGGCTCTAGGAGCAGAGGCAGAAATAGGACTGGAGGAAGATGCCCTGGCTGGTATCCCAGCTCATCATGTCAGTCTGTTCCTGTCATGTCTTCTGGCTATACAGACACAGGCTGTGGGCTGGATTTGGCCCACTGGCCATAGTTGCCAGACCCCTGCTTGACCATATGACAAATACTCAATTAGTCCTTTTTGGCTTGTCAAACTGCATGCTTCCTTTGTGAAAGCATAATGTTGAAAGCAGTGGGAACCATCTGATTCCCTTTTGTTAAGCCAGACCCTGGGTTTTTATAGATTATACATCAAGGTTTAAAAAAATGAGTGCTGCAAAGCTTCCCTTTGCAAATTAGTAGGCAGGCCAAAAGGTGCAAAGGAATAAGATGCTGAAAGAGATGTTTTTGCCCTTTGTGTTTTAAAGTTTAGTTCCTTTCCTTGTAAACTCCCAGTCATCCTATTGGAGTGCATAATCCTGAAAAAATTCAGGCACTAGAGATCAGATCCTATTTATTCTTGTGATATATGTTTAGTTTTGGCAAACTAATGTTTTGGGAATGGTGATCAATGAACTTATCTTGTCTTTTATCATATAATCCTCAAAGACAAATATTGGAAGCAGTGTGTTTGGAAAGAATAAAAGAGCAGTGAACTCCAACATCCAAAGTTTTAAATGTCATGAACTGCACGCTGCATGAGTCAACCATCTGGCATTTGCAATGTGGATGCATTGGGTAAGACAAAATGCCTTCATAGTCAAACCCCAGAAAATTGTCTGCTATCACAGTAGCGACTGCTGTCTGCCAGCAAGTGTTCATCCCTCGCTTAGAAACATCATCAAAATGTGTTCTGGGAAGTGAGATGCCACCTCCCATTTTATTTCTCTGACCTCATACTATATCCTTCTTTGGATGTGAACTTCCCAATCTTCTCTAAGCAGGTTAAGATGAGGTTGGTGGGATGTCAGCTCTTGCACTCCTTCTTTTTGAGCTTGATCAAAAAGCCTGGGGCCCTTTCCAGTATCCTTAATTGTGCACAAATTCATAGCTAACTAAAATTCTGGCCCGTCACTGTGCCATGGAAGTGATCAACAATCACCAGAAACAGAGGTATAGGAAAGAGGGCAGAAATTGGTTTCAGACTTCCCAAACTGTATTCCAGTCTCAGTGAATAATTGGATTTAGTGATCTGATTGGCACTGACAAGGAAAATATCTTGGAGAGCTTGATGTTCAGAGACATGGCCAAAGATGGTAGAATGGCTCACTTGTGTCCCCAGACTCAAATCCTTGCCAATGCCCAGACAGATGGAGTCTGTGTGAGGAAAGAGGCACTGGAGGGGGGTCTGCCTGCCTCCTGGGTCCTTCTTCACCTTCTGTGGCACCTGCTATTTCTCTACTGGGGTTTTTACTGGGCCTGTGCAACATGTCTATAACTTTTGAGAAGAGTAACAGTAATCGATATTCTCCTTCCAGCCTTAAATATCAGGCCCACAGTGTTTCAGCTATGGCATGCTCGTCTGTACAATCTCTTTCAATGACCTTATCTAGGCTCTTGGTTTTGACCCTCTCTACCCAATCCCTGACTTGGGTCTGTCTCCAAAACTCAAGACTGTCTTCTCTAACTTCCAGTTTGGATGCAGCTGCAGGCCCCCAGGGGCACTCAGACTCAATGTATGTCTACAAGACACACCCTTTACACTGAAAGACACCAATAGAGTGAAAGATTTGGTATTTCTAAGGAGATTTGGCATTTACCAAAGATTGGCATCCCCACATATGTGGGAGGAGGCAGATGGGGAGGAGTCAGTGAGGACACTTCATCTTACTGGAGCTGACTGGGAGAACAAAGAGATGGTGAGAGATGGACATAGTAGCGACTGTGATGGGGGTGACAATAATGAGCAACTTTGAAGAGGAAAATGGGGTATGTTATTTTTTGGTTGCAAATTAGAAAGATACAACTCGAACTACTTTAAACACATATGCACAATTAGAAAAAAAGAAAAAAAAAAGAGATTTTATACTTTTACTGGCTCAAGGAACTAGGATGTTGTTTTAGGAATAGTTGGAGCCAGGTATTCCTATGATTCCACCTGTTACAGACTGAGTTCCTTCATAAAGGAGGCCAAGGCAAAAGCTTGTGTGTAGTAGTTTATTTGAGAGCAGCATTAGAAAGGGGATGCAGGAGAGCTGAGAAGGATGCAAATGAGTTAGCTGGCACTGTGGGAAACCAGAGCTTAATAATGTGGCCTCTTCAGGAGAGCTTTGTAGAATGCATTTCTGGAATGACCTTCCAGGAGACAGAAGTGGGAAACATTTATTTATAAGCACTGTGCCCCACTCATCAAGTGTGGCCCCGTGGGTGTTGATGCCCCCACATTTAGAGGTTATACGTTTGAATGCTGAATAGTCTCTACAGGTGCCTCACAAGGAAGCCTCAGGGTACAAAGTGAATACATCGAAGCCTCAGAGAAGTCTAAGGAGGAGAACACTGCCAGGTTGCACCTGCAGAAGGCCATCAAAGCCAGCATGGGATTGATCTCAGCAGCAGTGGGTGGAGTAAGGGCAGAGGCCAAGAGGATTTGAAGTGGAGCATAAATGTTTCTTATCCATCATCAATGTAGATCATCTCCCTGGCTCTTGGTGTATCTTTGGACTCTGTTTGCCTCTGCCTGACTCTCAGGGTTATCCATGTGGTGACAAGATATCTCCAGGAAGCTCCAAACTTATGTGGTCCTTAGAGTTAATTATTGCAGAGAAAGAGACAGACCTGGCTAGTCCATGCATAATGTTCAAAACAGATTCTGATTCTACTTGAAGCATGTGCTCAGTCCTATGACCAGGAAAGCAAAAGGCTTCAAGTCTGCTCTGCTTGGATCACTTGGAGTTGGGGGTAGGCCATTTCCCAATGGAAAGTGGCTGGTTGTGGTGCATGGAATATTACTTGGATCCTCCTTCAAGCTTAAAGAGAAAAATTGCTGCCCAAAAGTTGAGAAGAATGTGTGGCTGCCTGCCTCAGCTTTAGAGTCAAGGTCATGATCTTCTTAGGGCAATTCCTGGCCAAGGACCAAATGAAGCAATGCTATAGAGACCCTGGTTATTTGTAACTAACACAAGACTCCTCTAAGGGCAATCTTTGCTCTGGTACTTCCAGAGCATGGGTTGATGGAAAAATGATCAGGTCAACATTATAGTCTAGAAGCTTCCTGTGCCAAATGCTGCTTCCTCCCTTTCCTTTCTCAGGTATTAGTCTCTAATCAACCTGTTGCATTCCTAACCTATCTCAGTGCCTGCTTCCTATTGAATCTAGCTGACACATAGGAAAATAAACAAGCAGCTGATGTTTTCAGAGGACTTGAAAAATGAAGGAAGAAAGGGAAAAGAAGAAAATGCTAGCTACACTTTGGGGAAAAGCATAACTGCAGCCAGGCCTCTCCTCATGGTGGCTTTGACTCTGCGCAGACCCTCATGTAGAACTACATGAATTTCAGAGATGACCTCCAACACCAGTTGCCTTTTGCCAACTGACATGCTAGGGAAGGGGATGAAGCTCCTTTATGCAGGGGTTGGTCTTGCTAACTGGAAATCCAGGGACCAAGGAAGTACAAGGAACCATGTTATTAACCTAGACTTGAGTGTTCTCATTTTTCTGAGACTACTCTGTCTAATGTGTCTCCAAACACCTGGTTTGTGCATCATTGGTCTTAGGTTTACAAATTGGGAGTGAATTTTATGAGAAGGTGGCACATAAAATTATGGGTCTATAAATGGCCATCGTA
This sequence comes from Sciurus vulgaris, assembly GCF_902686455.1. Lineage (NCBI taxonomy): Eukaryota > Metazoa > Chordata > Mammalia > Rodentia > Sciuridae > Sciurus > Sciurus vulgaris. Next base: position 131,903,706 of record NC_136471.1, on the reverse strand, counting down.
AGCCAGCCAAGTTAAAGGCATAAATTCCAAGTCATGTGATATGAAGAAACAGAACTAAAATTGCTATTATTTTCACTGGCAGGCAAACAAAAATGAACAAAATCCTTATTCTTCTGAGTGTAGAGGAATCAGAATGCATTCTCATTGTGCCCCACATGCAGGGAAGCAACACAGAAGTTATAGTTCATCAATCTGACTTCTAAACTTGGATTTGATGTGAATACCAATAATCATAGTTTTCTGTGTTATCTTCATCCTGGAAGCCCAATGTGTATCACTAGCAGTGTCATAAAGCTTTTTCTGTGTCACTGAGGGGCAAATTCAAGACAAACACTATTTCAATCATGTTTGTAGCTGGATAAAGTTAACAAGCACAGGGTTATACAATTGCTACCTTGTTATCTCAACAATTGAGCTCTTTTTGTATCTATTCCTGTTAAATCACAAACTCCAAGAAAGGTGAGTGACTTTAACTGGTAAAATAACTGTACTGATCTTGTTAAGATCCAGAATTATGGCATCATCTTAGAGAGTTAGGTCTAGAAAGCAAGCACAAACTATTCCATAGTTACATTTTTCCTAAAGAAAGGTCATTTTTTTTTTCTTTAGAAATAGAAATACTCTCCACATGACTGTGAGGGAGTGTAGGGACATCCAGGGCAGAAATATTTCCTGGTGCAGTTAGAGAGCTGCAAGAACTGACATGACATGGTGGGATAATAGTATAGGCACTGCAGGGCTGTTGCCAGGTTTGGGGTTTACGAGAACAGAAAGCCAGTTTTATAAAAGACCCAGAGTATGTTGAGTTCTTGGGATCATTTCCTGGATTTTTGGTTATCATGTGGAGCTCTTGGAAACTGACTCAGGCTGGTCAAACACCTAAAAGATTGAGGAATAACCCAGAGCACAAATGCAAGCGCTAACTTTGTACAGGCCTGTAGTATTCTGTCAGCCACCCTGAAACTTTCTGTCCTGATCTCCAGACATTGGGGAATTTGCTTAGAAATGGGAAGACTTGGGTGGATTATAGAAAATTAGAATTGAGGCTGGTGGATGAGTCTACTCCATCCAGATCCTGATGACTCTGATAAATCACACAGCTTGAAGGAGTAAGAGTACAGTGCTTGTGTTTATCAGACTCAGTGCCTGCCTCTTTCCTAGATAAACATCAACATAGTTTACCTCTGTTACATGCATTTTCTAGTCTATAGGTAGATCATCATCATCACTTATTGAAAAAGCCTGTTGTGAGAAAGAATGTAACACAATGGGATAATTTACAATCACTTTCTAAACCTGCCTCTCTCAGATGATGCTGGTGTAATTCTGGATCTTGCAAAGATCAGGATGACTTCCTCTTCTTGATGGTACCAATTATTTCATTGACTTTTGAAAGTTTTGGGATGGATATATCAAAATACCAAGAGGCAGGAAAAATAGTTTTTCTATGGTTTCTTTGTTCTCTTCATGATGGTATCAAGTAATAATCACATATTGATCACAGTAGATTTTTTTAACCCTCTATTGGTGATTTTTCCCCTAGTTTTCAAATGTTGGAGCTAGGAGTACCCATTTCAAGATGGAGGGCTGGGCAAATGGAGGCATGTCCACATTCAAGCTTGACCATCATGACCTAGTCACTTTTGTGTCATCTAAGGCAAAAATGATGTGAATTGGTGATATCAGCTTATGATATTACTTTTCTTGGAATTACAAAAGGGCAGGTTTTCTCCCCCTTTTTTCTAATAACATAATTAAGATACCAAGTCATAATTTTGGAACAAAGGAAGCTTCATCTCAGTGATTTTATACTTTTATTTCCAGTTTTCTTATTTTTCTGAAGCCTGTATAAATTAAACTTTGGTTAAAATAAAAGTGTCTTGTAACACCTTGCAACAATGATGAAAGTGTCAGTTTAAGAATCCCTTCTTGAACCGGATGTGGTGGTGCAAGCCTGTAATCCCAGTGGCTTTGGAGGCTGAGGCAAGAGGATGGCAAGTTCAAAGCCAGCCTCAGCAAAAGTGAGGTGCTAAGCAATTTGGTGAGGTCCTGTCTCTAAATAAAATACAAAATAGTGCTGGGGATGTGGCTCAGTGGTTAAGTGCTCCTGCATTCAATTTCTGGTACTAAAAACAAACAGGCAAACAAAACAAAATAAAAGAATCTCTTCTTTCCCAGGAAGAAGAAAGATGGATGCACTGCTAGGGACCTAAGCCTCCATGCCTGTTAATCTCTATGTTGGTCAGTGATTTTACAGAGCAGCACTGTGTTCATAGAGTTTTGGATATCTCCCAAACTCTTTCATTACCCACTACATGCACATCCTTCTAACTTCTTAATTTCATCCATGATATATGAATGTTGCTTATTTAGCTTTCTGTGAATAATCTTATTTTGCTTATAAGGCAAGGTGGTTCATATTCATTAAACTTACACTATGATCCTATATTTCCCAATTTCCTTTGCAGTTAAGTTTAGGCAATCTGACCACTTGGAGTGAATGAATTGTGTGTGGAAATGGCATATATTACTTATGGGCCAAGGAAGTGAAGAGCTGGTGTGCCTCTTCCATTCTTCTCCTTGCCAACCATGGTAACCTGAGAATTCATCTATTAAAATTTCAGCATCAACAGACAGAAGAAACTTGGATCCTTGAGTCACCAGTTGGAGATGAACTCTAGCCAACTTCCGTTGAACTTCATGTAAGTGAGAAGTAAATTATTCTTAAGCCTTAGAGACTTGTTACTGCAGCATAGCTAATGCTATACTCAGTATCCTTATTTCCATGTTATTGTAAAATGTACATTGTTTTCTCTATTAACTGATCACAGATATATTACAGATATGGAGATTCCAGACTCAAATATGTTAAGTATTGGAACAGTGGAGAAATATTCTAGTTAGCCTCCTCTAGGACTAAGTTTTCTGCTCAAATAGCATCTTCTTCCAAACTACCCAGGATTTCAGAAGTTATATAGTTTGTCAATGCAGAACTGAGGAATAATCTCTCTTCAGAAATACTATTTACAAGATGGGTCAGAGATATCCTGAATGTAATGTTGAGGAGTATCTTTAGTGGGTTGAGAATGAAAGGTGTATAGAAAATTGTGCCTTTGCAAAAGTTTTCTATATCCTTATCCTTCATCTTCTGTCATTCATTTTTTAGGTCCTAGCCTAGACTTGATTTTGTAACAGACTGTGTATACACACAACACACACACACACACACACACACACACAATCATTTTTGGGGGAAGGAATATATTTTGAAAAAAAAATCAAGGGGGAAATCAGAAATTTGTTCAACTTCCTTACCTTTTGTTTGTTCTTAGCTCAATTTTTAAAAAAATTTAGATAGATGTTGAGCAAGGAGGCTGGATGTGGGTGAAGTTTATGTTATATCTTTCAGAGATTAGGGCCTCTAAATTTCTTCATAGAACTCTACTCAGATATTTCTTCAACATTGTATCTTGTATCCAGTTCCTCTCAAATGGTTGCTAACAGGCATTAAACAGACATTAAGCCTTTTGATAATGAGGGTGTTTACATTTTAGAAAGGTAAGGATGGGTAAGAATTTGTGACAGAATTGAACTAGTTGATCCCCAAACCATTTTGCTTTCTTTCTAGGGCATATAGCTTAACTACACGTGCCAAATTTCCTACAGTTAAGTAGGGAATGTGTTGTATACTGTTTCTAGGTCTGACTCATCTATAGTCTCCATGTGAGGGATGACCTGATGTAGAACATCAAATGGAGTAGGCCACTTAGATGGAAGGAGCCTGGGTCCTTGAATGACTGCATAGAGCAGAGCCTACCAGATGGCCTGCATTGAACTGTGATATGTATGAGAAATAAACCTTTAATGTGTGAGACCACTAAGATTTGGGAGTTTTTTGCTGCATTAGTTAACCTGCCCTGACTAATATAGTCAAGTTCATCATAGTTTATTCATTAAGAAATTTGCACTGTATGAAGCAGTTCTTTAGGTGTCCTAAGCACTTCTGTTAAAGCACAAGGGTTTCAGGTTTACCATGAAAAATTTCTGGTTGTATCCTCCCAAAAGTAATATTGATGATTTCCTCTTTTCTGACAACATGGTAACAAACTTTTACCTCTGTCATGTAACCTGTCGCAGAGTTTTGAAATTATTAGTGGTATAATTTGACAACTTAAGCAAAGAGGGGAATTTATTCCATGTTAGGAAGTGGGTTGATAGTTTCTAAAGATGATCACCATCAATTCCTATCTTCCATGTTGCTCCACTCATCAAGGGGTGAATTTGATTTCTTCTCTGATATTTGGACTGATCTTGTGACTTGCTTTGAGTAATAGATGGCAGAGAATATGACATTCTAGGAATTTTGGCTGTAGTCATTAAGAGGAATGACTGCTTTGACATCCTCCTTCTTAAGAATTCTGGCTATCCTGAGATCACCATGCTGAGAGAAAGCCCAAAAACCATATGCAGAAACCATGTGGAAAAATATTGAGGCACCAGATGTGATGAAGCCTTCTTGAACCTTCTCATCCAGCCCAGATGCCAGCTGACTACAGTTAAGAAGGTGACTCCAGTCAATGCAAAATGGATCAGAAGAATCATCAAGCTGAGTCAACTCACAGAATCATGAAAAAATTGTTGGTTTAAGTCATTAAGTTTTGGAGTAGTTTGTTACACAGCAGTAGGTAACTGAAACAGGAAGGATTCTAGGTGTGAAGTTCTGATTGGTTAAGGAAAAGAATTGTAAAGTCTTGCTTGGGATTATTCACTGTTGTTTTTTAAATCATGAAGGTAGACACATGGCTTTCAAAGAGGTCTGAGAAAAGCCATTATGCTCAGGAGCACACAGTGACCACTTTCCCACTTGGGCCTTGGCAAATATTGATTTGAAGTTTTTTGAATGAAAGTAATAACTCACTTACTGCTCTGTTCTTTATTTCAGGCCATGAGCTCTTTAGAGGAGCAATCATGCATTTCCTGGGCATAGAAGAGTACCTCAATAAAGTAGCAGGCTTTAAAGATTTATTGACTGAATTAATCCTTAGCATGGTGGGGGGTGGTGGGGATCTCATCCTTTGAGGGAATGAGTAAGCTATGAGGAGGAGCCCTTGTCTTACCCCTAATATCTCACCTAAAGATCAAAGGTGACTAAATGAAGAAAGTTTCTGTGCATCTTAATGATTCAGTAGATCAATAGACATATCATCAAATATAGCAAAGGAGAATTTAGTTATCACTGAAGAGAAAAAGGAAGAAATCTTTATCATTAGGTTAGAAACCACTATATGAGGATAAAGATCAATCAAATTGCATTTAAAACACTCTTTGTATTCTTGCAAAGTGTAGCAAAGGAGAATTTAGTTATCACTCAATAGAAAAAGGAATAAATCTTTATCATTAGGTTAGAAACCACTGAGGACAAAGATCAATCAAATTGCATTTGAAACACTCTTTGTGTTCTTGCAAAGTGTTCTTTCCTTGAGAAATGATTTAGCACTCACTATAGACAGTGTGTTGATCACGAGGTGTAAACAGCAGAGATGGTCCTGCACAGGAAAGGTAAAATCTGGACGGCAATAAACCTGGTGGAGAGAAAATATGCAAGGATGCTTCTTACCCGTTTTACTTTTACTCTGGTTATAGCTATTTTTATTTCAATAGCCAGGTAGAGATCATTAAATTTACATTTCAATTTATAACATAGCCAGAGGGATTATTTAACCTATGTTAAATTTTTGTAAAGTAAGGATATGAAAGGATTAGCTGAGAAAAGTTGAACCATATTATGGAAAGAGAACTTTATCCATTTTAATATTGAGTTGAATAAATATCACAACTTCTAGTTACTCCTATTTAAGGAGCTAGTAAGAACTTTTAATTTGATTCACTAAGAGACCCAGGGTGTTGAACTGAGGCTTTATTATTTATCTATCCATCCATCCATCCATCCATCCATCCATCCATCCATCCATCCATCCATCTCTGGAGCTATTTATGTAGCACTTGCTATTTGCCTGGTTCTGTGCATGCCACTGGGGATATTAACTAACATGTGATATTAACAAATGGTTTTCATGTGGGAGTTCATGGTAGCATCACTCTGATACTCTTCTGACTGAGACCTAAACTGTTTTTGACCCTTTCCATTTTGTACTTTGAAATGAATTCTTTCTTGTTTGAAGACCTAGTCTATTATTTGTAGAATCCTATTTTTCACTTTCTCAGTTGACCAAAGTTTTCTTGAAGCATGAAATCTTTATCACTATATTGTTAAGGTTTTTTGATCTCTCTAATTTGCTCAAATGCTTACAGCCTGCTTCTCTTCTTAATCTAGTGAACATGACATTGAATAAGATGTTTCTTGTTTTTTTGTTTCAGCTGAGGTTTCAACACTGAGAATGTGGCAAGCCCTACATTCCAGAAAGAATACTTCATGTCTATAAGAATGTGTTAGTCGGTTCTCTGCCAGTATAACAAAATAACTGAAGTAATTAACTTATAAAGAGAAAAGGTTTATTTTGGCTCACAGTTTGGGAGGTTCCAGTCCAAAATAAGGTGCATCCATTACTTTGGTCCTCTGATGAACATGCTGGATGGCCATGGCAGAGAGTGTGTCATAGACCAAACTGCTCACCTCATGTCCAGGAAGCAAAAGAGTATGAGAAAGAGACCAGTGTTTCATGATCCCCCTCTTCAAGGGCACACTCCCAATGACCTGAAAACTTCCACTAAGACTTACCTCCTAAGGGTTCCACCATTTCCCACTAGCACCACCCAGGGGTCCAAGCCTTTAACATGTGGATCTTTGGGGCACATTCAACATCCAAAGAATAGCAAAGTGATTGTGGTTTTTCCAGAATCTTTAGCTTTGCACTCAGCTGAAAGATGTGAGGGAGGCTGAGGGCTGATTGAAGAAACTGAAGAGGCTATGTGGTGGGTGGAGCTTAACTCTAATCCTTACTTCCTTCTGGATGCTTGTTGAGAGGTAGAAATGCATCATCCAGTTATAGTAACAAGAACAGAAGAGAGCTTGGAGTGAAAATGTATGGATAATCTTGGCAAATGATCCCCAGAGTTCAGAAGGTATACAGACTGCTATCTGACACCTGGATGAATCTGAAGTCTGGGCTCTGGTAATTTCTGGAAGGGCAGGGAAGAGAGAGAGAAAGCTGACATAAGGGATTACTTGAAAGTTGAACATTCATTTCAGTGAAGGGGTTGATTTCCTGTGAATCGACTCAGAAAGGGACCCTTCTCAAGAAGAATACCTGCCTAGGAGAGTGGTTCCAGGTAGAAGGAGTCTGAGGTGGGGGTGATTACCAGAAGAAGTGGTAGGAGGAGGCCTCTGCAGACTGCATATCTGCAGCAGGGGAGGGAAAAATGGAAAGTTCCTAAAGGAGGGTGGGTGCTATGGTCTGAATGTGTTCCCCAAAATTCATATATTGAAACAGAATTGGCAATATGATAGTATTAAGAGGTGGGGCCTTTAGGATGGCTTATAAAAGAGTTTGTGAAGGCTAATCTGTTCCTTCCATCTCTTCTGCCACATGAGGACACAGTGTTCCTACAGTCTGTAGGAAGCAGCATTCAAGGTGCCATCTTAGAAGCAAAGACTGGGCTGTTACCAGACACCAAACCTGCTAGCACGTTGATCTTACTATGAACTATGAGATATTATTTTGTTTGTAAATGACCAAGTCTCTGGTATTTTGTCATAGCAGCTTGATGGACCCAAAACACAGCAAAGAATTCAGTGAGAGAAAGAGCTGGTTACTATACACCTGCTTTACTACCAGATACTAAGTGAACAGGCAGGTAAGACATTTACCCCTTAACTTTACTCCTTTGCTCTTATCCATCTTGGAGTAACCAGAGGCAGCATAAGTAGGGGACTAGGAGTGGAAGGAAAAAGTGCAGAAAAAATCAAAGAAGCCCATGCTCCAACATTTCCTGTTAGCTTCCTAGTGTGAGTCTGGTGCATGCATCAGAGAGTGGGCATGTTTTGAATTAGATGAGTGATGGGTGGTTTGCTTTTAGGCCATAATGGGCTCTGGGATCTGCAGGTTCATCAGTAGAAATGAGTAAAGCCAAGACCACTAAGTGTGGTTCATTCAATATACTGGGTATATCAGACAATATGATTTATTGTCTTAGTCTGAAAATTTTGTAAGCCTCTGCCTGCTGGTCCTTTGCTGCAATTGGTATTTAATGTGGAGTAAACATGGGATATGTATACTAAATTACTTTCATTGCAGAGAGTTGACTGAATTCAGAGTTTAAAATGGATTGAACATGGGCACCATGATATATCCTGAAATACTTCTCTCATAAGGTAGGTGACAGTTTGCTTTCTTTTAACCATTTCATGGCCAATGTTTAGGAGGCTTCATAGACCTATAAGAAAGACCAGGTTGTCTGATTTAGAAATGGAAAGATTTCAAAGAAACTGAATTATTTGAGGACTTTCATAATGGAAATCATGGCGAAGGATGGCAAGGACTTGAACTAGGATTGTGGCAGGATGGACAAATGGGGATGGATTTTAAGGTAAAAATAGATAACGATATGAAAGGAAGACCAGTAGGAGGCAACCTTGTATCTCACTTTGTGTCAGTACTGTCCACCTACTAACCAAACCTATTTCCTTGGAACCATCCTAGACATTTTTTTTTGATAGGGAGGGCACCAGGGATTGAACTCAGGGGCACTCAACCACTGAGCCACACCCCCAGCCCTATTTTGTATTTTATTTAGAGACAGGGTCTCACTGAGTTGCTTAGTCACCTCGCTATTGCTGAGACTGGCTTTGAACTCTTGATCCTCTTTCCTCAGCCTCCTGAGCTGCTGGGATTACAGAAAAGTGCCACAGCACCTGGTCCATTATAGACTCTTTAATTACTTCTTATAACTTCATATTCTATTTTGTCAAAAGGGTCTGATCTATTCTTGAAATGCCTCTCAGGTCTGCCCCCTTATTTCTAGTTTCCACTGTTCCTCATGAACTTCACCACTACTTGAAGTTCTTTTTCAACTCATCTCCTAATTGAACATCCCACTTCCTGCCCTATTTTCTCCAGCTCACACTCTGCACGGAAGCTAGAGTAGTCCTAAAATCCTTCTAAAATGTCAGAGCTGAAGATTATGGCCTGAGCTATAGGATTCCTGCCTGCTTGACAAGTAGAACCCCCACCCCAATATCGATGCCCTAATCCCTGAAACCTGTTAGTATATTACATGACAAAAAGGACCTTGTAGATGTAATTAAGGTTATGGACCTTACATTAGGGAAATTAGTCTGGGTGATTCACTTGGTCCCAATCTTATCATTGACCCTTTAAGAACAGAGAACTTCCTCAGGCTAGGTGGAGGCAGAGAGATGGCAAAAAGACAGGGTATAGAAATTCAAAGTATTCTGAGAGGACTCAAGTCAGAGTGGCTACAGGAGGCCACAGGGAAAGCTTGGGGGGGGGCATGTGGGCAGCCTCTAGAAATTAAGGCTGGATTCTAAGCCAACAGCCAGCAACAGCCCCAGCACCATTCCCAACCTGAATAACTAAATTTGGCCTTCAGAAATCAATGAAACTTTGACTTTGGTCTTATGAGACCCTAGGCAGAGGATCTGTTGAGCCACATACTGCCAAGCTCCTGACCTACAGAACTGTAAGCTAATAACTGGGTGTTGTTGCAAACCAACAGATTTGTGGCTGTTTCTTACAGCAGCAATTGAAAGTGAATACACCCACCCATTCATCTCAGTCAAAAGGGATGAACAAGGAAGGACTGGGAAGGGAGGACTCTTCAGAGAAGGAACTATTTCACCCAAAATCTGAGAGCTATAAAGCATAACCTGCAAAACTGGTTTACAGATGAAAGAGAAGAAAGGTGCCACATCCCAGACTCTCTGGGCAGAGTAGCAGTGGAAAGGGGGGGCAAAATTGTCTCATAAACCTGAAATGACTTTTTGACTCAAATGGGCAGTAAGTGGGAAGAGGGAGCAGAGCAGGAAGTGGGGTTCAAATTGGAGGGGGGAGGAACTGAGCTGCACCCTTTCATCTCCACTTGGAGCAGCAGGTTGGGTAGTACCTCCATCTGGATACAACAATGAAAATCCTCTAAAGAAAGTAAGCCTGCCACTCACAATATCCACAGCTTATCCAATGGGTATTCACACAAGGATCATTAGAAGTGGCATTAAAGATAGGGTTCCACAGGTAGGGGAATGTGTATCTGAACAAAATGTTCATCTTTCGGAGTCAGAGGTCTATATGTACCACATCGAGTTGATTAGGCAACAGAAGAGGGATATACTTCATTTTCTTCTAGTCCTTCAATCTCCAGCCTAACTAGCCCTGGAGGTTAGAATTCCCAATTGGAATGTCTCCTTTCTGACTGTGTGTGTGTGTGTTGTGTGTATGGTACTGGGGATTGAAATGAGGGGTCCTCTACCACTGACTACACCCCTAGCTCTTTTTTCTTTTGATTTGAGACAGGGTCAGCTTCCCAGACTGGCCTCAAACTTGCCATCCTCCCGCCTCAGGCTTTCAAGTAGCTGGGATTACAGACATGTAGCACCCCACCCAGCCTTTCTGACATTTTTCTATGAGTTATTATGTAGAACTCTAGTGAGAAATGCCAGAGGAACTGAAAACAAGGGATTGCCTGTGAGACAGAGGCAGGGAAGGGGGTGGGTGGCAACAGGGCTAAAGCACTGCTTTTCATTTTACTAGTCCTTACTATTTGATTTTTCATCATTTTAAATCATTACATTGATGAAAAAGAACAAGATATAATAATCACAGAGCTGATCTGCATCATTTTCCTTTTGAAAATTCCATGGTGTCTCCCACCAACAATCTGGGGAGCTCTTTTAGAATTTGGTCTCATAGTTCTGTTACCTAGGAGGGTAATGACCTTTTTCTTCTGCTTCAGAAAACTGTGTAGGCCATGTCAACTGTCATCACCCCTGTGAAGGCCTCCATGACCCCTTGGGCTTTTTAATTACTTAAGTAGGGACTAGATCACATTATATGCAGTTTTCATGTACATTTCCATTGCCATTTTGTGAGTTTCTCAAAATATACTGCAGTGACTTTTTCATAACTGAATCCCCATCCTCTGGCATAGCACTGGGTGTTAGTAGACACAATAATCCTTTGCAAACAAATCATTGAATATTGCCCTTTGTGACTTTTCCCATCTCATGATGACTTATTGTATTTTAATCACAATTTTACCTTCTCTGATCCTGACATTTAAGCTCTGGTTTCTCTAGATCTGAAAGGGCTTTGAAGTTCATTTTAACCCGATTTTGCCTGAGGAAATATATTTCAATGATGGAGGACTCAGTTATCCCGTGTGCCTTGCCCCAAGCCCCTGAGCACTCTGGAGATAGTCCTAGTTCTTTGTGTACAGAAACAGAATTTTAATGCACATTTAACTGGAACTCTTTACCAATATTTCATCCTTTTACTTGTCCAGATAACAAAGCATTTACTGCATGAGATAATATTTTAAAAGCTGGCACAATTAAAAAATTGGTTGTGACTAGTCATAAACTCTTTTGCTAAAAAGTCTTTATTTCTGAATAGGATAAAAAATTACTGAATGTACATATTTAATTTTTTAATTCACCTACCTTATAGAAAAGTTTAGGCAGCCTGCAAGAAATGGAAGCTATCTCTGAAATGTTATTGTGACCAGTGTGAAAAAGAACAAGCAATAAATAGAGGATCATTGGCCATGAGCTTTATTGTTCATTCAATTCAAGTTGCTCATTCTCATTGCATATTTTAGTTATGCCTCCATACCTGGAAATTGATTTCACTCACAATTTGTCTAGACTCTTCCTATTGCATAAAGTAAGACACACCTGTAGATGATAAAAAGGGAACCAGACTCTCTTCAGCTGACCTGGCGATCAAAAACATGTTCAATGGAAACCACAAGAAAGGAAAAACCTGCTTTCTTTCTGGGTGGGAAAATAATGAGTCATCATATCCTTGTGATAAATAGAATTATCAATTCATAAATTCCAAGTGATAGGTTTTCACTTGTCAGGGACTAATGACCCATTATTTTACTGATGGGAATAGCACCTTCCAGTTCCTGATAGACACAGCTGCCAAATAAGATGTGTTGGCACCTGCTGGTCTTTGATCATGTCTAATAATGTATTCTGCTCATTCTGATGTTGCCTCTGAAATGGAAGAAATAGTAATACCTTAAACCAACTGCTGTGAAGGCTGATGCCTTCTTCAAGGGAAAAACGAACTTAGAAAACCTCTTTACAGCACAATTTGTACATGATAAGCTGCCAGACTGATACAGACTGTCTGACCTTCTCAAAATGGAAAAGGTCATTACAGCCTGGCTTTCCAAAAGCTGGTTTGGACATAGCCTATCACAATTGGAAAGGTCTTTTGTTTTCTCCATTCTCTCTGCAGGATGTGGACCATGTCCCAGGTTATATTTGTTTGGGGTCATAGCCTGAGAGATGAAAATATTTAATGCTGTTGAACCCCCTGATATCTCATGCAAGGAATTTACTTTGTCCTTATAGTACATGAAAATGTCATATGAACCAATTTCTTTTTAATTTTTTTTGCCTATAGTTGCCATAATAAGTGAATCATGAGGCAAATGTGACAACATAAAATGCAGGCACCTTGACATAAAGAAATCTATGTGCATAGATTCTTAGCTAATATTTGTTACAAATTGCTTTTTCTGTGTTTGTGTAACCTATAAGCTCATTCTTTCAGGGTCACTGTTTCGGTATTGATGAGTATCTTCAGCCTATGAATCACCCACATTTTTTCTACCTCCTGTTTCCTGTGTGTTATAGCCCTATACAGAGATTGGACAGACAGGCTCCAATCTCATCTCCAGGCTGGAAATTCCACTACTAACGTGGTGTGGGCGTTGGTGTGCTAGCTTTGTCTCTTAAACAGAGGCCTGGAAAATCTGTATAGAGGTCTGGTCACGAGCCTCAAGGACAGAATTGAGAGAAGTGATACACAGGGACACACTGGCAGGAGACCTGGGTTCTAATCATTCCTCTGGTAACTGTTCTCTTTGTGACCTTGGACAAGTCATATAAAACAATCTGGCCCCCACTTTTTCTTCTGTGAAACAAAGGGGCTGGTTCTTGAAGAGCTCATCATTCTATGATTCTGGTTTGTAGAGTTGCACCAGTCTGTAGTCACCTAAACTAAAAAGTCTACTTGTCTAGAACTTTGCAGTGGTAACATAAGGATCCTACCTCTGCATAGCACTATTTTTTATTTTGGAACACTTGAAAATTATGTATTTCCCAAGTATCAGTCATTCCTTACGAAATTCAGATATATGCCACATCCCACCTCTATTTTTATTTTTTTTTTAAATCTTTTCTTTGAATTGAATCATTTTTAAGTGTAAGTTTGTTTCAGGAAATATTGTACTATTTCATTAAGGGAATACATGGGTTAGTACAATTGTACCAGAAATAATTGCAATGAAAAAAATAACCCTTACCTAGGGGCAGAAACCCTGAATTACTGCTGTAAAGGTCCAGACAAGTGACCCTCTTGTCTGGGAAATTGACTGTAGGTGCAAACCTAGAAATTATTCCAGTGGCTCTATCCTTCAAAAAATTAAGGAGCAATATAAATGTCTTCAGTTCAACTGAGAGAATTCATTGCTATCAGACCTATACCCTAAGAAATGCTAACAGGAGTTCATTAGGCTGAAAGGAAATGACACCAGCTTACAACTTTGATTTTCAAGAAGGAATGAAGATCAGTTCCTGGTTTGTTACCTGCTTTCCTGTTATAAGGACCCTGGGGATGAGATTAGGATCACCTAGATAACCCAGGATCATCTCCCATCTCAAGATCCTTAAATAAGTCACACTTGCAAAATCTTTATTGTCATCCATATTAGGGTACTCCAGAGAAAGAGAACTAATGGAATATAGATGGATAGATAGGTAAAGAGGAGATTTATTATGGGAATTGGCTCACAAAATTATGGAGGCTGAGAAGTTCCACCATATGCAATCTGCAATTCTAAGAACCAGAAAAGCAGGTGGTATAATTCAAGACTGAGTCCAAAAGCCTGAGAACCAGGAACTATGAAGTCGAAGGGAAGAAGATGGACATCCCAGTTCAATAAGAGTTTGAGAGAATTTATCCATCCTCCACCATTTTTTCTATCTTGGCCCTCACAGATTGGATGATGCCCACCCACAGTGATGGGATCAGATCTCCTTTACTCAGTCTATGGATTAAAATGCTAATCTCCTAGAAACACTCTCATGGACACACCTGGAAATTATATTTCACCAACTATCTGGGCATCCCTTAACCCAGTCAAATTGATCATCACACCATTTAAAGTACTATCTTCACAGGTTCCAGGGATTAGGACATGCATATCTTTGGAGGTCATTACTATGCCTACTACAAAGTGGTCTGCATATAACAATCCATCTTGGAGTTCATTAACTCAGGACCTCAGGAACATGAAAGAAGGATGTGTGGAGCATAGTATAATGCAACTATCAAAGCTACTCCACAAAACCTCTTCACCAATGATCTTCACCAGAGCAGTTGTGAAAATGTCCTCCATTTTGGTCTGGTTTGGACTTCTCTCTCTCTCTCTCTTCTTCTGTGAGGTTCTCTTCTGACTGCTTAAGAAAGAGGATGCATGACTGAGATTGTGGCTCAGTGGTGGAGCACTTGCCTAGCATGGAAATAAAATAAAGTTATAAAAAATCTACTTTAAAAAAAAGAAAGGGGATGCATGTGTAGAAATAAGCAAGGATGCTGGATTATTCCATTTCTTTGCATTCTCTCATGCTCAGAGCCCAGAGGTACTTAATAAATTGGTATTGTTGGTAGTTTTATTCTTACTGCTTTTGTGACAAATATTGGTTAGGCTTCTCTTAAACCAAACTCTTAGATGCCCCAAGTGACTATACAATCCTTAGTCATCAGTGACTGACAACTGTCTTTTTAATCTCCCTGTAGCCTAAAAGGAAAGGGCATAACAGGAGGTATCAAGTTCTGTTGTTACTCTTGAGGACTGGAAACAGCATACAGAGTAGAGTACAAAACACAAGAGAGAATGAGCTACATCTAAGAGAAGGAGGAATATTTAGGTTAGGGTTCTTAACCAGGTAGCTTCATATTGGAATCCCCTGGGGAGATTTAAACAGTGCTTTTGCTCAGCCTGCACTACCAGAGGTTCTAATTTACTTTGTCTGGGCATTGGAATTTTAAAAGCTCTTCAGATGATTCTAATGTTCAGCCAGCATGGAGAAACACTGTGTAAGGAATAAGAACCAGGCTGTGTGGGGAGTTCCAGATGAATTATCCTCGTATTCACGGGAGCTACCTTACCAAGTCCTCACCAATTTTGCCTGGAGGTCCTGTTTGAAGCAGGTCAGAATGGGGCCTTTGATTTTGCAATTCTAGCAAGCTTCCAGATACTGCTGGTTCACAGACCACACTTTAAGTAGTGAGGATCTCCCAACCCAATTTTCAGAAAAACAAGGAAGGCCAAGGGAGCATGGGGTGATTTGCCTAAAGCTTGTGGTTGATTTGCAACCAGAGTCAAATTGTCCACCTCCCAGTCCAATGAACATCCCACATCACATGCTTCTCTCAGGTAAAAAGGAGTCAACTGTGTTAGCCATCAATGAAAAGAAAGTCTTGACATATTTATACAAAAATATCAAGATTTAGCAACCTGAAAAGAGAAAAATGATTGTGTGAATCAATTGTATTAATTCCTTATTAGCAAAATGAGCATGAGTTATGTATTTGCTAAAGGTGCCAAACTCTATGCATATTCAAGATATATATTTATCTAAATCTACATCTATATAAATGGTTCTTTCCTGACCTAGGATGGTTTCACTTATGATTTTCAACTTTATGATGGTGTCAAAGTGGTACACATTCATTAGAAATTGTACTTCAACTTCTAAATTTTGGTCTTTTTTCTGGGATATTGTTATGCTGACCACACATCCTTTCTCTCTGGTGATGCTAGAAAGTGGCAAAGTAGTAGCAAACCGCAACTCTTAGTCAGCCATGTGATCAAAAGGGGACCAACCCATACTATACAGTGTACAGTGTTGCTAAGATGGGATGTTTGGTAGGATAGGGCTGTTCAATGCATTTTTGACTTATGATACTTTCAGTTGACCATGGGTTTATTGGGATGTAACTCCACTTAAAGTAGAGGAGCAGCTGCATAAACTTGGCTCAAGGAATCAGATCAAATTTCTTCTAGCTGAAGATGGCCACTTAAAGCCAAGAGCACTCAGATGGATACTGGTGACTGCATTGCCGGGGGTTATCTCTGGTTGGTCTGTCACCACCAGCAACACATTTCTATCTCTTCTTTTTCAGTACTATGGATTGAACCTGTGGGTGCTCTATCACTGAGCTACATCTCCAGCCTTGTTTATTTTATATTTTGGATCTCCATAAGTTGCCTAGGCTGGCCTTGAACTTGTGATTCTCTTCCTCAACCTCTGGAGTCACTGGGATTACAGGTGTGTGCCATGGTGCCTGGCAACACGTTTCTTCCCATTTCTTTTCTCTTCCTTTCTTACTCTTCCTTCCTTTCCCCCAACTTCCTCCCTTTTCTCTCCTCTTCTTTTCCAAAGTCAATGTCACCAACTTTACCCATTTGTAACATGACTGAGTAGAAGAAGGTGGTCTCAGCCAAGAGTTCTACATCCTGGGAGTGTACTGGCCTCTCTACCCATAGCTCTTTGCCTTGCACCTTTATTAACTTGACTTTCCTGGCTGGTTAAAAGGGGGTAATAATATTATTTTTAAGTTGTTGTTAAAGATAATACAGGAAAAATTCTTGCTGAATGGTGCTGTTGTTATTGTTTGCCTTAGGCAAACTCTGATCAAGACACTCCTTAAAGACTGGGGAGACAAAGAGGTAAAATGACTCTATAAGAGAACAAACAAAGTGAAAGGAGGGCTGTGGCTTTGTTTTTTCATTATATCTGACCCCCTGGGAACACCAAGATGGCCTGGCAAGAGGGGATACTAGCACTGCCAGGCCCTTTCTAGCAAGTATAGGCCTGGTGTTTGTGAGCTGCAACTGGTCCCACACAGATGGCTGTTTGTCATCTGCTGTGACTGTGGGCACAGGCTTTTAGTGATGCACCCTGTCTGATCAGTCTTTGGAATACAATTTCTATTGCCGGTCTGTCTGTTTGGTACAATAAAACTTTATGAAAAGCAAAATGAAAACTCACATTGCTTGAAAAATCACCACCCAGGGACAGCATTTATTCTGACAAAATGGCTAGAAAAAGGTTGGTATTGAAGAGAAATAATGAATGTGAACAGGACCCCCAAACCCTGTCATGTCAGTGGCCACCATCCTGAATGGCAGTGACATCTGAGGAAGCTCTGCTGTTTGATATTTTTTTCTTCTAGCTTTTATTGACTTTAAAGGTCCTCTTTTATCTTAAAATACCAATGGCAAGACAACGTGACATTAGCTTGAGGATTACAAAATTAAATGCAGTTCATTTCAATGACATTCGGTAGGGTACACTTCTTGTGTGTGTGTGTGTGTGGTTTTTTTTTTTTAGTTGCCTTCTAAAAAGGTGAAATTTAGATGTAAAATAGAAGTGTGAGAAGACCCTTTGGTTTACAAGTGAGAATTATTCATGATATTGATTATGAATCTTCCTTCATAAGTGACAACTAGGCAAGCTCTGTGTATGATCATAGGTCACGTAGTTAAGAGCTGCTCATGGGGGAGTCTTATTAAAAGTGTGGATTCTAAAAGGAAAGAAGCCACATGGACACACAAGGGGTTGGGGGGAATGTAGGGCTGAGGGAGGCAGTCAAGGCCATTGTGCCACTGCACTGTTGCTAGGTCCTGATCCAGATGAATTATCCTCGTATTCTGTGGAGGGTGTGCATGTGGCAAACCAGGTGTACTCCCCCAGCTATGTAGGATGCAACTTCTTGTGCCAGTGTCTGGTGCTGTCCACCCTGAGTGGGCACCATGTCAAAACCTGAAAGATTCAACCCAGGCCTCTGAGATTCTGAAGCCAGCTTCATAAAGCTATAACTAATGGTTCTCTAATTGAAATGAATCAAACAGGAATGATCTGAATTTATCAGCTGGGTCTCCTGTACAGTGGATCTGTGGCATACAACTGAAGTGTCCTTTGCAGAACTGGCTATTTTTGGGGGTGTTTACTGGGATTGAACTCAGGGGCACTCGACCACTAAGCCACCTCCCCAGCCCTATTTTGTATTTTATTTAGAGATAGGGTCTCACTGAGTTGCTCAGTGCCTCACTTTTGCTGAGGCTGGCTTTGAACTCACGATCTTCCTGCCTCAGCCTCCCAAGCCTCTGGGATTATAGGCATGTGCCACCATACCTGGAGAATTGTATTTTGATTAATTAGTTAATTAATTTGGTAATGGGGATTTAACCTGGGGCACTTAACCACTGAGTCACATCCCCAGGCCTTTTATGTTTTTTATTTTGAGACAGAGTCTCACTAAATTGCTTAGAGCCTCACTAAGTTGCTGAGGCTGACTTTGAACTTGTAATCCTCCTCGAGGATATTCTGTGTTTGGCTCCATTTATGAAGCATCCATTAAAAATAGTTCTATGAGGAATGACCAATGACCAAGATGACCCTTCAATGGATGTTCTGAAGGAAGCAGCATTCCCTCTGTTGAAACAGTTTGGGATAGATGGTGAGTCTTTTGAGCTAAAGACTGTGATGAGGAAGTAATTTTCTCATGTCCTGTAAGGAAGGTCCTGAAGCTCATTCAGCACATGGATCCAGGACAAGTTAAATGTATCAGAGGAATGGTGTACTCCATGTGTGTATTGCCTCAGATGGCAAACTGAACTGTGGATTTTGTAAGGAATATCCTCAACAAATTCATACCCAAAATGTATGTTTACACAGACCACTCAAAAGGAGTTGATTCTGAAGTGTCTCAGACTTTGGATTATTACCAGTTTCTGAGACTGCCAATGGTACCTTCTTCAGTGCTGAACTGGTCTGCAACCAACAGGGTGGTGCAGCAACCATGCTTCTAGAGGCTCTGGGCAGGCACTCTGCCAGACCACTGCTGGAAGGAATCTACAGGGGTAGATGTGTGAACTCAACCAATAAAAGTCTGATGGCTGCTTATGACCCTTGGACAGTAGGACATTTCCAAAGTTATGCTAGAATTACTTTCTACTTGCACAACAGAATTTTTGCAGCACTGAAGAACTTTTTCCAGATTATTTTCAAAATGGAAACCAAGCCATGTGGTGACAAACTCAAGAATGGGAATAAAGAGCTGATGACCTGTATAGGCATTGGTTTCTCCAGTTATAGCAAGACCCTCAAGTGATACTGTCACAAGATAAAGCCCCACTGCCTGCAAACCAAGCAGAAGCTGCCAAGGATGCCAAATGCACCAGGTCCAGTTGTATTCATCCAGGACAGGATAACCCCTTAAGAACTTCCCTCATTTTCCACTTAAAATATCAACATACCAATTAAAGGTATCTCTCTGTCCTATCTTCTACCCATTTCTCAGTGACATTGACATTCCTCAGAGGCCCAGTCATGATATAGCTTCCTTGGCTCACCTAGAGGTAGAGTACCCTCAGGACATGGTCATGCTGCTAGAACAATATCACAGCACCATTTCTGTCTTCCTCAGCCCACCTTTCTGGGCTTCAGTGCTGTGATCATCTTCCAGACCTTTGAAGTCTGTTACCTTTCTTTCTGCAAAGATTTACCTCTTTGACTTCAGTTTCTATTGTAGGGATTAAATGTGACAATATGTGTAGGAGCTCTTTTTGTGTTGTGTGGTGCCATGCAAATGTCAGAAATTGGTGTATTAGACTATTTTATCTCTTCTGACTGGGTTGCTATCAAGGACACATACTGTTTCTCATCTGGTTCACTGTGTGTGTGAGGGATGGGTGGCAGGGAGGGTAGCTATTGGATGTCTTTATATGTTTTCCAGGTGCACATACTTTTCCTTATTTTATTCGTTCTTAAAATATGGAACTCTTCATGAATTTTCATGTCATCCTTACACAAGGGCCATACTAATATTCTCTGTATTGTTCCAGTTTTAGTACATGTGCTACCAAAGCAAGCACTCCTTATTTTGTTCTTATAACATCCCTATGATGTACATTTTATTGTCTCCAAAAGAAAATTCAAAAAGGGAAAAATAAAAGGGAGGTACTGGGGAATGAGATTGATCAAATTGTGTTTTTTTGTTTGTTCATTTGGTATTGAGAATTGAACCCAGGGGTGCTTTCCTACTGAACTACATCCCCAGTCCCTTATTTTGAATTTTGAGAAAAGGTGTAAGTTGCTTAGGGCCTCCCTAGGTTGCTGAAGCTGGGTTCAAACTTGAGATCCTCCTTTCTCAGCCTCCTGAGTCGCTGGAACTACAGACATGCAACACAGTACCCAGCTTGAGATTGATCAAATTGTCACATGCATGTACAAATACAGCATAAGCACCAATAACATTTTAAAATGTAGATTCTAGGGCTCTGTTCATGAGGGTTACAACTCATTTGGACTGTGTTTTCACCTGAAATTATATTTTTAAAGTTCCCTGGGGGCCAGGGGAGGCTTCAACAGTAAAGGTAGATTTAGCACATATTGGACCATACGGGGATGTGTGATCCTCTCAGAGTAAGCCGAATATCTTTGGCTAAATGTAATTGATTGACAATTAAATTGGATGAAGTGGGTAGGGAGTTTTTGGGAATAATTAGTGATTCCAGAGATTAAGTAGCTAGACATTCTTAAATACTTATCAGGTGTCCATCACTGGGCTAAGTACTTACAGAGATTAATCCTCAACATTTATTAACTTATTTATTTGGTTTTAGCAAATGAAGAAATGAAAGCTTAAACAGCTCAGGCAACTTACCCAAGGTCAAATAGTTGCAAGTGTTAGAGTGATGGTTGGACCCCCTGTCTGTGTAACTCCACAGTTCAAAGCCCAAAGAAGGAGAGAAGCTGCCTCTTTCCCACAAAAGACATACTTTTTCTTTGGAAGGAGTTAGATTTATTTACATTCAACTATTGCAAGGGTCTGAAAAAAGAACATAAAGTGAGTTTTAGTTGCTGTTGAAATTCTCATTATGTTATGGAGGATGGATCTTGTTCTGTGGTTCAAACAAATAAACTTACACTTAGGGAAAAATTATAATCAGATATTAAAGATCTGTGTTATTAATTTTGTTTGGTTGACATCAAAGTCCAGTGTATTTTCTGTGTATAGCCTTAAGTGTAACAAATCTATGTTTTAAATATAATATGAGCTGTACAATTTTATTCTGCTTTATTAGCTTACGTTAACCTAATAAAACCTGACAGTAGAACAAAAGACCCTCCTTGGAGTGATATTTTAATTGTCATAAAAATGTCCTACAGATTAACGGGCCAGCTGAGCCCTCATAGTTTCTCAGGGACTGGAGAAATCATGAAAAAAAGGCACAAGTTATTTCTGAGATAAAACACTGGCCATGATTCCCTCCATAATGTTCTTTTTATGTGAATTTGGCAAATACAAAGCCATGAATTATTCTAATTCCAACAAACCATCTTCCGAAAGCTTACATTTGGCTGCATCTCCTCCTGAGCTCTATCTCCTAGCAGACAGCTCCTCTCTCCATGTACGTGCTTCTGCCTGGACCTCATCTTGCTGGCTCCCACCTGGCTGCCCTGGCTCCTGAGCTCTGGCAATACCACCTCCCCACTTTGATCCTTCAGTCTTAAGAGGGTGAAGCCTTCTTACTGAAGCCTGGACTTATTTTCTGATTTTCCTTGTTCTAACCTCACCTCTGTAGTTTACATTTCCCAGATTTCCTTTCCAGTTAGTTTCAACCAATGGGAGGCCAGACTGGACACCGGAGGATGGGAGAGATGCTCCAGTATTTCTCCTTGCTCCACTGCTTTAGTTATGCTTTCTTGTCTCTACTGTGTAACCTCATCTACCAGCTGCCTCTGCAGGGTCCCTGATTTGATTTCCTGACTGCTTCCTTCCTTTAACCTCTAAAATCTTGAAAATGTTGATATTTGTCAGTTTTTCCTCTTCTCCAGCCGCTCTGCTGATTGACCTGCTTATTAAATGTTCCCTGAGCAAAATTTGTGCCAACTTCCTTGTAACTCAATTCTAGGATGTTTACTCATATTTCCAAAGTGTTCTGTAATGTCAACCATCATCACCTTTTAAAAATACCTCCTTTTTACTTCCCCTAATTCTTCTGTACCTGTGATAATTCCTCTGTGGGAGTGGCTGTTCAATCTTTTGGACTGTTTCTGGAGTGCTGGATACTTTATCTAAATGTTCCACACACATCTCACACTTGAATTCTTTAAAACAGAATCTACAAGTTCACAAAGATGGCTAATTGGTCGAACTTTGCTGAAACTCCAGTGCCAGAGAGGATGTTCAAAAATTTTTGTTGAATGAATTAATGAAATAATTATATATACATAAGATTATAAAACTCACATGCACTAAATGACATAAAATATGTAGCAAAATACCTGGCATATATCACATGATCAATAAATATTAGGAAAACCATGAGGTATGCAAGATGGAGAAGGAGCAGAAATTTGAACTAGAATATGGAGGTTAGCACCAGGCATGGTGGCACACACCTGTAATCCCAGCACCTCAGGAGGCTGAGGCAGGAGGATCATGTGTTCACAGCCAGCCTCAGCAATGGTGAGGTGCTAAGCAACTCAGATCCTGTCTCTAAATAAAAATTTAAAATAGGGCTGGGAGTGTGGCTCAGTGGTTGAGTGCCCCTGAGTTTAGTCACCAGTACCCCCTCAAAAAAAAAAAAAAAAAGAAAAAGAAAACATTAGATTAGTAATGGACATGAAAGATCTTACAAACAGGATGTATTAGTCCTATTTTTTTCACTGTAGCAATGCATGAGCTGGATAATTTGTGAATAAAAGAGGTTTATTTATCTCACAGTCCTGGAGATTCAAGCATGGCACAAGTATCTTCTTAGCTCTGGTGGGATCCCCTTGGTTGTGTCACAACGTGGCAGATGGCATCATGGTGGGAGGTAAAGTGAGAGGGAGAGATCATTTGACAAGACAGGAAGACACAGAGTGGGAGTGACCAAACCTGCTCTTTTGATAATAATTCAGTCTCATGAGAAGTCACCAGGGTCCCATAAGAACTGCACTGACCCCTTTAAAGGGCAGTGTCACCAGTGACATACCTCCACTGGGCACCATCTTTTAAGGTTTCCCACTACCTCACAACATGTTCATGGTGGAGACCATGCTCCCATCACAGGAACCACTGGGGACATGCTTACAGTAGACATAAACAATAGCACAGCTTGGCCATATAATTTGTTATAAAAGTAGAATTTTAAAAATCGACCAAGGTACTATTAGTAGTTATGCTCAAAGAAAGGTCATCACTGGGGCTGCAGTGGGCAAAGCAGGATATGAGGGCATCCTAGTGAGAGTAGCTTTGATGTTATTTTGTAGGTGCTGGGAGACTCCAAAGGGCTCACTGCAGTCTCTGGAGACGATTTTCATCATTAGTAGTTTGCTTTACACCATAATATCATACCTCTCTCTGTCATTTACTAAAAAATTCTCTAGAATCTTTTCCCAGCTCTTTTAAACTACACTTTTCCCACCCTTTATTAATTCATTCTCAACTCACCAAACTTCAAAAAGTATGGCCATGTACTCAATGCCTTCAGGTACAAGGCAGGTGACATAATGAGTGATGTCACTGGGGGAGAACTTTAAAGTATGATTGTATCATCAAATTTGCATTTAGAAGGGTCACTTTCGTGTTGCTATGGGGTATATATTGGTGTGCAGTCATAAGCAGAAATATCAGGGAGAATATTGAGAGTCAGTTAAAACAGGCATAAGGAGAATTTGAAGTGACAGCAGAGATGGAGAGGAGGCCACATATTTGGGAGATAGATAGCAGACAGAACCAGTGGATCTTAGTGACCAACTGAACAAGGAAAAGTCAATATTTGCTTCCAAGTTTCCAGCTTGGGTAGAAGAGACAAGACAAGAGGAAGAGCAGGTTTTGAGAAGGTGGAGGGGTCTAGTTATGAACAGGCACAGATTGATGGCCCTGTGAGTAAAGAGGTCCAGGAGAGACTGTTTCAGAATTGACAGTTCAGCCCTCAGGAGAAGGATCTGAGTGTGACCGAAGTTTTAGAGAAGAGTGTGGCCGACACCCTAGGAGTGTGTGAAATCACTTAGTGGGGTAGGTACCTTTAAGTCTCAACTCAAGAATCACCTCCTCCTGGAAGCCTTCCTTGGTTAGTCAGGCTAATTTAAGTAGCTTGTTTTTATGGTCTCCACACCACCTCAAGGCTGTCACTACTATGATATCCCCATCCTGCTGCAGCCATGGATGTTTGTGGATTTTCTCCTTCAGAAAATGGTGAGCTCATGGATTCGCCAAACACTGTTCATGTGGTGCCTGACATCCCATGGGTACCTAAAGATGTTGAATAAATGAAGAGAACAAAGGATTAGTTTGTACTGTGTCACTTGTATTGGGTTTTTCTGGACAACTTGATGCTGCATTTTACAGTACTCCTTATATCATTATTACTCTCTACTCTGGGTCCTGGGATCTATGGTTGTCATAGATAATACACCAGCCTTTTTCTTTGTGAATATGTCCCTCTAATTTGTTTCCGTCTGGTGGGCCTGTGTACCACAGACTGTCTCCATACCTACTATATGTCAGAAGTCGGGCAGGTCCTGTCTTGGCATTACTTGCAACAGTGTTCTTGGCTCTCCTATAGCTGTAACTCTGGAAATGGAATCACTTCCAAACCTGTCTTTTTTACAAACCACTGGCTATTGTACCCTCACCATCAGTTTATCCCAACCTCTGTCTGGATGAGCAAGGCAGATATTGTCACTTCAAGTCTACCACTTCTTTTTTTTTTTCTTGACCATTTCCTTAGCAATAGTGGGCTCAGCATAGAGAGATTAGAGTTCTGGGGTAAGTCCAGAGCTCGATCTGAGTGGGGAAAGCATTGTTCTAAAAACTTTTTTTGAAACAGGACCTCACTGAATTGCCCAAGGTGGCCTTGGACTTGTGATCCTCCTGCTTCGGGTTTCTGAGTAGCTGGGATTACAGGCATATGCCCCAATGCCCAGCTTATTCTAAATCTTATCCATTCATTCATTCATTCATTTTAAGTGGCTAGATATTAGTTATGACCTTCATATTCTGTCTTTCCAGGCTCTGTCTGGGTTCAGGATGAATGGCTACTGTGCTATTGTCAATTGGGTTGAATGGTTTCTATTTTGAAGCATGAGCAAAACACTATGCCAACACTTCATTCATGTGTCTGTTGTAGCTTCTCTGTCCATCCCATTCTTGTGACTTGTGGAGAACCATTGGCTCATAATCTATTGAAAGAGAAATGGCCCAGAGGAGGTGGCCACAGAATGTACGCCCTTAAGAATTTTAAAGTTAAAATCTGACAACTTCAATGATTAAGGCTTCTTTAACACTTAGGACATTAAAATAACAAAGTATTATTAAACATTTCCTATCAATGATTTGCTTAATTGATTGTGTGAAAGATTTAAACTCAGCAGGCTCTCTGCCAATTCTGCTTTCCTTCCATTAACCTACTTTTGGTTTCTAACATCTGCTCTCAGTGACTGATTCTCTCATCATGTGCCTACTAGCCTTTTCCTCACCACCTGGCCCCAACTATCTGCCCCATTATATGGCTTCTTGTCAAATATTGCTTATGCCCTGGAACTCTCAGTTGCACATGTGTGTACCTATATTTCAGACTCAGAACCTTCTGTTCAGAAGCCATGCATATGGGAGGCAGATATCCTTTTCAAGAGGATCAGGTTCAATGCCATTGTGCATGAAGTTCATTGGATGATACTATGGATCAAAGACTAGTTTTCCTGACCACTGATAGCAATCCCTCCATTCAACAGAATCATGCTCGGCTAACTTGGAATTCTCTTCAGTAGTTGGGGCCAAAGGGAATTAGGATAAAAATAATGCTCAGACAATAGAAATGAATAGTTGTACCCCATTTGTGTACAATGAATAAAAATGCATTCTGTAAAAATAAAATTTTTTAAAGTTCTTCAATTCCCATAACTTAAGCAGCAGAATAAATACTTTCACCAAATACTTAGCCTGGTGACTGATAGGTGGCTTGAGTAACAATTTGTATTGTGTTTGTCAATAATAATCATAATCATGACTAGTAATAATTAATATTGTTTAGTCTGAACATTCTGGAGGAAGGTCCTTGACCTGGATTATCTCATTAATTCATTCTTGGAAGTCATAATGTGGTCAAAGCAGTCATGTGAGGGAGAAGAAAGGGAAAAGCTGACTGAATCCCTCCTCCTCTCCTCTCCTCTCCTCTCTCTCTTTTAACATTTACCTTTTAAAAATACACTTCAATTTTATAACTTTTCAAATTTTGGAATAGGTTAAAACTTGTAAGAAGTCAGAAAATAGTGCATAGAGTTTCTGTGTACACTTCACTCAGCTCTCCCCAATGGTAATATCTTCTATGTAGATAAGTACATTGTCAAGATTAGAAATTGATCCTGGTACAACACTACTAGCAGCACTTTTAATGTATCCTTGTGTATGTGTGTATTTTTTGCAGTGCTGGGGATCAAATCCAGGGCCTCATACATGTTAGACATACCACTGAGCTACATTCGCAGTCCATGTGTGTGTGTTTTTAGGAAATTTCATCACATGTGTAGATTCCAATGACCATCAAAATCAAACTACAGAATTGTTCCATCATCACAAAAATATACCCTCATGTTACCTACCCCTTGATAGTTCCACCCTTCCCCCAACCCTCTAATGACTAATAATCTGCTTTCCCTCACTATAATTTTGTCACCTTGAGATAGTGATAGAAATGGACTCATACAGTTGTAACCCTTTGAGATTGTTCTTTTCACTCAGCATACTCTTGTGATCCATCCAAGTTGTGTGCATCAATAGTTATTACTTTTTTGTTCTTTTTAGTTATATATGACAGTAGAGTCTAGTTAGTTATTACCTTTATATCCTTTATTTAAAAGATAATTTCTTGAAGAGTGTTCTAACTGTAATGCTCTGATTCCCACCAACTTTTCTCATTTCTTTAGTATGAAATGAGCAGGGTCCTCTTTAGGCAAGGTCATCCATGGGGCAATCTGGGATTTGTTTTTGTAGAGATCCTTCTAGCTCCAATTAATCTCTCATTTCCCCCCAAGGTGCATGATCTTCTTTCAGTCTCACATCTTTTCTTACCCTTGGTATCCAGCTGTCTTTTGTTCTTAGCCTCAGAGAGTAGATTGTGATAAGAACTGAGGTGCAGTTTATTTTTTTTAATTTGAGAGGTGACTGCAGGAAGCAGGAGCGAAGAAGTCAGTAGGGAGAGGGAGAAAGTGAGTGGAAAACCTAGTAGTGCACTAATGGGTGGGTTACAGTTGAGGGCAACTCCAATGCCATCCCCCCCAGGGATTTCTAGGGAACTGTGCAGAATGTGCCTCATAATTGCTACTCAAAAATTTGGGAAGTGGAAGCATTTATCTACCAACTCCCATCTGTCCTTAGTTGAAGTTTGTTTCAAGTACATTGACCCCTTGTTCTTCTAGGTGGGGCCTGCACAGGTGGATATAGTGATCTCTGGGCTCTATGAAGGAAACCCTGAGAAAACCAAATGGAGAGACCTAGTATGGAACTGAGTTGAGATACCACACTTAGGAGCTGGCCACCACAGAGGTTCAAAAGTCAGTCAGGGCTGCGATGATGTATACATCTCCTTGCCATCCAATAGTCAGCTCTTTTGCTTTGTGTAAGAGTAGCTGGTCCTTATTTCTACATTCTCTGACAACGAGCCCAATATCCCACAAGAGACTCTCTTCTTGCTTACACTCTGACTCTTCTGCTTTTGAGAGTTGTACATGTAACTGACTTTGACATCTTTTAGTTATATTGGGAGGAATTTCATGTATGTAATTAACTAAGATGATTTTTAACTGTGTAGCTTCAAATAATTTAAATAATTATGTGTCTTAATAAGATCAATCCATCCTTAGAGTTGTGAGTTTCTCCTTTTTTATTAGAGAAATCCGAGTTGTCCTCCTTGGACTCTAGCTCATTCTTCTGCCTCCAAGAGTGATTACTATACTAAGCCCAATGTCTTACGTGTCTGGAGCCTCCATGCTCTTCCATTAGGACCCTTTCTCCCCCTGCCCCTCTCTCTTTCACACACACACACACACACACACACACACACACACACACACACACTTTTGATCTCTGTTTCTATGTCTGGTCTTCCTTAAAACATGATGGCAAGGCTTGGGGTACTTCCAATTGGGGTAGTCAGGCTTCTAACATGGTGACTGGTTTCTAGGTGGAAGGAAAACAGAAGCTGTTAGTATTTAGTCCTGAGCTCAAAGTCCCAGAAAGTATCTTCTATCATGTATATTGGTCAAAGCAAATCACGAGTCCAATCCAGATCCAAGGGAAGGAGAAAGAGTCATTTCATTCTCGGGGATTTGGCATGTACATATTGGGTTGGAAGAACAACTGGAAGCCCTCTCTGGAGACTAGTTGGCACACTCATAAAATTGGTCAAGTCACAAGGATGGGCTTGACCAAGGAAAGGTAATACTGGGCTGGCTAGGGAACTACAGTGTGACTTGATGAGACCTTTCGGATTCAAAAGGAGAGAGAGAGAGCGTGCATACTCAAGAGCTATAAACAGAGTTCTAAGGGAGAGGATTTGTGAGGAAGAGTAGAAGCCATGAAAATCCACCAATAATCTGGAGGCACAGATCAGGAGAAGGGAGATTCTGGGAGGACACAATGTGATGTGACTGAGAAGGGAGAGAAGATTCTAATCCCTGGTGCTGACCAGAGGCTTTTAAGATCCAGGGTTAGTTCCAGTCAGCCCATGTACCTGAAGAGATTCTCTGTTTTACCTGAGAGAACCTAGTGAATCTCTTTTCTTTCATTCCAACAAAATGATTCAAGAAATGAATTTGAATCCCAGATCTGCCACTGCCTGGTTTTGTGTTCTTGGGCAAGTTACTTATATAATTCAATTTTCTCAACTATGAATGAGAATAGTAATTATGGCCATGTTGTATGACTGTTATGATTATTAGATGGTTTACATTTTAAGGATTAATATACCTACAAGACCCTGGAACAATGCCTTATGTGTAGTAAGCACCATATTAAGTAATTGTTAAGTAAAAAAATAGCTAATGTTGGATTGAGAGAATACACGATGATTCTGCTTTGGAAAACAAATAAAACATTTTATTGGGCAAAATACATTATTTTCTTTAGCAATCAAGGCAGATCCATCCTACCATGCTGTTACTGCATGCCACTGAGCTAAAAACATATATCCTGAAAAACCTGGAGCCAAGTTGTCTACAAGGGTAGACAAAATTGTGGGTATAGTAAATCACATGAGCTGAGGCGTCTTGATCCTTATCAGGAATTTAAAGCTTCTTTGAGCTTGCTCTGTTCTTTTTTTCCATTCTTTTTCTTCTTGCTCACTTCTCCCCTTCCCCAGATAACCCAATTTATGGAATTGCCTCAATATGTGCTGGTTGGCGTGACATTCTGAGTAGAGAAGAATGCCAGAGAGACCCAGTTGTAACCTGTTGATTTATGGTCAGTCCGCTTCACTGTCACTTTCTGATTTAACTTCAAAAGCATGGCTTACGAATGCAATCACACTGGGCAAACAAATATACTGTTGCAAATGACTTTGCAGAATTTTTTTTTTATTCTGTCCACGTAGAAAATGAGCTAAAAGTGACTCTTGGTGCAATCATTCAAATACACTTGGCCCCTTGCACCATATGTTTCCTACGTTTTCTTTTATCACATGTGATTGTAGATTATAATACACAGTAATTCCAAAGGGGAACCAGATGGCTACATGTTTCCCAGTTCAGGATTCTCAGGCAGACAGGAAGAGGGAATCTGGGCTATATTTGGTTCTGATGAACGTGACAGGCCATCAGAGGTGATAATCAGAGGTATTTAAGTGGGGCTCACATTTACCATAAAGAGTTTAAGTGCTCAATCACGTCTGAATGTGTCGTTAATGGGCATATCTTTTAAAAACAGATTTAATGTATTCCTTTACCACTGCTCAATTTGAATATGTTGAGACAAGCAATATTTTAAACTAGTTTTTCTTTTGAAATATACATGTTTCCGAAAAGTCAAGTAATGGCTTGGAAAGACAGTCCAAAATACGGCAAATTTTCAACTCTTGCTTCCTTATTGGTTAGACTGCTAGAGAATAATTAGCTCAATAAAAAAAAAAAAAAAGGGAAGCCTACCCTGGAAAGTAAGGAGGGAGGTGATTCATTTCCTCAACACTATTGAAGGGTTCTTACGCAAGTTGCTATGTTCTGCCTTCAGCTTCATTTTGTCCTTACAATTGAGATAGGACAATCATAATTATATGTAGTTGGGTATGCAAATTCCACAATATTTCCTACTTGTGTTAGTTTCTTGCAACAGCATAAAAATAGCAAAAATTTCAAGCTTGAAATAAAAATAAGCAAACTCTACCAACACTTTGGAAAACTAAACTGCCTGCATGGCAATCAGGTTTATTTGCATTTCTAGACCCACCTGCTCAGGTTGACACTTCTAATGTTCTCAGTACTCTGGGGGTAAAATACAGGTGTGAAAAGACTGCTCATAACTTTTACAGAAAAAAATGTACAGATGGGAAGTGGAGGAGCTGGGCTTTGAACACTAGATGCTAACGATAGTGGCTGTTAACATGTGCTCTGTGCAGAGCACCTGCTGCACTCTTGCCATCCTCAAATGCCAACATTTGCTGGAATTCTCTTCAGTCTATTTTGTGTACCCCTTGGTCCCTCTCCCTTGAAGATCTCCACTGTACTCATGCTTCTTCTAGCACCTGGTGGTGTTCATGTTCTCTGTCCTAGGGCTCCCTCTGATGCTCCAAATTTAATCATACAGCCCCTTCTGGAAAGCTCCATCTTCATAAGCATATGACTCAAAATGACCCAACTGAACTCGGCATTGCCCGCCCTCTTCCCTTGCCTGCCCCACCCTTGAATTCCCTTCTTTCCTGATGATCTTATTACTTTTTCCATGCTTCAAGAATATTTTTTTTCTAAGACAGAATTCTAGTAATGGTGTTTCCTCAACCAGATCCTTCAGGAGAGTGCCGTGCTATATGAGTTTGAACCTCATTGCAGGACCTAGGAGACCCATCACCATCTCTCTCATGCTTGTTCTTCCTTTCTTCTTTCCATGGGGATCTCCTGTGCTAGTCTTATTTGATATCTTTGTAGTTTTTCAATTAGAGCTTGCACTTTCATATTGATTTTCATGCTTTCTCTGAGAGAGGAGTGCTTTTCTTTCTCCTTAGCTTTAGTCACTTGTTAAGAACGCCTCAGGTCCTGGCATTTCTCATGTGTGCTTCTCCTCTGGGTTGTGAGTTTTATGTCCAGTTGGCAGTGCCATTTGAGGTTTCAAAGAGGGAAACACACCCCTGAACAAAGAGCATACAGAGACTGTCCTGCTTTGCTGTCACTGGGGGAAGTGGGGGACCGGAGAGAGGAGAAGGGAGTGTTGGATCAGGAGGCAATGGAAAGAGTGACAAAGGTGGGGAAAGGGCCCGGGAGGGTGTGTACCTCTAGGTTTCATGGACACAGATGAGGAAGGAACAATGGGCAGGAAGTGCTCTATCCACTGCAGGGTTGTGACCACCCACACCATCTAGTCTATGACATTTCTAAGTGAACATTTGGCACAGGCTTTGATGTATCTAAACTGTAGCAATCACTTTCCTAGAATTGCTTCATTTAATCTTCACAGAAATTCTAAGAGTTAGGTAATTATATTAGCTACTTATTTATTTAGTTATTTTTGAAATATAATTCATGTTCTATAAAATCCATCACTTAAGGACTGGGGTTATGGCTCAGTGGTTGGAGTTCCTGCCTCACACATATGAGGTACTGGGTTCTGTCCCCAACACCACATAAAAATAAATAAATAAAGGTATTATGTCCATCTACAATTAAAGATATATTTTTTTAAATCCACCATTTAAAGTTTACAATTCAAGCTGGGTGCAGTGGATATGCCTGTAATCCCAGAGGCTCCGGAGGCTGAGACGGGAGGATCATAAGTCCAAAGTCAGACTCAGCAACTTAGAGAGACCCTGTCACAAAGTAAAAAATTAAGAAAAGGGCTGGTGATGTGACTCAGTGGTTAAGCACCCTGGGTTCAATCCCTGGTACCAAAAATAAATAAAGTATACAATTCAATATTTTAAAATATATTCACAAGATCATCCAAACATCACCACTACCTAATTTCAAAATATTTTTGTCATCTCTAAAAGAACTCCATATCTGTTAATAGTCACTTCCCTTTGTCCCCCATTCATAGCCTCTGATAGCCAACAATCTACTTTCTATCTCTATGATTCTAGGCATTTATATAAATGGAAATATAAATTTTTGGTCTTTTATGTTTGACTTCTTCCATGTAGCATAATGTTTTCAAGGTTCATGTGTACTATAGCATGTGTTGGCACTTCATTTCTTTTTAATGGCTGAATAATATTCCATTATATGGATAAAATGTTTTATTTAGGCATCCATCACTTGATTGACATTGAAAGTTATTTCTACCTTTTGGCTATTTGTGAGTAGATGTGTTATGGACCCCATTTTATAGGCAAAGAAACTGAAACTCAAAGAATGCCTTAGTCAGTTCGGGCTACTACAACAGAACAGCACAGACTGAGTAGTTTAAACAACAGAGATTTTTTTCCTCACAGTTCTGGGGTCCAGGAAATCCAAGATCAAGGTGCCCATAGATCCTGCATGTGATGAGGGCTTCCTGTTTTGCAGAAGACCTTCTTGTTGCATCCTCACATGGTGAAGAGCAGAGAGTGAAAGCAAGATCTCTCTCTTTTTTTTTGTTTTTGTTTTTTTTTTTATTTTATTGTAAACAAATGGGATACATGTTGTTTCTCTGTACATGGCGTAAAGGCATACCATTTGTGTAATCATAAATTTACATAGAGCAATGTTGTTTGATTCATTCTGTTATTTTTCCCTTCCCCCCACCCCTCCCATCCCTCTTTTCCCTCTATACAGTGTTTCCTTCCTCCATACTTGACCCCCTCCCTAACCCTAACTCTAACCCTAACACTAACCCTTCCCTCCCCCCCCATTTTGTGTCATCATCCACTTATTAGCGATATCATTTGTCCTTTGGCTTTTTGAGATTGGCTTATCTCACTTAGCATGATATTCTCCAATTTCATCCATTTGCCTGCAAATGCCATAATTTTATCACTTTATGGCTGAGTAATATTCCATTGTATATATATACCACAGTTTCTTTATCCACTCATCAATTGAAGGGCACCTAGGTTGGTTCCACAGTCTGGCTATTGTGAATTGAGCAGCTATGAACATTGATGTGGCTGTATCTCTGTAGTATGCTGATTTTAAGTCCTTTGGGTATAGGCCAAGGAGTGAGATAGCTGGGTCAAATGGAGGGTCCATTCCAAGTTTTCTAAGGAATCTCCACACTGCTTTCCAGAGTGGCTGCACTAATTTGCAGCCCCACCAGCAATGTATGAGTGTGCCTTTCTCCCCACATCCTCGCCAACACCTGTTGTTGCTCGTATTCTTGATAATCGCTATTCTAATTGGGGTGAGATGGAATCTTAGGGTGGTTTTGATTTGCATTTCTCTTATGACTAGAGATGTTGAACATTTTTCCATATGTTTGTTGATTGCTTGTAGATCTTCTTCTGTGAAGTGTCTATTCATTTCCTTAGCCCATTTGTCGACTGGATTATTTGAATTCTTGGAGTAGAGTTTTTTGAGTTCTTTATAGATTCTGGAGATTAGTGCTCTATCTGAAGTATGATTGGCAAAGATATTCTCCCACTCTGTAGGCTCTTTCTTCGCATTGCTGATAGTTTCCTTTGCTGAGAGAAAGCTTTTTAGTTTGAATCTATCCCAGTTATTGATTCTTGCTTTTATTTCTTGTGCTATGGGAGTCCTGTTAAGGAAGTCTGGTCCTAAGCCGACATGTTGAAGATCTGGACCTACTTTTTCTTCTATAATCTGCAGGGTCTCTGGTCTGATTCCGAGGTCCTTAATCCATTTTGAGTTTAGTTTCGTGCATGGTGAGAGATATGGGTTTAGTTTCATTCTGTTGCATATGGATTTCCAATTCTCCCAGCACCATTTGTTGAAGAGGCTATCTTTTCTCCATTGCATATTTTTGGCACCTTTGTCTAGTATGAGAAAATTGTATTTATTTGGGTTTGTGTCCGTGTCCTCTATTCTGTACCATTGATCTACCTTTCTATTTTGGTACCAATACCATGCCGTTTTTGTTACTATTGCTTTGTAGTAGAGTTGGAGATCTGGTATTGCAATACCCCCTGTTTCACTCTTCCTGCTAAGGATTGCTTTAGCTATTCTGGGTTTCTTATTCTTCCAGATGAATTTCATAATTGCTTGCTCTATTTCTGTAAGGTACATTGTTGGGATTTTTATTGGAATTGCATTGAATTTGTATAGCACTTTAGGTAGTATGGCCATTTTGGCAATATTATTCTTCCTATCCAAGAACATGGAAGATCTTTCCATCTTCTAAGGTGTTCTTTAATTTCTTTCTTTAGTGTTGTATAGTTCTCATTGTAGAGGTCTTTCACCTCTTTTGTGAGATTGATTCCCAAGTATTTTATTTTATTTTTTGAGGCTATTGTGAATGGGGTAGTTTTCCTAATTTCTCTTTCTGAAGATTCATCACTTATGTATAAAAATGCATTGGATTTATGAGCATTGATCTTGTAACCTGCTACTTTACTGAATTCACTTATAAGTTCTAAGAGTTTTCTGGTGGAATTTCCAGGTTCCTCTAAATATATAATCATGTCATCAGCGAACAGGGATAGTTTAAGTTCTTCTTTTCCAATTCGTATCCCTTTAATTTCTTTGGTTTGTCTAATTGCTCTGGCCAGAGTCTCAAGAACGATGTTGAATAGAAGTGGTGAAAGAGGGCATCCCTGCCTTGTTCCAGTTTTTAGGGAGAATGCTTTCAGTTTTTCACCATTTGGAATGATATTAGCCATGGGCTTAGCATAAATGGCCTTTACAATGTTAAGGAATGTTCCCACTATCCCTATTTTTTCTAGTGTTTTGAGCATTCAAAAAGATATTAATTACATTCACAAAGGCTTCACCCTCATCATTTCATCTAATCCCAATTACCTCCCAAAGACTCTACATCCTTATTTCACATCAGGGGATAGGGTTACAGAATACGAATTTTGGGAGACACAAATATTCAGTCCATAACAGAGAAGTTAATTAGCATACAATAATTGAAAGCATTGCTTTTGAAACAAACAGAGCTAGATTGAAAACTTAGCTTCCTTACTAATGAATGACTGGACAAGTCATTCATTCTTTTCAGTTTCCATAGTCAATACAAAGACAGTAATATCACCTGAGTATTCAGATCCATGTGAGGAGACCCCTGATAATTTATATAGAGTGTTTTACACATATCAGGACTTCCATGCACTTGGAAGAATAATGATGGGACCCCCTGCACTTATTAGGCTGGTGCCTAATAACTAATTTTCTATGAACAAATGAACAAAAAGAATATGATTTGAATCCTGATTTGGTCATTTACTGACTATGTGACCTTGAGTAAGGTATTTATCTGTAAAATTGGGAGATAATATCTGTTGCAGTTGTACTAAATGAGGTCAACCATGAGACCTAGCAGCATTCCCAGTGCATGTTAGGAACTCAGTAAGTGTCCATCATTTTTCTGAATGCCAGCTTAATATTTCCTCTTTTGTTACAATGCAACATACAACCTAACCCCAGGACAAAACTTCCAAGTTTGCACTTACAGTTGTCAATGTGTTTCATGTTTGACTTATCAGTATCAATAAAAATAATATTAATCAACTACATTTTTAGGGAAAGGAAAATAGAGCATTAAAAATAAAATCTGGAGGCTGGAGTTGTAGCTCAGTGATAGAGCATTTGCCTCGCACATGTGAGGCACTGGGTTCAATTCCCAGCACCACATAAAAATAAATAAATAGAATAAAGGTATTGTGTCCATCTAAAATTAAAAAAATAAAAATATTTTAAAGTATATATATATAATTTGGGAACTTCTTATTTGGACATAAAAACATTGGGATTATGAAACAGTATTTTGCTTTCATTGGGACCTTCATTTTTCAACTTTTTCATAAGGCAGACTTCTCTAAAATCAATAATATAAAAATTAAATGCATCAAAACATTCCACTTTTGCAGAAAGGCCTAAGTTCAAATTGATTATCTGTTGTGCTCAAGGTTTCCGCTTAGACAGGCCAAGTCTTAATGGAAAAGTCACTACGATGGGCCCCATTCATTTTGCAAGGAATGAACTAGAGGTCAGGGGTCAGGGCAGGGTGAAGGAAAATGTCTTTGAAAGAACTCATCGGATGTCACTCAGGGATTATTAATTTACTGAAACCTTTGCCTTTGGTCTGGAGATTTACTAAAGTTAGAATGTGCTAGACATTTCCTTTGAACTCTGCATCCAGGCATCCAGAGGAATGCTGGCTTGCTCCTAGCTGCGACCTCAGAGCTTGGCCTATGGTATCTGCCAGCTTGGGCCTGTTGCAGGTATTTTTTTCTGCACCTGATGCTGATGACATGATTCTGCTCAGACTCTTCAGTAATGTCAAGTTTCAAAGATGAGGAGAAAAGAAAGAAGAAAAGGGAAAAGATGATGGACTTGTAGTTTTTTGGTATTCTGCTGCTCTTCCAGATCATTAGAGCTCTTAAATTGAAGGAGACAAATGATACAAAGACCACTTACCACCTGGTGAGAAATGAGATGTGACAAGTGGGAAAAGGGAGAAGAAGGAAGAAGGTTTTAGGGCAGATTACTTAGCAACAATATCACTTAGTAGGATATTTTCATCAGCCTTCATCTATTCTCCTGCAAGTGGTTTATAGGTATATCTTTATGCTAGTTTAAAGTCTCAGTTGGTTTTGCATTTATCCACTTATGCACTCCAAGAAATTTTAGCAAATTCATAGAGACAGAAAGTAGGATGGTAGTTTCCTGGCACTGGGGCAGGGGGGAAAGGGAACTTACTGTTAATGGGGACAGAGTTCCAGTTTTGCAAGATGAAAAGATTTTTGGAGATGGATAATAATGGTTGCACAACAATGTGACTGTACCTACTGTTTCCAAATTGTATGTTTTAAGATAGTTAAGATGGTAAATTCTTGGCTATGTGGATTTCACCACAATTAAAGGTAATTTTTAAATTATGCTGCCAATCCTAAAGTGGTTTTAGGAAATTAAGTTCAGAAACACCAGTTTAGAAAGGAAGTCTCTCTCTCTCTCTCTCTCTCTCTCTCTCTCTCTCTCTCTCTCTCTCTCTATATATATATATATATATATATATATATATATGTATATATGCAATGGACCTTTATTTTATTTATTTATTTATATGTGCTGCTGAGAATTGAACCCAGTGCCTTGCATGTGCTAGGCAAGCACTCTGCCACTAAGCCACAACCCCAGCCCAGGAAGTGTGTCAGTTTGATACTGTTTATTACCATTGCTGCTACCTTGTATCATTTTAAAACACAAGTTACATAAGAATTCTATAGTTTTTTCCCAAAGATATAATTATACTTGCTTGAAAAGTGAATGTAAGATTTTTGCACTAATTCAAGAGTGGTAAAATTTTTCTTGAATATTCATTCAAGAAATCTGTATTTGATGTAACTAGCCATATATTTGTATGGGTTCCATGGGTGATGAATTCATCTGACCAACTGAAAATAAGTTCAGCAGAATGTGCTATGACATAGTGTTATTGCTGATGGCACAGCTAGTCACCTTTAAGCCCTACACATTTCAACAAGCACTTTAGAGGAGATCTAAGGTAAGTGGTTTTCAAAAGCATAGCCCTAAACCAGAGCATCTGCATCACCTGGGAACTTTTTGGAAATACAAATTCTGTGGTCCATTCTAGATCTTCTGATTGAGAAACTCTGGGGATGGAGTCTAGGAATCTGTGATTTAACAAATCTTCCAAATATTTCTGATGCATACTTAAGTTTGAGAACCAGTTATCTAAGCAAAGAATACAAAACATAGCAATCGAAAGTTTTTTTTTTTTTTTCTGGTGCTTTATGGTGAGATTAAAAGGACATCTTTACCAAGCTTGTAGAATGAGAGCTTGCATGTGCGAGGCAAGTGCTCTACCACTGAGCTGCCACAGAGAAAACACTCGAAATAACTAAGAAACCACCACCAATCCTTGAAATGATGCCATGGGATTGGACATAATAAATGATATCACCTTGTAGGAGCAACCTTACAATTCTTAATCTAGTGTGAGTCAGAAGAAAATATAATTGAGAATGTGAAAAAGATCTAGACTGAAATGCAAGTGAAGAAAAAAGTGGTATTTAAGTCTAGGAACAATTACATGTTATTATTGGTTAATTTAAAAAATAAATTTTAGAGCCTTCCAACACAGTTTTGAGAAGTATTTTTTGGGAATATTGCTTGGGTACAAATGTGATGCATACCACCCTTCTGAATGAGAGTTCGAAATAGTTTAGCTCTTTGGGTAGGACCCAACCCCAAATCAAAGACTGAATGATTGAGGTCTTTATTATAATTATGAAGGATTAAGGAGCACTGACTATACTCTTCTCTTGGATCCCCCTAGAAGGATGATAGAGGTTAAAGGGCATTTCCGATGGCACATCATTAAAATGAAACTCAAGACCCCAGAGTTTCCAACACTGCTAATGTGTACCATGTACTTAGACTTTCATTTTATTCTGTATAGTACCTTTTCTAGAAAGTTAGAGCAACACAAAATCATGTTTCCAGTCCTTCTTGGCCCTGGGTTAAATGGACCTCCTTGTCCCTTGGTTCCAGTTTTTCCCACATATGTGTTTGTCCTTGCATCTTAATGTCTTGCTGAGTTTCATTCATAAATATTAATGCCCCCATAAGAGACTTGATTTTTCAGTTGGTATTGAAAGACAATTGGATTCTGAGTGTTCTTGGATGGCAGTATTTAAATTGAGGATCTTTATGGCTATATAAGACTAATCTTAAAGTCATATATAGGGCTGGGGTTGTGACTCAGTGGTAGAGCACTTGCCTAGCATGTGTAAGGCACTGGGTTTGAGTCTTAGCACTACATATAAATAAATAAAAATAAAGGTTAATCAACAATGGAAAAATATTTTTAAAAGGTTATATATAACCTTAAAGATCCTCAATTTAAATACATATATATATAGGCACACACATATGAACACACACACACATACACACAAACCCTTTTTTGTCTCCTTTCTTCTTGTTCCCACACACTTCCTAAGGCCCAACTTCATTCTTCCCCTTGGTTCTATGAAACACCCTGTAAATGCACCTTCTACCTAAACCAACTCATTTGACTTTTGCCACATGCAACCAAGCACTATTAATCAATATACTGTCACCATAACTCATTTTTTCCTGAGATATTCCAACATTCATGAAATTTAAAAATCACTCCAGTAAATATTTGTATTAATTTGAATTGATTCCTATTTCCTTGGGTTTTAGCTATTTTGAAATGCTGACTTGGCCCCCTTCCATTGTTTGAAAAGCAAAGCAAAGCAAAAGGAATCATGAGCCACAAGCTGATGTGCACTCTTAAGCTCTGTGTATAAATTATGCCTTTGAAACACTTGGAATCTTCCTGGGAAACCATTTCTCAGCAGGGGAAGAAAAACTAACAAGTTTCAGAAGTAAACTGAAAATATTATTTATTGCTATGGAAAAGCACAGCTTTGAAATAACAAAAGAAAAGAAAACAAGCAAATTATCTTTATTGGCAGGATATATTATAGTCAAGAGTGGGGACTTGGGACCAGATGGCATGTTCATATGCCACAATCCCCCAACTGGAGGGCATGTATTATAAAACCAGCATCTGGGTTTTCTGTTTGCCCCCTCAGCTTCTAGCATAGGGTTTCACCTGAGAAGGTATTTCAGAGATGTTTGTTGACAACACACTAAAGGATAATGATGAAGTTGGATATCAGACTCAAAGGGCACTTGTCTGGTTCCAGCGTCCCTGTCTTCCTGGTCTTGGCTGTGTTACATTAATTGTTCATGTCTTGGCTTTCATAACTCTAAAATTGGGGGTTGTAGTAAAGTAGAGCTTCTTTATGGTGTTGATGTGAATATTAAATGAGTAAATTTGTGGAAAACATAGCTCAATGCCTGCCAAGGAGGTGGTAGGCAAGAAACATTCACTTTTTAGTAGTTATGTTAGAGAGTAACCTTTCAGTGTCACATTTCCCCTCCTTTTAAATTTTATGAAAGTGCTGGAAGGAAGAGTATTAGGTACATTTAATTTGACCTTTATAATAAAAGTATTAAAGAAACATATCCCTGTGTAAGATACATTAAAAATGTCTTTACTTGTTCCCAAGGGAGTGAAAATTCAAGGTATACTATCAATGTAGACATGATGTACAACAAAAATTTTAGACCTGAAAAATAGTTCAATTTAAAGTTCACAGGATGGACCAAATGAGGGGGAAGTTTTGGTGCTATATCGTATAATCCATTTCACTGCTAGAAGGTCTGGTTTGTCTTC
The DNA here is from genome assembly GCF_902686455.1 of Sciurus vulgaris. Lineage (NCBI taxonomy): Eukaryota > Metazoa > Chordata > Mammalia > Rodentia > Sciuridae > Sciurus > Sciurus vulgaris. The sequence goes on along the minus strand of NC_136471.1, from coordinate 131,862,898 downwards.
TTGTCTCAAGAGGATAAGTCTGAGTTGGACTAGTTCTGGCAGATGTGGCAGGAGATATCATGGTGTCAGGTAGACTAGGTCCTCTCCCTGTGCCTCATTTTTGCAGAGCATTGTGCAAATTCAGGGAGCACTTTTTGCCTTTCCCCATGAGTTCCTGAATAATCTGCTAAGAAATACTGCTTTCCATGACTCTTTTCCCTACCCATTGAACAAATCCATCTTGAATTACTTTTAGCCCCTTTTGTTGGAAATATTTATGTGTTTGTGACTCCTGGGCATCTATTCATAGTCTCAGTGGAAATAGGCTCCTCTATCTCTGCCACAATTGCCCTTTCCCTCATATGTCATATTTTGAAGGTCTCTCTCAGGGTTCTGTTGGAATGAACATATGTGATGGCAGGGGGCTGAGGTTGACTGGAAAAATATCTGTATAATTATGGCTGTCTAACTTGGAAGCCTGACGCATTGGGACAATGTGCTGATAACAGTTAGACTGGAGGTTTAGAGGCCATATCAGCCAGATTGCTCTGCTTTATTCCACTTCCTCTTTTCCAAATGTCATACTTCCAGTGTCCGTGATATATTTTTAACTAATGGTAAGGTCAAGGGAGAGTGTAGATGAATCAGGGACAATTCTTCCCATCACCTGCACAGAGAATCAGACATGTCAACACCGTGTTCCATGCAAAGGATATGGCATTGTGATGACACAGGATTAATTCAGCATGGATGGTTAAGTGGTAAATTGGCATGTCCTAGCTATCCCATCTTGCTAAGAACTACAATTTCTAATCTCTCCTGTGTCTAGGATCTAGGTGTGTCTTGGGATGCACTAATCAGATGCATTCATGAGAAATTTAGATGGCGTGAGTGCTGTGGTGCTGACCTGGCAAAGTCAGTTGTGGACATGTTAGTGTTTGTTTTTACATTGCATATATCCCAGTGAGCAGGTTGGCAGCAGGGCACGGGATGTTCTTTTGGTTTTGCTTTGATTTGTTTTTGGTGAAGAATTACCATGTATGGAGCAGCTCTTGGAGCCAATATATCAGAAGTGGCTTTCTAATGTCCACCTTTCTGACAAAAAGTGGTTGTGCTCATGCTGATCCAGCTCTGCAGTGAATTCCACAGATAACTCCTGGAGGCCCAGATAGAGCATGCCTTTGTAGTGCAAAGAACTTCCTTAAGCTCTGTGGACACCGTATAGACAGAAGTTTATAGCACACAATAGTTTCTCAAGTAGTTTCTATATGAAAGAACATTAGTAAATGCTTAATTAATTCAATTGTTTTACTTACCATAATTAAGAATATGATTCTAAGAACAAAATCTTTATTTTCATTGAATATATTTGGGAAGACTATTTCTTCCACATTTTTTATTGGTGCATTTGTACATGATGGTGGGATTTGTTGCTACATGTTTATAGAAGCACATGATAAAACAATATAATTTGACAATATCATTCTCCAGTACTTCCCCTTTTCTTCCCTTCCTCCCTTCCCCTGGTCCTTTTCCTGTATTCTATTAGGAAGATTATTTCTTAAAGAAAGGTTTGGGCCAATGAATAATTTTGTCTGTTGAGACTAATGACACGTTAACTAACTCAGGCTGACTCCTTACTCCCTGGCGAGTGAGCAGGATCAAGGCCTCAAAAGCGGTTTCAATAGTTAATGACCATGAATTGGACCACCGTCAGGGATTGGTTAACAGTAGTTCCGCGAACGTGATCAGCTCGTGCTTGCCATATAGTCCTATGGGACTCTTGCCTGTGTGAACACCCCATGCCTTGCTGACCTTTAAGCTGATTGGCTCCCGCCTAGCCCCCACCCTACATAAAAGCTGTGTGACTTCCTCAATAAACGAGTTCCTGCTGTGACGGGTCTCCCTGACGCGTCTGATTGTCCTCTGCATAGAGGGCTGGGAGCGGGCGGTCAGTCGGCCTTACCTATCCCGGTCTGACCTTGTTGGGGAGTGTCCCCTTCCCTTGTTGCTGGTCGAGAAGAGCAGGGGGTCTTAAGACCCCAACATCTGGCGCCCAACGTCGGGCCCCTCAAGGCTGAACCGCAGCCAAAGCGAAGAGGCAGTTTCGAAACCGAAAGTACCGGCAGATGGGGCCAAGCGAGTTCCGAGGTAAGGCATCCCCGAAAAATGGGGCAAACACACACCACACATGGTGACCCTGCGCTCTCAGCTCCTAGACTCATGCTGAAGAGCAGGGGCCTTGAGTGGCCTGATACACAGGCGGAAAAAGCCTGGGACGCCTTTACTCGGGCGGCCTCTTGGCTTCCCGCCGCTAATCTTTTTGACTGGTCCACATGGGATCGTGTAAAATGACTTGTTAAGAAGAGGGAAATCAATTTAAGGGAGGGTCCCCCATTGGAAGTCTGCACTACATTATCCGCCCTTAAGGCCTGCTTCTCTCCAGGACCTCCCAAAGGGGGCTCCGAGTTTCTCCCCAAAGAGCCGCCACCTAAAGAACCCCCGGCTCCTCCCATTACATCTCCTCCCAGAAACTTGCCACATAGTAAACAAGGTTGGGAGACCTTTAATGAGGAGCCCAATCCATCTCCATCCGCTCCTCCCGAGGTTGAGGAACCACGAGGGCAGCCAGCCTCTACACATAGTGAGGGCCCACTTCTGCCCCAGGGAAGCTCATTGCCACCATCTTGTCCAGATGGCGGGAAATCTTCCCAGCAGCCATTTTATGATGCTGGGGGAGAACACACTGACTCTAACCTCCCCCCTCTGTGTATGGCCTTCCCGGTAAATGCTAATCCAGGGGGTAACTGGCCTGCTATATGGTACCCATGGGAGGCACAAGATTTAAAGGAACTAAAGAAAGCTGTTTCAGAGGATGGGCCCAATTCTCCTTGGGCTGAAACCATCCTCCAGGGCCTCGCCCACCACCTAACTAAAGCTGTCCTTCCTGGTCCTTTATATCTAAAGTGGTGTGCCTTTTTTAATGAAGAATGTCATGCTCAGGCTGAATGGAACCAGGCCGCTAACCCTCCCGTCCCGGTTACTTATGGGATGCTCTTGGGGTCCAGTGACCAATTCTCTACTGGCCTCTTACAGGCTGCCATCCCAGCCCCATATCAAGAACAAGTAAGAGCCCTAGGGTTGGCGGCATGGAAAAAGCTAGAGGAGGGCCCCGCAGAACCCCCCATCGCAGGAATTACCCAGAAGGCAACTGAAGACCTAGTAACCTTCATTGAAAGGGTAGAAAGAAGCCTTCAGAGAAAATTTCCTCCAGGGCCCCTAAGAGATCAATTTGTTAAAATGTTAGTTTGGGAAGGAATGACTACCGATCACAAATTGGCCTGTGCAGGGATGAAAGATCGCTCCATGGGAAGGTGGATAGTGGCTACCAAAGATATTGGCATGCAAGTGCATCAGTCCCAATCCTTGGTTGCAGCCCTACAGGCCCAAACTGCCTCACTTGCTGAGGCTCTCACGGCAGCCTTGTCACCAGTCGGGGCTAAGGGCAAAGGAGTATGTTATGGCTGCGGGCAACCAGGCCACTTCAAGAGGGATTGCCCCACTGGTTGGGTGTATTCTGAGGCTCTGCCCGGACGCTCTAGGGGTTCAGCTCAAAGTCTGGCCAGTTCAGCTCAAAGGCTGGCCACCCCCAAAACACCTTGCCCAAGATGCAGAAAGGGATTTCATTGGCAGAAGGATTGCAAATCTAAATTTGACATTGAGGGGAAATCTTTAAACTAATCAGGGGGCACCCTCCAGCCCCGTCACACAAAGGAGGTTTCTCCCCCAATAGCCACCCTCAGGCACATTGGACTGTTCCCATTGTCCCTGGGGTCAGGCCAAAAATGGACATTTTTATAGCAGGAAAGAAATTCCGCTGTCTCATCGACACTGGAGCAGATAGGACTGTGTTAAGAAAGGAGGAAGTTCCACCTCAATGGAGGTTGATTCCTGGCCCCCAGTTGCTTGGGGTAGGAGGTAATACTAAATCAGAAGAGACCAAAGATTGGCTCAAATGGCGGGATGTGGACGGTGCCCAGGGAGACATGTGCCCCCTCGTGGCTTCAGGTCTTACTGCAAATTTACTAGGACAGGATATCTTAGGGGAAGCAGAGGTCTATATAACAACTGATCACAAGGCAGTGTATGATGGCCTCCTTGAGCAAGAGGAATATGAACAACAATTTAATCTATCTGGCCCTTTTAGCAATTACAGAGGAGACCCTCTTTTTTAAAGAGGCATCTAGGCAGAAGGTCCCAGCCCCCCCGGGTAAAGCCTCACCCCCAATCCTAAGGGCCACTGTTCCAATAACGCCAGCCATCCAATGGCTCCCAGGTCCCCCAATATGGGTGGAACAGTGGCCATTACCCCACAGTAAGCTTCAACATTTAAGAAATATTGTACAAGAACAACTAACCTTAGGTCATAAAATCAGCCTTTAACTGCCTTCCAATGACATCTGGGTGCCCACTAGGAACCTCAAATACCATCAACCAGAACAATATAATTCACCCAAGAGCACACCCTCTTGAGGTATGTTTACCGTAAGTATTCTAAAATCCCCCCTCCTCCTCTAACTTTGACTCAGCTGTTTCTGCTTCCATTTCCCAGCCCAGCCCACCTAGTCCTCCAGCCATGAGGTCCCACATATACCAGTGTGGAGGGTGTAACCAGCCCAACTGTCAGTGGCATGTCCTAGTAAGGAGTATGATACAGTAGCCCCAGTCCCCACAAGTATTGGGAGATAATTGTTTCACAGTTTTCTACGTCCAAACCTGAATTGATTATTAACCAGGAATAAGGGTTAAAATGCCTTAGGCATCAAGTTTCTGCTGGAATATTTTGGCCCCTTTCAGATCCAAATCTCAGTCAAGGCTTACATTGAAATGTAAATAGAGAAAGCCTGAAGGTTCAGTAGGTGACCAGTCTCAAACCCAAAGGAAAAAAAAAAAAAAAAAAAAAAAAAAAAAAGAAAAAAGAGTCTTACCTGAACTCCAGGAAAAGTAAATTTTATGGTGCTTTACTAAAGTAATTAACAGCTGTATCATTTTTCCAGGACTCTTGTTTTTTTTTGAATTCTACATTTTTTTGAGCTCATGACTTTTTTGATCAGTTCTATTTTTTTATTCAACTAGAGTTTTTGAACATCTGTTACATTGCAATGGAGATTCACCTATAAAGTTACAAGGCCTTTGATTTTGTGTTATGTGTATGTCGTGCTGTCTGGTGTCATGTTTTGTCTGTATCAAAACTGAGCGCTCCTAAAATTAAAATTTAAAAATGGATCCAAATACTTTTAATTCACGTATTTAAAAAGGTTCAATTTAAATTGGGTAAACTAATAGAAGTAAAATGTCTTGAAAATAACTCGCAAGTCTCTAGGTGGTCAAACTAATAAAATGTTGATGTTAATAAAATGTCTAACATCAATTTTTCTAGGACTCTCCTCCAAAAAGAAAAAGATGGCAAATACTGTTCAGGACACTTGTCTGATATCTTGGTTTTTACAAAATAAGTGAATTAGAGTTGACATGCATGGGATTACTCAAATGTGTTTGTAGAGAAAATTGTTTTGTGTCATCATTAAACTAAAAACAAGGTTACTAAGAGTTATGTCCTAACAGGTATAATTCTATATACAAAGGGTTCTAAAAGTTTCAACTGTGTTTCAATTAGAGTACTATAAATAACAAAATGTTTAATTTTATTAAAATGGAGTAATTTATATAAATTAAGAAATTTCATAAGAATTGTTTCAGAATGTGAACAAAAAGGTCAACAGATAGAAAAGAAAAAAAATAAAAGGTTCTAGATATGGAAATATATTTAGTGAAAAACAAAATGTTTCTGGGTAAGAAAGTGCTTATGTGATAAAATACATGAGGGTCTAAATAAGTGCTAAGAAAGTCTGTAAAGGGCAAGTTTCAATAAGTTTGCATGTAACTAAGTTGGTTGTATGTATGTGACACAGTTAAAGGTATTTAAGGTTTTTTCCTAAGGTGAAATAAATATTAATGTTCTGATATAAACCGAAGTTTAATCTATATGGTAAAATGACAAGGATTTCTTAGAAACACTAATTTACTCTTAACTTCGTGTCTATTAAGTTTTATTCTTTAGAACAATTAGTCTTAAAAATTGGGGTTTATACAATTATGGTTAAGCAACTGTTAGAGTATTGTACTATGTTACAGAGTCTAAATTTTTCTTTAAAAACTAAATTTGGTAAGATAAAAATGTCAAGGTAATTGTGAAATGGTCACTCTTTGTCTATTAAATGTGTTCATATTTTCCAGGTATACAAGTTTTAAAGCAGGGAATTTATCAAGCTGCTATTCTCCAAACTAAACTTGTCTGTAATGGTAATTTTAAGCTTATAAAGAGTGAATTTTATTGGGGATTTATTTCTATCATTTAATGTTCTATTATAGGACCTGTCATCAATAGGGTATATGTAAAATTTGTTAAATGTATTTCTGGAGGTTATTGAGATCCTGATTTGTTTAAAGGTTAAACATAAAAACATTTAGACACTTCGTCACACAAAAGGAAAGTTAAAAGCTCTCTCAGCATTTCTTAAATTCATGTTTAGATACAATGTTAAACTGTGTTAACTAATGTTCATATAGACTCAGGATTCAATATATGTAAACTGCTTAAAATGACATTTAACAAAGAGTGTAATACGCAGTAGCAAAAATGGGACAGCAGTGATTGAGATTGGGGTCTCTGACCTCATGGCTTTGGACAGTGGACTTCCTTGAGAGCTACACAGAGCTCCTAACATTGCACTTTGCAGGTCTACCATCTTATATCTACAGGCTCAACTTGATTCTTTGGCCGCTGTAGTCCTGCAAGATCGTCGTGGTTTGGATCTGCTAATGGTGAAGGAAGGAACGTTTTGCCTTTTCCTTGGTGAGAAGTGCTGTTTCTACGCCAACCGCTCTGGCATTGTACAAGATAAAATCAAAAACCTACAAGAAGATCTGGAACATTGTAGGAATGAGCTCCACTCTAATTTCCTCTGGACTGGGTTACATGGGTGGCTCCCCTACCTCCTCCCGCTTAGGGGACCACTAATCACCATTATCCTTGTGTTCACCTTTGGTCCTTGCATAATCAATAAGCTTATCCATTTCCTGAAAAGTCAGGCTAAGTCTGTGCAGCTCATGGTGGTCTGACAGCATTATACGCCCTTCATAATGATGATTGGGAGCCCTATGGGATCATGGATCACTCGTATCAGGACACTGGGGTCTAAGTGTCTCTCCCTTAAGCCCTGCTCCTCCTGAGGGGCCCGCCTGAAGTGCTAAGGTGGTAGTCAATGATGGGTAAGATTCATGGGGAGCTCATACCGACCTAAGACAGGAAATGAGGGCTAGAGCCTCATTGTCCAAGGACGGGTAAGGATGTTGCTCTGCTGTGGACAACCTAAGACAGGCACACCTTCGAGTAAGGCGGACCCCCAAACTGCTAGGGTGATGGTCCATGATGGGTAAGACCCTTCCAGGGGCAACCTAAGACAGACACACCCTTAATATAAAACAAAAAAGGGGTATGTGTTGGGACTAATGACACGTTAACTAACTCAGGCTGATTCCTTACTCCCTGGCGAGTGAGCAAGATCAAGGCTCAAAGGCGGTTTCAATAGCTAATGAGGATGAATCGGACCACTGTCAGGGATTGGTTAACAATAGTTCCACGAACGTGATCAGCTCGTGCTTGCCATATAGTCTTATGGTACTCTTGCCTGTGTGAACACCCCATGCCTTGCTGACCTTTAAGCTGATTGGTTCCCGCCTAGCCCCCACCCTACATAAAAGCTGTGTGACTTCCTCAATAAACTAGTTCCTGCTGTGACTGGTCTCCCTGACGCGTTGTCTGATTGTCCTCCTCACGAGGGCTGGGAGCGGCGGTCAGTCGGCCCTACCTATCCCCGTCTGACCTTGTTGGGGAGTGTCCCCTTCCCTTGTTGCTGGTCAAGAAGAGCAAGGGGGCTTAAGACCCCAACATTTGTCAAAGTCAATCCGTTGGTTGTTTGGCAAATTAATCAGTTTGCAAATTGAGCTTTCAGTTAATTGACTGTAAACAAATCAGTCATTTGCTGAGTTGGGCATTTGACTGATTGGCCATCATGTCTTTCAAAATCTATTGATGACTGGGCACTCTGCATCTGTTAATCAGTTCATACACAGACATCAAAGCATGTGGTTGTGTTGCCTCCTTGTCTCCCAATGAGAAACCAATTGGTACAAAATTGGTAACTGACAAAGGGAATTAGCTTTAAAAAAATAATAATTAAAAATAATTAAATCTTTAAAAGGGGAAAAAGTACATCAACCTAAATAACAAAGAGAGTGGTCCTCCAAAAAATGAGTTTAGTTGGGAACAGAAAGGCTTTATAATTCAAAATTTACATGCCATTGCAACCTTGTACTCCTTCAGGGAAGTGAAGAGAGACAAGGGTTTTAAAGGATAAAATAAGGAGTTCATGTAAGTTGTTTAGAGACAAAGAGAACATTGGCTATAGGGACTGTATTGGGCAGTTTTCTGTTATGACAAAATATCCAAGACTGGGTAATAGGTAAAGGAGGTTTTTTGAGCTCATAGTTTTGCAAACTGATAGTCCAAACAACATGGCACCAGCACTTGCAAGGAATCCCTTGACTGTGTCACATCATAGCAGGTAGCACCATGGTGGCAGCACCTGTGAGAGCGAGAGATCACATGGTGAGACAGGAAGTCAGAAAGCAAGGATGGGTCAGACCTGATGTTTTTAAAACAACCCTTTCATGAGAACTAACCAGACTCCCAAATATATTAAGCCCTTTCAAAGACCGCATCTAATGACCTAAACACTTTCCATTGGGCCTCACTTCTTGATGAAGATTTCATACTTCCTCTCAACACTGCCACATTGGGACCAAACATTCAACATATATACCCTTGAGAGACACACTCAAACTGTATCTAAACCATAAAGAGGCCTATCGCAGGAGTTGACATCAGCTTATTATTGGAGACTGTATTAGGCAAGTGTTCTTACACATCTGGCTATCCTTGTGACATATAGCAAGTTGCAGTTTGAAAGTTCTTGATGAAAGTTCTCATTATAGACATATGCACAAAAATTCTTTGGAGAGTCTTTGTAATAGTTCTTATTATAGATATGGGTGCATGAAAGTTCCCCTTCTTAGCTTCTTGAATTTTTGTTTGGATTTGACATGTGACTCTATCTTGATATTGAGAACTTTCACAAAATGAAAAATGATAACATTGGAAGTGAAATTGGAATCAGACATAAATGGGATTATAAAAGAAAGAGTGAACTGTGGGAATATCAATGCTGCTACCAGTTGAGAGACTCTAGATCTGTAGTCAGAGGAACCTAGTGAAGGGGAACTTCTCCACAATAAATGAGAAGATGTCTCAGAAGAAGTGATACCTACAGCACCTCGCACTAAAGGATCTCATGGAGATAGGTAATGATGTTGAAGGTACCAAGGAAAAAAACATTGGAAGCTAATCTACATTTAGAAGAGTATGCCAAATTTCCAAGGCAACATACTCCATATTGAAAACTACATGATGGTGTTTTATAAACAAAACACTTTGATCAAGATTTCTAACATTTTAAATTACAGTATACTACATAAATATTAGCTTTACTGTTTTAATTTCCCTAAATGCTTATGATTGACAGTTAAAAGAAGTTTTAATATTTTGTCAAAAATTCTATAATTTGCAACTCAATTATAATTTCCCCCATTGATTATTATTATTACTTTGTCCAGTTTTAGCTTGCAAAGTTATTTTTATAGACCTGGACTACTGTGCAAAAGAAAACTTCCTACATTGAAAATTAGGAGGACAATAAAACCTAGGTTTATTGTTTAATTCCCCACTTAAGAAATACACAAATATTTTGCATTATAAGTTCTGACTTCTGGGAAATTGAAGAGCAGCAAATGGATGCCCTTCTTCTCCTCTCTCTGGTAGTTATTTCAAATGGTGAGGAACAGACCGTTGTACTCATGGAAGATGAGAGAATTTGATGGCATCTGAAGAATGTTACCTGATGTTGATGGTGGTTTTTCCCCTGTGTTTTATGATGACCTTGGTAGAGTGGAGTCATGCTCTTAATACTGTCAAAAACAATTTCCTTCTTGAGTGATCTTTTCCAAAAGGGTTCTCCCTGATTAATTATTTTTCATTATTATTAGAATTTAAGTCCCATTCTTAAGTCAGACTTCTACATTCTAGGATGTAACCTTTAGGCACCATTGTAAAACAGACAAAAGTGAAACTCTTATATGTCTGATTAAATGAAAGGAAACCATTTAATTTAGCTATTGTGAATTGAGCTGCTGTGAATGTTGATGTGGCTGCGGTCACTGTAGTATGCTGATTTTAAGTCCTTTGGGTATAAACTGAGGAGTGGGATAGCTGGGTCAAATGGTGGGTCCATTCCAAGTTTCCTGAGGAATCTCCACACTGCTTTCCAGAGTGGCCGCACCAATTTGAAACTCCACCAGCAATGTGTGAGTGTGCCTTTTCCCCCACATCCTCGCCAACACTTATTATTGCTTGTGTTCTTGATAATAGCCATTCTAATTGGAGTTAGATGAAATCTTAGTGTGGTTTTAATTTGCATTTCTCTAATTACTAGGGATGATGAGCACTTTTTCATACATTTGTTGTTCACCTATATATCTTCTTCTGTGAATTATCTGCCCAGTTCCTTAGCCCATTTATTGACTAGGTTCTGATGTAACCACATCAATGTTCATAGCAGCTCAATTCACAATACCTAGATTGTGGAACCAACTGAGATGCCCTTCAGTTGATGAATGGATAAAGAAACTGTGGTATATATTACTCAGCCATAAAGAAGAATAAAATTATGGCATTTGCTGGTAAATGGATGAAGTTAGAAAATATCATGCTAAGTGAAATAGGCCAAGCCCAAAATACCAAAGGCTGAATATATTCTCTGATAAGTGGATGATGATATATAAGAAGGGGGATGGTGGGGGAAAGAGAAGAATGAAGGAACTTTGGATGGTGCAGAGTAAAATGGGGTGGAAGGGGGTGGGGGACGGAAAGATAGTAGAATAAAACAGACAGTATTACCCTATGTATATTTATGATTACATGAATGGTGTGAATCTATATTGTGTACAACCATAGAAATGAAAAGTTGTACCCCATTTGTGTACAATGAATCAAAATGCAGTCTGTAAAAATAAAAAATATTTTAATAAACAAAAATAACTAAAGCAAAAAAAAATGAAAGGAAACCAGAAAAATATATTTATATGAAGACATTAATATGAGTGTTTGTGTGCACACTATATAACTCACTGAGTTGGTTCTACAATAGAATGTGTTAAAATTCCATATTAATTTTACAGTAATATCTCTATTAACTATATACATTTGTCTGTATTAACTACTTGAAAATCTGATAATTAACTATAAAATTGGACTGATTCTCAGGATTTTTCTCTAAACATCCCCCAGAGCTACCCTTTCTCTAATAAAGATCCCAACATCAGTATGCTTTTCACTTAAGGTGAAACTCTCTCAGAAGAGACGTGGTTTGAACTCCCGTCTAGGTAGATCTGACATGGTGACCCTGCTAATGAGCTTTCCCCCTGCAAACACACTCACTCTAGTTGAAAGTCATTGCTCTTAAGTGTGTAGGAGTTGCTGAAAGTCCAGCGTCCTTCAAATTTGAGAACTTGGAGTCCATGTTGCAGCTTACCTTTACTTCCCCTCTAATCCACATGTGAACTAGAACTCTATTTCCTCCTCTGAAGTGCCTCTGCCCTAGGTTTTCTTTGGGGGTAGAGGAGGCCCACTTACCTTATGGCCAGGAATCAATAGAGAGGAAAAGAAAGGGGGTAGAGTTCTAATATCACCTTCAAGGGTACACTCCCAATGACTGGAAGCCTACTCACTAAGCCCTGCCTCTTAAAGTTTCCACAACTTCCTAAATGCATTACATGTGGAGGGCCAATTGTGCACCACACCTTTAACATGTGGGCCTTCAGAGGACACTTATCTAAACCGCAACAAATGGGAAATAAAGTGCTGCATTTGTTGGTGTTTGTTTGTTTTGCATTGTGTTGGAGGCCAGGAACAGTAGGTAATTGGTGACCCTAATTATCTTTCTCTTTCTTATAAGTTATTAGGAAATCAACCATGTTAAATAGTTCATCCAAATAGCAAATGAGACTTTGCAAATAGACATCTAAAACTCCAGGTTGTGATTACATTCAATTCTTGTTTCAAGCTATCTTTATTTGCAAGTGTTATGACGGAGTAATGCTATATTGGTGTTTGCTAGGCAATTCCCCAATAAATCATCATAGTTTCCAAGCTGTCAAGGTACAGGCAGGTAACAAACTTCCCATCTTTATCTAAAAGGAAAAGCATGAGGCATGGCAATTTATGTTTCTAGGGCTTTCACTGAAAGATGCTGAATCACATCAGATTTCTGCAGTGTAAAAGTTTTCGAGGGAAGCTGTAACAAACTACCACAAACTTAGCACAAATTTGCTATATTATAGTTCTGGAGGCCAAAGGTCTAAAGTAGGTCCACAGGGCTGCATCTTCTAGAGATCCTAGAGGAAAATTTATTTCTTTGTCTTTTCCAACTTCTAGAGGCTGCTCACATTACTGGACTTTTGGTCCCTTCTTTCATCTTGAAAGTCATCAGGGTAGCCCTGCCCTTATCTTGGAAACTTGCCATTATATTGAGCTCACTTTAATAATCCAGGATAATCTCTTCATTTCAAGATCCTCAATTTAATCACTTTTGTAAAGTCTCTTTTACCATGAAAGATAGATCATAGGAATCAGGATGTGAACATCATTGGGGTCTTTATTCAGCCTACCATATGCAGTCTTTGTTTAAGAGCAACATGTTAAAATGTTAGGTATTTGAACATATTTAGCAATTTAAGCCTTATATATTAATATTCCAGATATTCTTTATAGCTTACTATAGCTGTTTAATGTCATTTGGTTCATAATTCTCCAGCTGAAAGGCATGGAATATGTAGTCTAGAAAACAGAGGTATTACCATATTTTCCTAATTTCTTGATCAATGATCTAGTAGCTAAGAGCTCCTCCTCAGTCCATTCTCTTCAATATGCCTACAGATGACCATATAAGCAAGCCCCTAAATAAACAACTGTTTAGTTTAAAGCAAAGCCTCATAAGAAGAAAAGAGCTAAAGTTTTTATATATTTGGAGTGCATTCCTAAAAAATGAAAATCAATAGATTAGTTCATGAAACAAATTTTATTTGGACTACAGCTTTAATTGTGGAACTATGTTGAATCTGTGTATATGCCATGTTACAACAGACATAGTTCCCAAAGGACTCCCAGTCTAAGGGAGTCATGCTAGTCAGTCTTCTGTTACTGTGACAAAATAACTGAGATAAATAACTTAAAAGGAGAATGTTTATTTTTACTCATAGTTTCAGAGATTTCAGTCCTTGATGTCTTAGCACTGTGGCTTTGGGCCTGTGGTGAAGCAAAACATCATAGCGGGGAGGAAAGCTTCTCATCTTATGGTGACCAGGAAGCAAAGAAAGAGGGGAAGCATCTGGGTTCCCAATGTCCCCTTAAAGGATCACCAGCAATGACCTAACTTCCTCCCACATGGCTCCATCTCCTAAAGGTTTCCACTACCTCCCAGTAGTGCCACAGGCTGATGGCACAAATAACACATGACCTTTGGGGTACATTAAAGATCCAAATCATACAGGATTTTGAGTTTGTGAGTATTAAGGATGAATGAGACATATACCTTGTCAAATACACAAAATTCTGAAGCTTGGTTCTGTGTAAATTGTAAAAGGAAAGTATGCTTTCTTGAGGAATCACAGGAAAGGCAACATGGCGGGGGTAGCATTTAATGAGGTCTTGAAAGATGGGCAGGGTTTTTATGATTGATGTTGAGAACTATGAGTGGTCTGCCTCATGCAAACAGAAGAGTTGCCTGGTGAGTAAATAGAGCAGCTGGGCTAGATCACTGGGCTTTTATTGGGGCATTCTGGAAGATAAAGAAAATAAATACAACAAATCAAAGTATGTTACTGAAGTGTTCTTGATGTGTGACCCACATCTAAACTAATTTCTATTGTCACTGTTCATATTTGTTATTATGAATTCAAAGTCCTTTAGAAAATGTGTACTGTAGATATAATGGACAGTGACAGCCATAGAATTTGAATGTCTGGCATATTTGTCTATCTTTTTTATGGTTCCTTTATGAATCTTCTCTCCTTTACATGGTCCTGATGGAGCCCTTTGTCACTTAAAGAGGAGGAAACATACACTAAGCTGGACCAATCATGGTACACTATACTAGACGTGGTGATTTGTTTGAAAATGAACAGAGGACCACTCTAGACCAGTCAAGAGGCATTTTTGACCAAAAGTTTTATGAATGATCAGTGTTTGCTCTGAAGTTTGCCAGAAAAGGGGAATGTAAATCTTGGCTGGCACGTGAGAAGTCACAAAGACGCTCTTCTTGACAAAATTTCAATTAGGCTCCTCTAAGCCCTCTTCTCTACTAAGCCTTGACCTTGATCTTTTGCATCTATCCTGTCCTGGCTGCACCTGCATAGCTCTGTCTTAGCAGGAATGTTGCTAAGTCAGTTTAGCAAGAGTGATATCAATCACTCTTGATATTTGATCAAATTCCTCATCCCCTCCACCATGTTAAGTTCTTAACCTGACTTGAGCAACAATTGTTAGGATGATTTAGTAAGAAACTCCTTAGCCTTCACGTCTCTTTTGAGTAGCTTTATATCCACTGACTCCTTCATACTGCTCTATGACTATAAATCTCCACTTGTCCCTGTCATATTCAGAATTGAGTCCAAACTCTCTTTATTATCACAATAGAATCAACTCCTATTATACAAATCTCGAATGAAATCTTCCTTACCCTTTTAACAAACATTGGGAAATTTTTTTTTTTAATTAACAGAGGCTAACAACTTAGAAGTTGGAGAGATGGGGAAGCAAAGAACTGATCACACATGAGAGTCTGCCTGAAGTCAGATGCATCCATGGACTTTATAGTTATGTAATTTAGTTATCTCCTTTTGATTTAATCTAAATACTGTTGGGTTTCTCTCACTTGTCATAGAAAAAGTTCCAATAAATACAAGTTTTTATCATTCTTAGGAAACCAGATATGAATTAGTTGTGTAAAATGGTATTACAGATAGAAGTCCAAGAATGTCCAGAGTTTCCTCCCAATGGCAATGGAACTAACAGTTGGTACTTATGAATATTTTATTCTATTCAAAGATTAACATTTTGGAAACATCTATTGGAAGGCAGATACTGTGCTAGATGGTTTTATGCAAGCTATTTTATTTAATCCTGCCACTCAAAAAAGGTTTTTATTATACCTAATATACAGTTAAGGCACTGAGGGCCAATGTGTTTTAATGAAATTTGGACTATCTTCAAATTGTACATTCATCCCTCCACATCTCTAAGTATTCTTTGACAAGGAATTCTTTAAGTTTTTTTCTTTTTTAAAAAATTGTGGTAAAAATTTATAATTGTAACCATCTTACATTGTTTCTTTGTTAGTTTCTTCAAACTCAGGCAAATGTGCAGAAAAGAATAAAACAATCTTAAATTTCTCATACTTAGATTCCATCTTTCTTTTAAGTAGAATGAAATGTATACCTTAACGTGAAGGGCAGCCTTGATGAACCAAGACATTAACCTCTACATGGAAAGCTCTATGATGCCAGTAGGATATTACTGCTTGATTGCATTGACATGGAAGCAGACCAAAATGTAGCTATTTGCACAGCACAGAGAGACATTACACAGACATTTTATGAAAACATTTTTAACTAACTTTTGAAGTGGATAAGCAAGATTTCTGTTCTGTGAAAATTTTCTTTAACTAAAAAGGTTTTGACTCATCTGGAGAGGAGATAAAAACCATTGTGAAGCCCCTAAATCCTAAAGGCACAATGAGTTTCACAACTGGATACCAAAATAATTTTTCCACTCAAACCAGAATAAAATTATTTACTTTTAATCTATTTGAATTTCTAGAAATATGAGTATTGAATTCTTCTTTAAACCAATATAGCTTTAAAAATACTTCTTTCTTATTTTTTTTTTCTGGAGGATAAAACTGCAGATTCATATTCTTTATTTTATAAGAAAGCAATACTCTGCCTTTTATAATTGAGCCCAAATTATAATCGCATAATTACTATGCAAAAAGTACACTCTAGCATTGTTATTAGCCTTTCCAGAGGGTTTGTTTAATTTGGAATTGTGAGTGAAACACAGTTTAGATGGAGGTATATAGCTTGTTAAGCCTCGAGGAGGTCTCAGTTCATTCTAAAAGGACTGAACACAGCATTTAGTGCAGGGCCTTACATATATTATGTGCTCAATAAGTGAACAAATAGAATCTAATCAATTGTGGGTTTGAATATTTCACTTTCACTAAGGGAAGGATAGAGAAAAAATGAGATAGACTTACATTACAATTTTAATCTTACAATACAATTTCAAGTACACAGTATCATAAAATCTGGTGATCATAAATTATGTCATTGAGTGAGTTGCTATTTACAATTGTTTCTCCTTTCTTGAAAAACAAAGCAATAAAAATCAAAACAATCCTCAACCATGGCAACATACATGAATATTTTCCAATAGTGATGTAGTGTTAAAGCTTTAAATCATGGAAATATATTATTCAAAATGGTTTACATCTCTCTTTCTCCCTCCCCTTCCACTCTACACATGTCCATCCTTTACAAAAATAAAAAAGTATAAAATCATGTTTTAAGCATGTTGTAGTATGTGTCAAATATAGAGACAAACCTAGGGCTTATCAATCACTCCAATGTGCAGTTCCAACATGACAAGAACCAAATCTCCTTCTCCTTTTTTTCACAAAGACTTAGTTCCTTTTATAGATTAGTTTTAGGTTCATAGTGGAATTTGAGTAGAAAGTGCAAAGATTTAGCATATACCTACTTCCCCTCACACCAGAGACTCCCCCATTATCAATATCACCTACCAGAGTGGGATGTTTATTGTAATGGATGAACCTATACTGACACATCATTATCACCAGTCTGTAGTTTACATTAGGATTCATCTTGGTGTTGTATATTCTATGATTTTGGACAAAAGTATAATGATGTGTATCCACCATGATGGTATCACACAGAGTAGTTTGACTGCCCTAAAAAATCTTTTGTGCTCCACCTACTTGTCCTCCCACATCCTGGTCCCTGGCAACCACTGTACTGTTTGCTGTCTCCATAGTTTTGCCTTTTCTAAAATGTCATATAGTCGAGCAAATTCACCTTTATAAAGTAGCTCAGACAATAGATATTAAATACAACTGTTTTATGAATACATGTGAAATCCCAACTCCTGTACATTAATCTGGTTACTAAATGTTGTAATCATACATTGGATAAGTTAACCACTTTTGGGAGAGGTAAATCTCAAAACCTCATTTCTGTTTCCAAAGTTGAGACATGATTGGTACAGAAGGAATGTCTAAAGAATGTAAGATTTTTTAATGAGAAAAAATATGAATAAATGTCATTAATTAAGAGGTTGGAGAAATATCATATAATTATATCAATAGATCCATAAAAGACATTTAATAAAATCCAGTATTTATTTATGATAAATACTTCGTAAACAAAGAATAAAAAACTCCCATAATGTTTTATAAAGAATATTTACAAAGAAATTATAACAAATTTCACACTTAATGGTGACATATTAAATATATATATTTTTAAAAATCATGTGTAAGAAAAGAATTACTGTCAGTAATTTCATTCATAATTGTATTGGATACTAGCCAGAAAATTTATATAGGAATTGGAAAGGGAAAAAAATCCCAAACTCTTATTAGTCATAGTTAATGACTATCTATGTAGAAAACTCCAGATCATATGTAGATACTTTTTTGCAATTGATGAATACAAAATAAGCACATGAAAATAACTGCATTTCTTTTCACCAGTAACCAACAGAAGATAAAATAGTACAATAGCATAGTAAATTTAAAGTATTTAGGAATTATTTTCACAGAGTTTTATGGAAATAACTACAAAACTTAATTTAATATCATTAATGAAGATTAATAAAATGGAGAGTTATATAGTATTCATGGATATGAATACTAGAACTTTCTCTTGCTACATAACAAATTAGCTCAAACTTAGTACTTCAAACAATAGACGCTTGTTTTCTCATAGTTTCTGCAGGCCAGGTATTCAAGGGAGGCTCAGCTATGTGGTTCAGGTCAAGATTGTTTTTTGCAAAGTTGCAATCAAGATATCAGAAGAAGATACCATGAGAAAAATTTCACTGGGGCTAGAGGATCTACTTCCAAGCTCACTTACAAGGCTACTCAAAAGAGGCTTTACTTTATCACTGGTTATTGACTGTAGCCATCATCAGTTCCTCCCCACATAGTTCTTTCCATATGGTAACCGTGATAGTTGACTTTCCCCAGATAGTGACAATGTCACTTCTGCTTTCTTCAATCTGTTAGAAACAAGTCACTAAGTTAAGCCCATACTCACAGGAAGGAGCATTAATCTCCATCATTTAAAGGAAATGCCAAAGAGTTTGGGGGCATATTTTAAACTACCTCAAGGCTCGATATTATATAGATATCAGCTATCCACCAGTTGACCAATAGATTCTATGCACTCCCAATAAAAACTCAAATGGATATGGTCTGGAACTTGACCAACTGATATTAAAACTTATATCATATATAAGTGAAAAGGCCTAGAATAGCCCAGATACTCTTGTTTGAGGAAGAACAAGGTGGGAGAATTTGCCCTCCTAGATTTTTAGTGTATTATAAAGCTCTAATAAGATTGTGAAATATTACTTAGAGATAAAGGAGTTGAACAATTAACATGAGAAAAGTCCCAGAAACAGAGCTACAGACAAGAAAATCTGATTTATTGAAGAGGTGGTATTGCAAACCAGTAGGGAAAGGATGCACTTTTCAATAAATGATTTGGTGATAATTTGTAATCCATATGAAAAAAAAGAGCAACAAGTTGCTTGAAATGGATTACAGATCAAAATGATAAAACTTTTAGAAGGTAATATAGAAGGATCTTTTTTAATTTGTGTCTTGTGGATATACATGATGGTGAGATTCACTGTGGTGTACCCATATATGTACATAGGAAAGTTAAATCAGATTGATTTCACTGTTCTTTGCTTATCCTATCCCTCCTCCCTCCCTGTCAACCCCCTTCATCTACTCCACTGCTCTTTCTTCTATTTTGATGAAATTTCCCTCCCCCCAACTTATTATGGACTAGTTTCTACATATCAGAGAAAACATTTGACCTTTTACTTTTGGGGTCTGGCTTATTTTACTCAGACTAATTGTCTCCAGTTCTATCCAATTACAGCCAATGCCATAATTTTATTCTTCTTTATGGCTGAGTAATACTCCATTGTGTATGTATACCATATTTTCTCCACTCATTCATCTGTTGGGGGCATCTAGGTTGGATCCATAGGTTGGCTATTGTGAATTGTGCTATTAAAAACATTGATGTGACTACATCCCTACAGTATGTGGATTTTAGAACTTTTGGATATATACTGAAGAGTGGGATAGCTGGGTCATAAGGTGGTTCCATCCCTTGTTTTTTCAAGTATCTCCATACTGCTTTCCAGTGGTTTGACTAATTAGCAGTTCCACCAACAATGTATAAATGTACCTTTTCCCCCACATGCTTGCCAATACTTATTATTATTTGTATTTTTTATAATTGCTATTCTGACTAGAGTGAAATGAAATATCAGTGCAGTTTTGAGTTGCATTTCCCTAATTGCTAGAAATGTTGAACATTTTCATATATTTATTGGCCATTTGTATTTCTTCTTTTGATAAGTATCTATTTCATTCTTTTGCCCAATTATTAATTTTTTTGGTGTTAAGTTTTCTGAGTTCTGGGTATTAATGCCCTGAGGAGCAGGTAGCAAAGATCTTCTCCCATTCTGTAGACTCTCTCTTCATGGTTTTAATTGTTTTTGTTGCTGTGCAGAGACTTTTTAATTTGATGCCATCTCACTTATTGACTCTTGGTTTTTATTTCTTACACTTCAGGGGGTCTTGTTAAGGAAGTTGATTCCTGTGTCAACATGTTGGAGTGTTGGGCCTACATTTTCTTCTAGCAGTTGCAGAGTTTCTGGTTTAATTCCTAGGTCTTTGATCCATTTAGAGTTGACTTTTGTGCAGGGTGACTGATAGGGATTAAATTTTATTCTACATATGGATATCCAATTTTCCCAGTACCATTTGTTAAAAAAGACTAACTTTTCTCCAATGTATGTTTTTGGTACATTTGTCAAGTATCAGATAATTGCATCTATGTGAATTTGTCTCTGTCTTCTATTCCATTTGTATTCATGTCTGTTTTGGTGCCAATACCATGCTGTTTTTGTTACTATACCTCTGTAGTATAATTTGAGGTCCAACATCACTCTTTTTGCTCAGGATTGCTTTGGTTATTCTAGGTCTCTTATTTTTCCCAGTGAATTTTAGATCTTCTTTTTCTAGTTCTGTTAAGAATGTTATTGGTATTTTGATGGGAATTGCATTGAATTTGTATAATGCTTTTGGTAGTATGGCGATTTTAACATTTTTAATTTTGCATATCCAAGAACATGGTAGGTCTTTCCATCTTCTCATGTCTTCCTCAATTTCTTTCTTCAGTGTTCCATAGTTTTCACTGTAGAAGTTCTAGGAGAAGAATTTCTTAAATAAGACATAAAAGTTCAAATTATCAAGAAGATTAATAAACATGGGTCCATTTAAAGTAAGAACTTTAATTTATCAAAAACACCATAGATTTTCACTTTACACTAGTATTGACTTGCCCTATCACCTTAAAAACTGGAAAATTGAATAAAATATGTAAGAACAATAATTTTATCCACTGGACAATAGGTATAAAGTAGTAACCAGTGGAAAGAAGAGAAGTAAATAAGGTGAAATCTGTAATTGTCCTGCTTTCTACCTGGAGGCACTTTCTGGAATGCCACATGGTATGGGGGGGACTCAAGTAGAATGTGATAGTTTCTATAAACTGAAGAGACAGAGATCAGAGTTCAGGGAGTTGAGATGGCTGAAATTTGCAGAGTGAAATAATGGAGAAGAGGAAACTATGCAGAGAAAGAGCTCCAGAAATCTTCATAGACTCTTTGAGACTTTAGATAACTATTGAACTCTATAAAACTTGGATGAGATTCCATAAGACTAAACAAAGAACAACTACTGGAGAGCTGTAAATTGAACAGTTCTCAGAGTTCACATGAGGCTGATCAAACACAGTGGATAGACCTCACTAAACACTTCAAAAAGGGGTCACTTTTTAGTAGTAGATAAAAACTGGCCTTAAGTAGAAAGCTATTCTAAACTCACCATAAGAAAATTTAAAAACAATCCTGAAAAGCACTGATTCTTAAGTAACTTCTCATTAAATCAAGATAACATTCTTTTAAAGAAGACAACAAAAGCCATGGAAAAATGTAAAATTCACAGTGTCCATCCTCCAATAAAAATTTTGAAGGAAATGTCAAGAACATTTAAGTATGACCCATAGTCAGGAGAAAACTCAATTCATAGAACCAAACCCTAAAATGATAAAGATTATGTAATAAGCAGGAGACAAGGACTTTAAAATAGAGTTACTATAGATATGTCTTGCAAGTTCATAATGAGGAGGGAAAGGGATGATACAAAACTAAGTAGTTTCCATTGATGAAAACTACAGTTTCTAAACTTCACTTGAAATGCTTAACAAATTAGACACTGTAGATGAAAAGATCAGAGAACATGAAGACATAGCAATGGAACAATTCAAACTAAAGCACAGAAGGAAAAAAATTCTTAAAAAAAGAAAAGAGAACCTTAGTGACCATGGGACAATAGTAAACAGTCTAGCATATGGACAATTGGAGTCCCAGGAGAGAGAGGTAGGAAAAATATTGAAGGAAATAATATATGTAGTTTCTAAATTTAATGAAAACTTTAAATCCAAAGAATCTCAACAAAATCTAAGCAGGATAATCACAAAGAAAGCCACACCAAGGCATATTATAATCAATTTTTTTAAAAAATAATAAAGAAAAATTGTAAGAAGTAGGCAGAGTAAAAAGACAGGCTATGTATGGGAAACAAAGTAAGAATAACTGCTGACTTCCCCAACAGAAACAATGCAAGCCAGATGAAAAGGCACATTTTATAGGACTGAAAGAAAAATTGCAATTCTTTATACAATTATGTGTCATATAATAATGGAATACGTTCTCAGAAATATATTGTTGGGTGATTTCATCATTGTGCAAACATTATATATTGTACTTACACAAACCTGGATGGTATATAACTAATTATATACATAGGCTATATGGCATAGATAGATAGATTATATTGGATTAGATTAGATTAGATTAGATTAGATCAGATCAATAGAAAAAAAGAGAAAAGTCTATTGTTCCCATGGCCACAATGAACAAAACAACATGAGATTGAATCAAGCAGAAGAAAAAATATTCATGCAATCAAGATATGCGATAAGCATGATATGTGTCAGGCTGCTGCTTAATATTAAAGTATTTTTATAAGAAGGAGCAGACTCTCAAATAATGATAAGATGTATAGTATAGAAATACATGAAATAGTAACATAGTCATTTATTATCATTATTAAGCATTATGCATTGTGTATAACAGCATGTGCTGTACTTTTATCTGACTAGCAGTGCAGTAGATTTGTTTATACCAGCATCACCACAAACTCATGAGTGAGGTGCTACCTTATGACATTACAGTGGCTATGAAGTCACTAGGTGATAGGAAATTTTCAGCTCCATTATAATCTTATGGAACCATTGTGTGTGTGGTCCCTCATTAACCAAAATGTCATTATCCAGTGTCTGACTGCAATAGAATATCTAGTATTTAGTATTCTAGAATATTCTACATTTAGTGGAAATATACTTCAAAAGCAAAAGCCAAATAATGACCTTTCTAGATCAACAAAACCTGAGAGAACTGGCCGCTAACAGGGCTGTTCTATAAAAAATGTAGAGGGGGCTGGGGATACAGCTCAGTTGGTAGAGAGCTTGCCTTGCAAACACAAGGCCCTGAGTTCAATCCCCAGTGCTGCAAAAAAAAAAAAAAAAAAATGTAGAGGACATTCTTCAGAAGAGAAAGATGATACCAGATGGAAATTTGGATCTACACAAAAGAATGAAGAGCACAGATGTGGCAAATATTTGGGCCAATATAAGGTATCCTTTTGTCATCTTTAAAAAATATTTCTTTAATAGATGATTGACTGCTTAAAGCAAAAAATAATGCCCTGTGTTGCAAATGTGTCTCACAGGTAAGAGTAAAACATGTGGTGGTATCAGCAGCACAAGAATGGGTTGGAGAGTTGGAAGTCTTCCATTTGAATGTTGGTATACTGTAAAGTGGGATGAGATTGTTTTAAAATGGACTGTGATAAATTGAAGATTCATCTTGCAAACCCTAGAGTCATCACAAAACAATAAAATTAGGAGGTGTGACTAGAAAATTGACTGTGGAGATAAAGTAAGGCAGGAAAATAAGAATAAAGATACAAATAACAGATGAAAAAAGTATAAAATAAATAGATATTTGGTAAATTTAAACCCAACCTTATTTATGATTTAAGTGAACTGGTGTGAATATTATAGCCAAAAGGCAGAGATCTTCAGACTAGATAGGAATGCAGGTGAAATGTAGACAGCTTTAATATGTAAGATGCAAAAATTGCCTTATAGATCATGTTATGACTTGCATGTGAGATGTCCCCCCAAAACTGTGTGTTAATGCAGGAGGTGAAATGGCTAGATTATGAGAGCTGTAACCTAATCAGTGATTAATCCATTTGCTGGATTAATAATATGAAAGGACTACTGTACTGGGTGGCAACTGTAGGCAGATGGGGCATGGCTGGAGGAAGAATATCTCTGGGGCCATATCCTTGGGATATACATTGTTCCCCTGGGTTTTCCCTCTCTCTCTCTCTCTCTCTCTCTCTCTCTCTCTCTCTCTCTCTCTCTCCCCCCCCCCCATCTCTCCACCCCCTTCCTGGTCTCATGAACTGAACAGTTTTCCTCCACCATACCCTTCTACCATGATGTTCTACCTTGCTGGTGACCCAGAGCAATGGAGTCAGCTGACCATGGACTGAGATCTCTGAAACCATGAGCCCAAATAAACTTTTCTTCCTCTAAGTTGTTTTTCTCAGGTAATTTGATCACAGAAATGAAAAGTCAATGAATACAGAATGTGAAATAAAATTTAAAAGTTGGGAAAAGATGTTTATTTACAACTCAAGTGATTGCAGAATTATTACTATGTGGCATATATAAATGTGCACAAATGAATAAGAAAAAGGTAAATAATCCAATAAAATTCAAAAAGAGATTTATGAAAGAACTTCACAGAAAAACAAACCAATATATGAAAATATGTCCCAACCTTATTATAATCAGTAAATACAAATTAGTCTAGTAAATCTAAAAGATTTTCAAAAATTAAAATGTGATTATATTAGCAAAGAAGTAGAGAAATAACTGCACTTTTGCCCTGTTGATGGGACTCTCAGTATCTTCTGTTGCTAAAACATGGTATAAGTTAGATTAGATGTATTTAAATGCATTTACAACTTCTGATATTTTCAACTTTTAATGAGTTTTGGGGGAACATGGCCCTATTGTATGTCCAGGAGCATCTGTACAGAGGGACTATGTATAAAAGATTATTCAGTTGACAAAAAAGAGACCCAGCAGGATGGTAAAACTGCTTCGAAGAGCATTTGAGGAAGAGAAATTCATGTACTAAGTCAGGAGGAGAATGCTGGAATGAATTTGCAAAGTTAGAAACAAAACTGATTACGTCCCACAGGGTAATAAGACTATATAACCTTTGGGGTTATCTTTCTACCCAGCAGAAATAATTTTCATCTTTACTGAACAAAATATACAAGTTATCATGTAACTTTCCAGAGTTTAGGCTTTGGTCAATAGTACATACTAAGTCAAATTAAATTATATTCTCCTGGAGAATTTAATACTTCATAGGTGGGCCTAGTGCATAATATTCTTGTATGATATTGAAAGAATAGGAGGTCAATTGTGAGTTATATGTGCATTTTTCTTAAATGATTAGGTTTATACAAATTTAAAAATTATGAAAAACAAACAATATTTATTCAAATATAAACAATTAAAAAGTATAACAAGACATGATAAATACAAAATCCAGAATAAGATTTACCTCTAGAGTAGTGGTTCTTACCAGTGATGATTTTGGCCCCTGTGGATATTAGGAAATGTCTGGAGGCATTTGGGGTTTTCATATCTGGGGAGATGCTATTGACATCTAGTGGGTAGAGGCCATAGATAATGATGGGCATTCTACAATGCACAGGACAGATCCCATAGCAAAAAGAATCTGACTCCAAATATTAATAGTGCTGAGATCAAGAAACCATGGGAAAGGTAGTGGGTTTGGGGTAGTGCACGTAAGACACAAAATAATGGTTATAGTCTTAAAGTTTTTTAAATTGACTCAGTCAGGATGCAAATAGAGGAATATATTTTATAATGATTTAATATATAGCATAAATATTCTTTTGCATCTATTTAATAATTAATAAACACAACAAAAAGATTTTGAATCAATAGAACGTTGCACTCATTAGACATGGAAGACTGAGGATGAACTTTCTGTTTTGAGCAATTGAATAAATAGTGGTACTGTTTAACAACACTTTTTCTTTTTCCTTAGAGAAAGCATGCCCAGACTATTTCTTTAGACTCTTAGCATTTTATTGAGATGGAAAACAGCTCTTCACAATTAATTGTGTTTCAAGGAGGACCCTAAATGCAGACCGTGTTTGCAAACTGTGTCAAAACTATTAACTTTGAGTTGTATAAGTTGATGTTCGTTGATTCAAATCCTTCTGGCCATGTGTCATTGCTTCACTGAGGGAAGGTAAAAGGAATAAATTCAGCAGTAAGACAGAGACATTTTATACTGGAAACATCAAGTGGGCAGAAGCCTCCAAGATGTCACAGCTCAGCACTCCATTAGCCAACTTCAGCGTCCTCCCAGAGCTAGCTGGCAGCATGAGTGAGCATCAACCAGAGAATTCCAGACAGGTGAAAGCAATTCACTTTAAGTCCAAAGCATAGGCCAATCAGATTCTCTAGGGGGTGGGATGAGGGTATCTCTAGATCATTCTAAACTCCCACATAAGTCCATGGTTACCCTGAGCTTTAAATGAATGAAAATCAAGTTTCCCTGATTAAAAACAAATGTTATGCTTAGTGCCACAGTCGCAGAAAGCTGATGATCTGCTGTGTGTATCTTATACTAGAATGAACTGGAGGAGACAGAATAAGAGATGAAATTTAGGAAAACATGTGATCTTTTTTACTTTTGGATTATGCTGTGACTTTCCCCTTAACCATGTTGTTGAATTTTCACACATGATAACAATATTTTTCATGCAGCAGATGGGGCCTTTTATGAAAGGGGTTTTGTACCTTATTTTTTCTTTCATATGTCTAAAAATTATACATAAAGACCCCAAATGTGAGCAATTCACCTAAACTCTGCCAACGCTTTGTGTTTTTAAGCAGTCAACCAGGAGGCAGAGGGGCTATTCAAGTCTTAAAAGTGTGTAATGACCCCATTACAGAAATCTGAAATGCTGTCCTATCTCAGAGAACCCAAATTTTCTTGGGGGAAAATCTGCCCAATACTAGTTTGGGGCACAGAAGTATGACATGCTGTGAGTCCAAAGGTGGAGCCCAAACCAGCTCAACAAAAGTGGACGTTAACTGAGTGTTAGTCCCATTTTAAATGTCTGCCACATTGAACATGTTTTAAAATGTGATTTTTACCTGAATAAATTCTTCTGAAAAAGGCAGCAGCTGTGGCCTTCATTTTATATAATTCTTCTCTGGGATTTCAGCAGAGTTTTGAAAATCTAAATACAGAAAAGATTGAAAACAGAGGGAAAGATTCCTTTCAAAAGTAGCCATAACGTGTGGGAAAATTCTTGGGTCAGAGAATGGTAGGGATTAAAGAGGTCTTTACTGCAAGTTTGAAGGCCAAAACTGTATGGAATGAAAGACTGGTGAGAATTCTGTACCCCCATTACACTCCCTGTGTTATCCCAAAACTTCTTCCCTCTTTCTCTTGGTCCAGTTTCCTGTTTTGTGAGATGAGAGTTTTAGGCCCCTAATCTCTAGGGTACCTTCCATCACTAACACTCTAACAGCTATTGAAGTTTCATCTGCTAGGGTATTTTTTCCTCCCATGTCTCTTGCATTTTAGGGTCCATATGAAACCATAAAATTGTATCTATAAAGCTTACTGTCTATAAATTGTGCTGTTAGCCCAATATGCATGAAATGACTCACGTAAGTTTGGGTACATTTTGGTGGGGATCATTGAGCCTCAAATATAGAAGTGGTGATGGAGATAGAAGAAATAAAGGGAGATTTAGTTCCTCTTTTGAGTTTCTTTAAAGACCAGTAGTGTACAAAGAAAATGTTGGGTGAATAAGACACATCTTTCCCAAGCTTCTCAGAGAAAGACAAGACTTAGCATGTACTTGGTACTGGGCATAGGACTGCAAAACCACCTCATAACCACCTTATGGCTCATGTTTAGCAGGCAGAGCTGAAATTTATCATTGCCCAATTGTATTATTTATCTATTTCTGTGTAATACTATTACAACAAATGTAGTAGCCTAAAACAAAGCACATTTATGTCCCATGGCACAACTTGACTGGGTTCTCAGTCAGGGTACAATCAGGGTATTGGCAGGGAGGTCACCTCATCAGAGTCACATGATCCTCTTCCCAGATCACTCACTTTCTTGGCAGCATTGGTTTTCTGACAGGTTGTCAGATGGAGGACTCTAGTTCCTTCCTGGCATCTGGCCACCTAGCCAAGTGGTTCTCTCCACAGGCAACTTGCAATATGGCAGTTTGCTCTTGTAGGAAAGATCAAACTTTCCCTCTGAAGGTTTGAATTGAGTTTGCTGAAATGAACTGACAATAGATAGATTAATGGGAAAAAAGCCATAACAAAATGTATTAATATACATAAACATGTACATCATACAAAACATGAATGAAACTCAAAAAAGGGCCAGATGGTTGAGACTTCAATAATAGCATCGTAGGGGAGAGGAAAATGGGAAGTATAGGCAATTTGCAGAAGTAAATGACTTTAAGGGAGATGAAAGGACCTAAGAGACAGAAATTAGCTTGTAAATTAATCCCTTTGGAACTGGAATAAACGGAGAGATAGACAATATCTTATGACAAAGTCCATGCAGGTGTGATTATATTGTTCAGTCTTTTTTCCCTTCAATAGATAATGAAATTTCAGGGTAGGGGGCATGGCAGGCAATTGTCTTCTCTTTGGTGGGTCTTGCCTTAAAGCAGATAAGGTAATATCAGAGTAAAGCCTCTTCCAGTATCTGCTGATCTTCAGGGGCCTTCAATTTAAAATAATCAGCATACCAGTGCCATATTCTGGGGGATCATTTTCTGAGCCCCAATACTTCTTCAAAGCCAGCAAGAAGACAGAAGGAGATTCCAATAAGATGGGTGCTCCGATTACAAAATCGTGTGCACATAATGTGACCTCCTGCCACTTTTGCCACATTGAATCTTAACCGCTCTTTTTTTTTGGGGGGGGAGGGTACCGGGGATTGAACTCAGGGGCACTCAACCACTGAGCCATATCCCTAGCCCTATTTTGTATTTTATTTAGAGACAGGGTCTCACTGAGTTGCTTAGTGCCTCGTTTTTCCTGAGGTGGGCTTTGAACTCTCAATCCTCCTGCCTCAGCCTCCCGAGCCACTGGAATTACAGGCATGCACCACCGTGCCCAGTCTAACCACTCGTAATTATAGGCAAATCACTAGCCCCATTCACATTCAACAAAAGAAGATTATGCAGGAGCATGAACACCAGGAATCATCCATCACTAGGAGCTGCCATAGAAAATGTCTGCCACACAAACTACTATCAAGATTTTCTCTGATAATTAATTAATGAAGTAATTAATTCATACTACATATGTCTACTGGGCATTTACCGTGGCTTGACCTGGTTCTGGATGCTGGAGCATGCATAGACAAGAGCCAGGGTCCCTGTCCAGAAGCACTCAGATGAGTTGGGGAGCCAGCTTCCTTCCCCAGTTCACTTGTGTTCTCCAGGGGATGGCTTCTTCCCCACAAGCACACTGTGGTGGAGGTGAGCTCATATTCCACACTCTCCTCCACCTAGGGCTGCTGGGCTGGCTAGGATCCCTTAGGCATTCAGAAGGTAGTCCCCACATGACTTCCAAAGCATTCTGTGCCTCCAGGTGGCCATCTGCAGTTGAATGGCTCCTGCTTTGTGCTGACTTGCTTCCTTGCAGCCAGAGGGCCCTCTCCGGAGTCCATTGGGGGCTTCATCAGTGTTCTTTTCCAGAATCTCTGCTGGGGCAATGGGTCAGGGTGGGAGGTGGGGGACAACACACTGTCCTGAGGTTTCTCTACCCCGATACATCCTCGTCTTGGGATAGGTTCCCAGAAGTGGAATCTGAGGATTCATGTGAAAGTGGTTTTGAGGGAAGATTTACAGGGCTAAGGAGACATGAACCTAGGATGGTGGGGGGACCTCGCTGGTGTGGTATCAAGCTAAACCCCATGGAGAGAAACTCTGGAGACAGTGTAAACCATACCCCAGAGGCCTTATGTTCAGGGCAAGGGTCTGGGTGGGGATCTTCTTCTATTCCTGTCCTCCTCAGGTCAGTTGTTGGTGAAGGACCCTATTTCTGCAAGTCAGTCAGGCTCTAGCAGATGCAGGGCAGTTTTGTGATGGAGATATGTAGGCATACTTGTGAGTAAAAGGACTTGGGAACTGGTGTACACAAAACATGATATGGAAATTACAGGGATATGAGCAGTGTGGATAGTCTTTTCCCAGTTAAAATCTCCTTATATTCCAGTATTTCAGTCAGTCCTCTTTTACCTCCCAAACCCTAACCAATATCTGCCTGAACAATGATCAGCCAACTTCATGTATCCCTCTAAAATTGTATTTATATCCCCCCATGTATGAGTGCTAACTTATTCTTTAGAATTGAGGTTGAGAATAGGTAGCTCTACCTCACACTATTGACATTTGAAGCTGAATCATTCTCTGTGATGGAAGTTGTCCTATGCATCATAGGACATTGAGCAGCATCACTGGCCTGTACTTACTAGATGCCTGTTATAACCCCTTTCTAGTTGTGACAACCCAAAATATTTCCAGATGTTGGCAAATGTCACATGGGGTTGGAATGACCCCGGTTGAGAATCACTGCTTTAGACTGCAAACCTGGCCAGACCTGGACTCTCTGTTGCTTTCATGACTCCCCAAGTGATTATGAAGGAGGCCGTATTATAGGTTTTGTATCTCACTATTAGGGTGGAAACTTCTTGGAGATATACCTTGTGTGTCTCAACCAATGCCCATACTTCTTTTTTGAAATTTTTACAGACTGCATTTTGATTCATTGTACACAAATGGGGTACATCATTTTGTTCCTATGCACAATGTACACTCATACCATTTGTGTAATCATACATGTACATAGGGTAATGATGTCTGTCTCATTCCACCATTTTTCATACACCCCTTCCCTCTCATTTTCTTCTATGTAATCTAAAGTTCCTTCATTCTTCTCTCACCCCCCACCCCCACCCCTATTATATATCATCATCCACTTATCAGGGGAAACATTCGGCCTTTGGTTTTTTGGGATTGGCTTATTTCACTTAGCATGATATTCTCCAATTCCATCCATATATCTGCAAATGCCATAATATTATTATTCTTTATGACTGAATAATATTCCATTGTGTATATGTACCACAGTTTCTTTATCCATTCCTCTGTTGAAGGGCATGTAGGTTGGTTCTACAATCTAGCTGTTGTGAATTGAGCTGCTATAAACCTAATTTTAAGTTCTTTGGGTATAAACTGAGGAATGGGATAACTGGGTCAAAAGGTGGGTCCATCTCAAGTTTTCTGAGGATTCTCCACACTGCTTTCCAGTGTGCACCAATTTGCAACTCCACTAGCAGTGTAAAAGTGTGCCTTTTCCCCCACATCCACGCCAACATCTATTATTGTTTGTGTTCTTGATAATAGCCATTCTAATTGGAGTAAGAGGAAATCTTAGAGTTGTTTTAATTTAAAGGACCCCTATCAAATGCAAGTTTAATCATAATAATCTATTCAACAATGTTACACAGATAGATGCCTTAGATATTTGTTAGTGAGCACAAGTTTCTGCAGCAAAAGGCGATAAGGCTCCACCCCATGCAATCTCCCTTGGTTACTAAAGGCAAAGATAGTTCACTGCCTGTCTTCAGAAATAGTGAATGATGGAGACCTGGAAGGAAGAAAATGAACTACCTTTATATTCAAAACCTGGAATACAATGAATTTAAGTATTAGGGTTTTCACTCCTCCCTCTTACCACCATTTACATCACCCCTACAAATAGTAAAAGGAGAGGTTGAAACTCAGAGACATTTTACCCTCATTGGACATATAAGATT
Source organism: Sciurus vulgaris (assembly GCF_902686455.1). Lineage (NCBI taxonomy): Eukaryota > Metazoa > Chordata > Mammalia > Rodentia > Sciuridae > Sciurus > Sciurus vulgaris. The sequence goes on along the minus strand of NC_136471.1, from coordinate 131,831,172 downwards.
GACCACTCCACCAAGAGAAAGTTGAAATTCATACCCCTATTTGACTAAATAGAGTAGAATGATAATTTTTATGTGCATTATGATCTTCCAAATTTTATAGTATCTTATTTTGACAGTAGAGATGTGTCTTAAATCAGTTTCAAAACTGTTTTCATAAATCACAGCAATTTCTTAAATGTATTTTCCTTAATAATTTCCACTTCCAACAACAGTGTTTCCTGTGATTAAAAGTGGTGAAATTTTTATTTCTATTCCCTTTTCTCCCTTCTCTTTCTGCTTGAGTCTGTCTCTCCCCCTAACTTCCTCCTTCTTTGGTTGTTTTTCTGAACAAGCTGTCTACATTTTGGCCCATAGAATGAAAAGATCACAGATGAATTCAGTAAAATAAAATGAAACTGTATCCATTGGATTAAGTTGGGGTGGTGGAGAGGAAGCCACCCTCAGTTAAGCACCTGTGTGATACAAATGACTTGGTTTTAGCCCAAACCAATGACCCTTTCTTAAGCATCCATATAGTGATGGGTTTTTATAGAAGCATTAGGATATGGTAGTGGAGATTCATTGAAGTTAACTCTTCATGGTAGTATCTTTTTAAATGCCTACCTGGATTTCAGATTGACTCTAAAAGAAAATAAAGCATGAAAGAGATAAAATGATTTTGGAGCCCTGTGTAGTCCTCCCAATAGCATCACTAGGCAAAAGGCATGCAGGCAACATGAAGAGAGGGCCAAATTTGCCTTTGATGGCCATCTGGCTCAGGCATCACCATGCCCAGGTACTCTAAGCACCCAGCTCCCCTTGGGGCACAGATCTGTGTTTCCTCTCCCCTGTTTCCCAAGTTGTGCTTCTTTTTGCACATCTTCAGTAGCCACCTATGGAAAAAGTGGTTGGTCAGGGAACTTCATTTACCTACTTCTCAAATCATTTCCAGCAAGGGCATCCTCTGCTTCCACCCCAGATATGGAGTTTGCTGAATTTTTTACTTTTCAAATTTGGTACTGTGGATTACAAACAGCTAATGTCACTTTGGTTTCTTTTACTGGAAAATAGAGAATTTCTTTCTATAGATGATGTTTACAAAATGTTTTAGAATTTTTGACTAAGAGTAACTAAAATGTGAAAAGATCAGTTTCCAAAGTGTTTCATTTGACATTGAATTATATATTGATGCATCATTTATTCATTCCTGCAAAAAGTCTGAAAACTTTTGCTTGAAAATTTATTAGAAAAAATGTATTGAGGTTCTGATGTAAGGTAGGCATCACACCCAGCATTGTGGGCTCAAAGACCCTGCTTTAGAGTGTTTTATCATCTAGTAGAGGAGTCCAGAAATAGAAATATCCTTTGGGACTATAAGGAGTTAGAGGGCAGGACCTAGTGCATAAGAAACCAAGCAGTGTCTGTTACATGTCATTAGAATGATCTTAAAAATCAGGCTTGAGTGGCCAAAATGGCCAAATATAAAGAAATTGACAAAATCATAGCATAAAGTTTAGAAAATAAGCCTTAATGAAACATAAAGGAGAAAAAAGACAAAAGGAAGATATTGAAAACTCTTAGATATTTATTTCATTGAGGCAGAGAATTAGATGTTAAGGACTATTCTAGTTCTCATGGAGATTCTGCTGGCATCCCTATTGGAAGGTCAAATTATCTGAATAATCACCTGACCACTTTCATTGATCAAAAGAACCACCAATTTTTCATTTGGAATGTCTGAGTAACCTGTAATGTGGATATCTGTAATGCTGTCAGCAGATTCACAGTGACTCAGCCAATGAATGCCCATGTGAGAGTCAGAAGGATTCATTTCCACACCACCTATCAATCTGCCTCATTTGTGATCCCAACCCTAAGTTAATTATCCTACTCATAAGACAAAATTCCCAGGTCTTCCCCTTGCTATTTGGGTATATATCCATAGTCTTTCATCACTTGGTGAAATTACTACAGTATTCATGGCCAGTATGCAGAAATTCACAGTTTTTGCAGTTCTCATTTCCAAAACCTTGTCATGCTTAGAACTTTAATGAGTTCCAGCGTTGGTATCTTTTTTAGCACATTCTTTCAGATTCACTCAGAGAAGTTAGAGCAGTGTATTCAAAAATTTGCATTTCTAATTTTCTAAGCAAATAAAAACCATTTTCTTAAAGTTCAAGAAAAGTGAGTCCCTTTTTGTTTCTTGGAGGGTACACCTTTGTAAATGACTTGGCCAGGTGTGCTTTAAATTAATAGCATACTGAGAAAAGTCTTTTCCATGGAAGAAAATTTCATCACCATCAAATAACTAAGAGTTTCTTTTCTTTTTTTCTAAAGTATGCATAAGTGAATTTGTAACGAGTTGGTTTTGGAGGTTCAGGGTTGTGTATGTTCCCCTTGGCATATACCTCAGCTGGCATTATAAAGGGGTCTGCCTCCTGGTGAGCTGGCACTGGAGAATTGAGGCTGGACATCCGGAAAAATGTGCATTTCCCTGTGCTGTGGTCTTAAGTTGATTCAGGATGGATGCATTTTACTTTATGTTCCAACTCCTTCAGTCTCATTCCTGGGCATCCAATTGTACTTGTCTCTTTCAGGTAATCTTTGAGGTAAACACCTGGTGTTTTATTTGAAGAGCTAGAACCTGAGCCTCTTAATTGGTCTCTGCATTTGGACTCAGCAGCTGGAAAGCATGTTCACTCACGTTGCACTTTACCATACAGGAAATCCTCTGGGGAATGTCGAGTACATGTGGTACCTTTGAAGTACCACAAGCAATTTTCTCTTTCCTATTTTTCCTCCGTGTTTTGTTACATTATTTTAATTGATGTATTTTGTCTGATGTACTGTATTAGGAGAGTCTGAAGGATGATGTGTTTAGCATACAATGTCTATTATGATTAACTTTCTTTGTGGAAACACAACACCTCTGTTATGAGTCTGCTCACTACCCTGGTGCTGGGTTGCAGTGACGCAAAACAGTGCTTTGCATAGGGGCAGGAAAAGCACTCAGACACCCATCTCTCATGTTACTGCCCCAGAGCTGGAAATTCATAGCTCAAATTTGTTTCACCTTTAAAACTCTAATATTTATGACATGTATTTCTTCCCTTTTGAGTCCTTTGTGTCTAGTGAAGCATTTGATGATAATTTCTATGCATATTCATATACAAATGTAGTTTGTGGGTAGAAACAGACCTATTTATTTTTAAATGACAGAAGGGCTCCGTAGCTCTGCTAAAATTGACCTAATTACCATGTAATTTAAGTCCAAGAAAGGTAAAGACACGCTGATGCTGCTAATCTGCATTTTTAGATTATTTTAAATTTCATTTAATGGTAATTTCTTGAAATGGACAAAGACACCTCTATTCCCCATTCTTCTTTACACTTTATCATGCCTGTGGAAAGAAGAACCATCCAGAAGCAAAAGTAAAATTCTTTCTGCTCCAGGGAAAAAAAATAGAAAACCCCCCCTTCCTTTGCCATAAATATTTAAGTTCAACCAGTTCACAGTCACTGGAAGGAATCCTAAGAATAAAAACACAATGCTTATTTAAAACCACTAGATTTTAATCTGAGAGAGAACAGTAAAGAGGTACAACCTCAAACACTATTTAAAAAGTAAAACCTGCAGAAGTGAATGAAAATGGTTTTGTATTTTCTGGCCATTTTGAATCTTTCTTTTGAAATTTCCACGAGTCACTTTTTTGCACAAATGAAATGATGTCCTTTAAAACATCCCCATTTGCTTTGTCCTCTTAATATTTAAATTGTGCTGAAATGAACCTAGAAACATGCATTCCTCAATGAAATCTTCAAATAATGAATTTATGATAATCTTCTCTCTGTTTAAGTGGTCAGGGAATCTCTGACCTTTGAAAAGGTGGAATAGCTTTTATTGTGTTAAGTGAAGCACAAACGAGAGGCCCAGGAAGCCGATTTATGTTTGATTCTATCTCAAGCATGTCAGAGTTGATTCATCCAACCCAGATTAGGGTGAGGGAGAGGCAGAGAATTGCTGAAATTGGAACAAATAAGATTTCTCAGTCTGAATAGTACACATACTCCATAAAGAAATCTTATATATATTTTCAGCTTGCAGAATGAAATTCAGGAATTTGGTGCCATAGGTTGACATGGAATATAGTCTTGACTGCATAGCATGATAGGCTCTAGAATTCATGAGATAAATGGACATGGATAGTTTTATGTTTCCTGAGCTTTAATGTGGCCATTCCTATCTGTATTCCAAGAATAAGTACAGCTGGATCCATCTTTTAGGGTTTTAAAACTATACACTTAATGGGAATACTAGTATGGTCAGAAAACTTAAAAAATTATTTGATATACAATAGAAATCTTCCACTGCATTATTTACAAGAAAACTTCAGCTCAATTAAAGCCTGATTATTCATTTGGTGCCTTTTGTAGAATTCACTAGAATCAAGTGTTTGGTTGGGGACCACTATAATTTGAACATGGTTTTTCCCCACCAAAACTCATTTGGAAGTTTGTTGCCAATGTAGAGCTGTTGGAAACTGGGGCCTTTATGAGGCATTGATATATTTATCACATGACTGAATCAGTTCTCACAGGAATAAATCAGTTATCATGAGAGTGGGTTGTTTTAAAGAGTCTGGCTCCCTCTGTCCCCTTCTGTCTTCTGCATGTGCCTTCTGCATTCTGCCATGAGACCCTCACTGGAAGCCAACCAAAAGTGACCACCCAATGTTGGACTTTTCAGTCTCAGAACCATGAGTCTGAATAAACATCTTTTCTTTATAAAGTACCCCATCTGAGGTATTCTGTTATAGCAACAGAAATGGACTGAGACAGGGACCCTTCTCAGCAGCCTAGAATTAATCATCTCTTGGACCTCACTGGCTCTCCCAGCTTCCCACCCCACTGCCGCCTAGCCTGTCCTTTTACTTAGTTGTCAGAAGTAGGACCATTCCGTGGGTGGCTGTGACCATTGACTGCCAAACTTTTTGTTGCAGGTCTGAGTATGTTCCAAGAGCTCTCACAAGAAAAAATAAGGAATATAATAGTCAGGATTACTGGTGGGAGGGAGCATGGAGGAAGGAAGCCAGTGTAGTAGTGTGTTTCATGTTGCCCCTGGTTGTGTTTTTGCTGGCAGTCCCTTTCTTCCTCTGCGTGCTGCTACTGTGTGACCCAGTCTGCTATGACTGAGGGATGGCACCACAGAGGGTCTCTGTTAATGAGTTTCCAAGTATGCTGATTATTTTTTCATCAAGCATGTTTGTCTCTGTCCAGAACTATTATAAAGGTAAGTGTTTTTGTTTTGTTGAAGAGATATAAACCCATTCTTGATTTCACCAGGGCAATTCAGTTCTTCAATGACTTTAATGAAACAGTTTATTAGATAAATGATTATTAAATAACTGGAAGAGATTATCTTTTATTATAAAAAAAATTCAGTCTGGTTTTCCAACCAACGTATTAGTCAAAATGTGGCAAAATTCTCTTATCTCCTTCTTCCAGGGAAATTCAGAGTCAAGAAAAGTTCTATTTCTGCAGGAATGTAATGGAGAAAATGCAAGGAATAATTGGTTCCATTCATTTTTAAATTCTTTATAATACCATGAGGAATTAATTCATATTCAAAGAGAACTGAACAAAGCCCCAGTGAAAGTCACTGTGTTTCACAGACTTTTTTCTTTGGGCAGAGGTAAGTTTTTAGCAGTGATATGTAGAATTTTCCATACAAAGTTTATTCATTAGAATTTCAGGTCACCCAGGAATCTCCAAGCCTGGAGAAAGGTTGCCTTCTCAGGACCCACATATTTTGTCTTATGAATGCAACCCATAAAAACCTACAGATATGTTTTTGAGTGTTTTGGTTCTCAATCATGATTGTGTATCAGAATTACTTCTGGGACTAAGTCCAAACATGATTGGTTATGCTGTAGTAACAAATGATCCCCAAGTTTCTTGGTTTACTACAACAAACATTTCTGACTCAAAAAATGCATTTACTGTGGTCACCTGTGACTCTCTTCCATCTTGTGTTCATTGTGACACCACGGTGACAGAATAGACTCCAGCTGAAATGTTGCTAGCTGTCATGGCAGACAACAAAGTGAGAGGCTGGCAATTTCATTTGCTGGGAAAGTCACATGATACAGCTTAATGGTGGATCTGAAGAGTGTGATTCTCCCCACTGAGCAACAGTGAATCTTTGTGAATTATGATATCACCGATGTATAAAATCAGAAAAATGAGAAATTACACTCCATTTATGTATGAAGAATCAAAATGTATAAATGCATTCTACTGTCATGGACAACTAATTAGAACAGATAAAATAAAATAAAAAAATTAAAAATATCATCTCCTGCAGGGATATTTAAGGGTTGTGAACGCCTTGATTGACTTTCTAAGTGAAAATCTTGGATTGAAACCTGAGGCACTATATGTTTAAACTTTTTCTAGCAAGTATGATGACTAGGCCAGGTTGAGGAACACTGGCTTATACAAAGTTTACCTTAGGTCACTACAGTGATCATTATCTGTTTTTACATTTGTTACAAAAATATCAGATTGATGCATATTTTATTTTTATACAGTTATTTACAATAAGGGAGAAGGGGGATTTAGAAGTTTTTTTAACATTTCAAATATCCTTTTCTGGTGAGACAATCTTAATTTATAAATATAAAACAGTCATCATTGATTTGCTTAATGGAACATCATGATTTATTAAAACATAAGAACCCTTTCTGATTATAAAGAATGAAAAAAATATGGGTAATGGATGAGATCAGCATTAAGCAAAAATATTTGAATCCATCAAGGTTCTACCTGAGTGGCCAGTGACCTTCCCTTCTAGAAGACTGTTTGTCTGGATTAGTGCTAACATTAGAGTGGTACTTGCATCATTTGTGTGGGTGAAGTAAAGCATGTGTACTTGCTTATAGGTTTGGAGACATCAGGGTGTTGGGTGTTGTAAGTGAATTATACACAGATTAACCCCACTGGAATTCTCAGTACAGGTACATAACCACATGAACCACACTAGCACAATGGAAAGAACACTGGATTCAAGTTAAAAATGTACTTTATGGTTCAGCCCTAAATACCCATAATACTTTGTTGTGATGTCTCTTATGACATCTTTTGCTCTGTATATTATATATGTATATGAGTATTGCACTGTCCAGTAAGTGTCATAGCAGACTTTCCAATACCTCTCCTATCCTTCTCTATCCTGTAGGAGTTATTCGGTTCGCAGCATTGACTCTACCCAAACTTCAGTGTGGGACTCTGGCTGGCATGTACCAATCCCAAACCCATGGTGTTAGTGATTTGCTTAGGGAACATATGCCTAAGCCAATCATATTATGGCAGTATCTAGCCATAGAGATTGATTCAGGAGTTGCCCTATCAGGACTTTTGCTGATAATCCAGGGGTTTGGACTATGTTTCTCTCTCTCTCTCTCTCTCTCTCATCTCTCTCTCTTTCTCAATAGTGTGGGTTACATTTATGAAACCTGGAATTCTTGAGTCATTTTCCCATCATGCTGGATATAAGCCTTAGAAGAAAGTTCACTCTTTAGAAAAGAAATTATTGAGACATACTGGAACTTATACTACCTCCGGACTTTACAAAATCATAAATTAATAAATCTCCTTCATTGTGTAAGCTAGTCTGATGTGCTTTTATTCTGTCACATGCCACCATAAGAAGCCTGAAGTCATATACATTATCTCTTTGAGCATAAGTTACATGGATTTTGATCCATTTTTCAGTTCTGTGCCTAACATGGACCTATCATGTGCCTTTGTATTCAGTAGGTGCTTATTGAAGAAATAAATCCAAAATCATGGTCTTATACAGCATTGAAGATTATTCCATTGTATACATAATTTGTGTAGAATTGCAAGTGCTCTGTACCACCCATCTGAATCCCATGTGCTTGGTTTGCTGTCCAGATGAGAACCAATAGCTTCCCAGTGACTCCAGTAGGAATAGATGGTTGTCTATTCTCTCTTGGTAGCCAACTCCTCTTTGAAGATAGTTTATTGAGTTCTGGTTTAAAGGAGCTGCTCAGTGATTCCAGGGAATCTCCCAAGAAGAAAGTATGGCCCATAGTATTGGCTTCATTGTTAGCCAACTTCTCTATGAAGATGTTTGTTGGGTTCTGGTGTAAATAAGCTTTCAACGTGTCCTGAAGCATGTTTGCCACACCTACTCTGGACTTACTGATTAGAGAGAATCAGAACCTTCTTTCACTACTTCACCAGCCTCAGAAACATTAGACTCATGCTTGTGGTTCCAAAGCAGGGAGGAAGATGCTCCATTGGTGTTCCCCTGCTGACTGCACATACCTGGAGTGACTTGGTTAGCTCATGGTCAGTTTTCTTCTCCTTTTGCTATAAGACAATAGGTGTGAGGAGCACTCTTTAGTCCTTGAATCACCTGCACCAGCCTATTGGTGGATATGCATCTTTTATGGGGGAAAATAGGGGACAATAGAGAGGAGGATTGGAAAAGAATTTAGACAATATTGACTCTGGTCCCTTAATCTGACAGAACCCCAAAATGACACTCACAGAGATGAAATGTTTTACCTCAAATGACTGTAGAGCTAATAATTCTAGAGCTTATGCTCACACATGGGCTCTGCTTCTTTAGCTAATCCCTTTAGGAAACGTCATATTCTAAGAGAGCTCTAGCCCAGGGCACCATTGTCCCTTATTTGTACTACAGCAGTGGCCTTCTCACCTCTGTCTCACTGTCTACTATATGGCCCCTGTTTTAAAACAGGAAACTTAAGGAATCTCATACTTCAACATTTATCTGATTCTCCTGCAGGAATTTTTTCTGGTGCCAGCATCCTGACAACTATAGCCAATGCAGGTAGCCCATACTGGTTCAATTCATTGATAAACCTTTCTTTTTTCCTCTGGGATCATACGGGTGCCACGTGTTCAAAGACTCAGATGGGGAGGTATGGTCTACCACTGTGTACTGTTTCTAATTTGTTCAGTCACCCCATTTATTGGCAAGGTAAATCTTTCTCAAATGATCACTTAGATTTCTAAGACCCAAGTTATTGAGGTTATTATAAACATCCTTATGAGATACCATAAATAGATATCTTGGACTGATGGAGCATATTGATTTTTGTAGACAAGATAATTGATACTTAGATAGCTCATGAAGAGTAAACAAAATGTGACTTTATCTAAGATTATATCTGTTTGGGAACATCCATGTTCCATGTAGTATAGGTAAGTAGTTTTCAATTTGGAATGATTCTGTTCCCTGGGGGATTGTTGGAGTCTGAAGACATATTTTCATTGTCACAACTATGTGGGAGGTGCTAGTGGTATCTAGTAGGCAGAAGCCAAAGATGCTGCTAAACATCTTATGATTACAGACAACTACCCACAACAATGAAATGTCTAGCTCAAAATGTCAGTAGTGCCAGGTTGATAAACCTTGGCATAAATCAAATAATTTCTGTGCTGGCAGACTATAGCAAAATATATAAGCAGTTACTTTATTTTCCTGATGTTGCCAAGTGAATAAATCAACTCTTTCCTTTCAACAATTTATTTGGCAGGAAATACAAGTCTACATGCTATCAGGAAGAGAGAGGCACAGAAAAAGAGCAGAGTGGAGAGGCATTTTCTAATTTATAGAAGACAAAATAATCATTAAATTATGGACCTTGCATCATCCTTTCCTTTATGGAAATTAAAACAGTTGCTTCAAGAAGCTGCTTGTGTGTGCATGTGTGGGGGAGGGTGGATAGAGAGAGAACACTGTCAATGGCATTGGGCTCATGATTTTCAGCTTCTCTGGAGCTGAAAATGGCCACAATCAAATGTGCCCTCAAAATCAATGAAAAAAAAATTGAGTCAAATGCAGCACAGCTGAAAAAAATAAGGGCATTATGCAGAAAAACATATCTGTGATATTTTCACTTTTGAATCCTCTATAAGATTTCCATATGCAACAATTATAACCTGTCTTTAAAGTCTTCCTGCAACACAGAAAGTCAAAGCTGCATTCTAGATGTTTCTGCCAGTACTTTGATGAGTTAAGAGAAAAAAACAGGGCTCCACACGGGCAAGCAGAAAGAACCCAAAAGATTGGGGGAATGAAATGGCGAGGGGGTGGGAAGATGGGTGGACGAAAAGAAACAGAGATGTTCTTGCTGGCCCCATGCAGAGGACAGAAGTGTCTGATCATCCCAGGACTCTAAGATGAGTCCCTGAAGGCAAGTAAGCAGCAGGGGGACACTGGGCAGGGGGGTGGGGTGGAGGCAATGAAGCAGACAGGAGGGAAGTGGGAGAGCCAGCAGTCAGGGAGGCATTTATCATCTTGGAGGACATTGAAGGGCTTCTGCCGCCTGTCTGGGCAACTGCAGGCATGCTATTGGCGCTGTTACAACTGAAGCCAATGTAGCTTTTTTAGCATCAGAAAGCATTTCTTTCAGGAGTTTCTGAAAGAAGGCACAGGAGAGTGGGAGGTGCCTGGTGGGGACAGGCTGGGGGCCCTGGCTCTCATGCAGGTCTTCAGAAGCACACAGTTGTGAATGCTATGAGCACAAGCCGCTGATCAGTTCACTACCACCTTCAGCAACACTTAGCCTTGGGGATTTTTGGTTTTTCTGTTTTTGCTATCAGTATTTCTTCATTGTGATATGATGCTCTTGGAGTAAAATATTGAAGGAACCTCATTTTAAAGCAATTTAAAAGTTGCCTTCTTAATGATAGTTTTTGAACGTTGCAACTTTATGCCTACCAGAGTTCTTTGGCACATGATAGGTGTCTGTTAATTGTTAAGGGAAAGTCCATTATTGTCCATTAACACCTTATCAGGAATTAATTCAGTGCTCTAGATCACATCTCTTAACCAGACTCGGAAGCTGTGGGATTAGAAATGGTATTCCTCCAGTGAATTCAGGTCAGGTACTGAGAGTCAGTTACTGAAGATAAAAAGATGAATCTGAGAGGTCTTTGCCCTCTAGAATCTATAGTACTCATAGATTGTAAACAATGTTTGCAGGGACAAGCTTGGTATTCAAAGACAGCATTCTCATTTTCTCCACTGGCCTCCAGAGAACTAAGACAGGCTGGCATTTCAAATTGTGTTGAAGTGCAAATGTAAACCAAACTTAAAATAAGGCTCGTGTGTGTGAACAGGCCTGGAGGCTTTGTTTTTCTTGTAGCATCTGCTGTAACTCTTGTGATGTGATAAAATATTTTGTGTATTCAAACAGCCCTTCACACCATGAATGAGCATATAAACTGAAACAGCCTTTAGAGAGGACAATTTGGCATAACTATCAGAAGATTTACAAGCATCATCATCATTTGAACCAATAATTGCTCATCTAAGAATTCAGGATAAAGAAACAAAGATGTGTGTCCACAAAGGTATCAGCAAGGAATGTCATTAAAGTATTAAAAATTTGGAAAAGCTGACCCAGTTGCCTAGGAAATTGGCTACATTGGATAAATAAATTATGGGCCTTCATTAGAGGAAATGCCAGGTCATAAAAACAGGCAGATAGGTTTTCAAAGACCATTTAATGATGTGGAGCACTTTTCATGATATTTTTTGTGAAGATGTAGCTTACAAAATAATAGACTCAATGAATTCTACTTTTCATGTAAAAATCAGAGGCCATGACATACACATAGATGAGCCATTATGTTGCTTCCCTCCAGGTGGTAGGAGAATGTTTCATTTTATATTTTGTACTCTTGGATATTCTACAATTTTAAAAAATTAAGATGAGTTAATTAGGTATTCAAAAAACATCATTCAAAATCCAACTTGGCCTCTTTGGTTTTAATTGTAAGACTTATACACTAGAAGAAGAGATTAGGCCATGGGATAAGGTACAAAATTCTTTGAGTACATCATTTATTGTCCCAACAACTCAATGGCATAAGCACTACCAATCTCTCTATTTTACAGAGGTGGGTGCTGAACTGAGAGAAATTAGGCAATTTTCCCATCACACATTGCATGCAAAGGGGCAAAGTTGGGACTCTGAGTTGGCCTCCAGAGCCTGGTATACAATACTGACCTCGTGTTCCACCTTATTACAAAGTGAGCTTTTAAATATGAACTTTCTAAACCCAACAAATATGGCATGGCATGTGTCTTAATAAAGGCAGCGAAGGGATATTAACCATGAAAACAAACCCTTGAATTTGAAGACAGGTCTTCACAAGTCAGTTAATCCAGCCCTGCAGTGAAACATGCGATCCATCCCACTGCCCCAAGCTATTTCCGTGCTATATGAAAAGTGCTTCGCTTGTCTGCTCCTCAGTATAGACTGGTTTCCTGCTTTGGTCCTGTCAATCTACCCAGGCTGGCAAAACATAGCCTTGGCCTTCTACCAACTAATATGACATTGACTAAATTTGTAGCTTAAAAAACCTTTATACTTCATCTCCTTGGGGCCCATTGTAACAAATGTCCTTTTATTACAAATTTGCAGAAAACACAGGCTTAGAAAATCACCAGTTTTGAGATTCCACAAAACAAAGGTTAAAATGGAATCTTTGAAAGCATTATAAAGCTGTTGCCTGATGTGCACATGTGGGGCAATTGTTATTTGTGAAATTTTAGAAAATAATAAATTAGAACAACAAAAAGGAAATGGTTACAAATAGTTATGCCAAAACTTAGGCTTAAAAACACCAATTGTTTTTTAAACTCAGCCATATAAGGTGATTTTTATATGCAAGTCACTAACCAATTACACTAGAAGATTTTCAGAATGGATAATAAAATTATGGCTTTCAAGGGAAAGCTTCCTGGCCTAGCAAACATTAACACTTTATTTATGGGATTTCAGGCCTTATCTTTAACAAGAATGAAACATAAAAGTATGTATTGTACCCTGTGAATAATATGCTTCTTTTTTATGTGGTTATGGATCAACTTTACAACTGGTGACAATTTCCCCCATTCCTCTGACCATTATCAGCATTGAATACATATAGGCAAGAGCCAGGGGGAGTCTAGTTGGGTTCATCTGGAAACAGACCCCGTGACAAGAGTTTGAGTGCTGATAGTTATTTGGGAGGAGGCACCAGGACACTGAATGGAGAGGTGGGAATAGAGACGGAGAAGGGAAGGCAGAGAATTGCTGAATACAGTGTTTGATGCCAAGTACATCATCACTGTGGCACACAGTGGCTTAATTGTACTGGGCACTATGAAAATCTGAATAAAACAAGTACATTAGAGTTATCCAATCTGAATAATAGGGAAGCCGAGGTGTTGATATGCCAACTCCCATCAGTTGCTGGTTGAGGGTGGTTCCCAAGGAATGAATCCAATTGCTATTGCTGCCCCGACAGCAGTACCATTTCTGGCAACCAGAGTGTTCTCAGGCAAAAACCAATGCAGCAGTTGAGAGCTGACTGTTTGGCTGAAATTTGTTGAGTAGGAAGGCTGAGGGGCTATGGGTGGGTGCTCACAGCTTCTGCTATGGATTCACTTACCAAATTAGTATTTAGATCCAAAATGAATTTTCTTCTGCTTCTCTTTGAAGCTAGGAAGCATACCTAGAAAATTTCTATCTAAAGGATGGTAAAGTGATAGGACCACATTTGAGAGTAGTTTGTTTTCTAGCAAGATTGAGGAGAGGTATATCCTATGATCTATCAATTCATTCCTAGCTTAAAGAAAGCATCTCACATGTGCATTCAGAGACAAGTACCAAATTTTTACTGCCACATTTTTGGTAATGGGAAAAAAATAGGAAAAAAAACAAAACAAAACATATGCCCTTTAATAGAAAAAGTTGAATGCAAGAATGAAGGTGTTGAATGATGGATCCAGAATATCATGTATATAATGTTTAAAACATGCAAAACAGTATTATATACTGTTTATGAATGCCTACACATGTTGTAAAATCATAAGGCACGCATGGGAACGATAAACGCCAAATTCTGAAAGGCAGTTTACCTCTCAGGAGGGTGGGAAACAGATGGGATGAAGGAGGAGGGACACAGGGTCCTTGAACTGCATCCAAAATTATTTTTTTGAGATCAATTATCTGGAGCAAATATGGCAAAAGTTTAAGATTTGACAGTTTTTTCATGGTTGCATGGACGTTCTTTAAAATATACTCCATACTTTTCTATATGTCTGAAATATTTTTTACTAAAACAGAAAAAAGTGAAAACACAAAGAAGATTAAGTTTTTTGTAGCATTTGCAATTTTGCCAAGTTTTGGAAACAACATTATATAACCAAGTGGTGGAATTTGTTTTTCTGCAATGGAATTTCAGTTTGAATTTTAAATTTTGTAGTTTCAATTTTGAATTTTCTAGTTTTAATTTTAAATTCTAATGTTGTACATGCTGTGTGATGGTATCCACTTAAAATCTATTTCCTTTCTTCTCTCAGGTTTTTGGGAAATGGAGTTCATTCTGTGAGCTATCTGGCACTATTATCTGGTAGTGTTTCCAGTCAAAGCTGTCGGTCAGTAGCACCAAACATAAAACACAGGGCCCAGGCAAGAGAAAGAGAGAATTGCTGCTTTTTAAAATTTCGATTCTGGAATTTTGTATGTTTAAGTGTGCACTGAATTCCTGTCAAAACACAACCATCTGTGACATTCCAAGTTTCTGGGTGAAAAGCAATAAAACAAAGAGCCGGTAGATGCATTATTAGTTACCTGACGAGGTCAGGAGGCAGATCATATGGCCGATAAATCAGCACTAGCTCACCCAGTCTGTTTTGGACAACCTGGCTTCCAGATTTCTCCACACTCCCTCTCTACTTGGAGTGAGAACGGCCTTAGGCAAAAACTAAGAAGAAAGCCAAATTTGTCTTCAGCACACCCACTTCAACACTTCCTGTGGAAAGCCAACCACAAGCTGACAAACCCTTTTAAAATAGACAATATACTCACATGGTATACAAATTCAAAAAGTACAGAAAAGTTTGCATTTATCAAGTCTCCCTAACACCTTCCTTCTCCAGGCACCCATATCCCCAACTTGGTGGAAGCCAACAATAAGAGATGTACTATTATTATGTACTATTCCAAAAATATGTTAGGGCTATACACACAAATATGTGAATATATATTTTTTAACAATCAGAGAATAATATGCACATGTTTCTACACCTTATGTTTTTCATTGAATTTATGTCTTGGGTATTGCATCATATCACTATATTAAAACTTTCTCATTTGTAAAAATATGTTATTGTATAGATGTAGTGTAAGTTATTTAAATAGTTCCCTTTTAGTAGGCATATAAGTTATTTCAAATAATTGGCTATTACAAGTAGTGCTGTGATGAATAATCTTCATATATACCGGTCTTTGTACAAAAAAAATCACAAAAGTAGAATTGCTGGGTCAAAAGGTAGATGTATTTATAATTATGACAAAGGAGGCTGGATTGTGCTCCATAAAGGTGGTACCAGTTTATACGTATGTATGACCCTACTTATTTTCTCAAACTTTCATTAACAGTCTGTTATCAAACATATTTTATATTTGCTGAATTAATACATGAGAAATGGTATCTCAATGTGCAATTAATTTGCATTTCTCTTATTACCTTTTAATTTGTTAAAAGTCATTTCTGACAAGGGAAGTTTGCTTTTCTAGGGAACCAGAAGATCTAAAATGTCTGTTGGAATAACACATCCAGATTCTGGATAAATTATGACATAATTTTTAATGCAATGCTGAGTCCCTAATAAAGGAAAGGAAAATTATTAATGTGAAATAGGATATTATTAGTAATAGAACAACAAGATGAATCAGACCAAGGCAGTGGGCAAAAAGAAAACAAGTTTTCGAGTTGTCTAAGGCGTGAATGCCATTATTTCATCGGAAAAGACTAGCTGAGGGGAAAATAGATTGGAAACCTTGGGTTTCTGGAAAATGAAGATGCTGACCCTGAAACTCTTGCATTAAGCCAGGGCTCTGAGAAGGAATTCTGGGTGAAAAATAACATCAGTGATAATGAAGATAATTATAAAGATGAATATCATGGTGTCTCTCTTGTCAATCTGCAGTCATAGATCAGATATCACTTAGATTCTGATGTTCACATTTATACTAATCCTGAATGTGAATAAATTAAAGTAGTTCCAGATTAGTCACTCCCAGACTCCATCATAAGTTAACCTAAATCTTTGTTAGAGGAAAAAACAATAAATATTTGCTCACCATTAAAAAATTTCTAGATACATGAGGAAACAACCAATATGGGTATTATGGTTTGGATGTGAGCTCACATGTGAGACAATACAAGAAGGTTCAGAGGAGAAATTATTAGGTTGTGAGAGTCTTAACCCAATCGGTGATTTGATCCCTGATAGGGATTAACTGAGTGGTAACTGAAGGCAGGTGGGGTATGGGTAGAGGAGGTAGGAATTGGGGTGTGGCTTTGGGGTATATATTTGTATCTGGCAAGTGGAGACTCTCTGCTTTCTGATCACCATGTGAGCTGCTTCCCTCTGCCACTCTCTTCCGCCATAATGTTCTGCCTCACCTTGAGCTGCAAGGAATGGAGCCTGTCTTTAGATTGAGACCTCTGAAACAGTGAGCCCTCAAATAAACTTTTCGTCCCTAAAATTGTTCTGATCAGATCTTTTAGTCACAGCAGCAAAAATGCTGACTAAAACAATGGGTATATCATCAAAACAGTGACTAAGAAATATTGACTCTCAGAATTTAAGATATGAGGATTAGCTGTGACTATATGTCTTGAAAATGCTAAAAGATGCAGTAACAATGAGCAAGGATCAGGAAATAATAAGAAACATCCAAGCAGATTTAAAAGAATCAAATTGAACCATAAAAAATAATTGAAATTATAACTCTTTATACATACATAGGTAATATAACTATAAAGAAAAGGAAGGAAGAATTTGCAGGATATGTTAGGGAAATGGTTCCTGTAGTGGGAAAGGAGAAGGAAGGTGATTGAACAGGGATATGTGGAGATTTCCAGAGTACTTGTCTTAATTGTTGACCTAGGTGGGGGGTTACATAAATGTTTGGTTTATGGTTACTTAAATTGTTAAATATTATGTTTTATAAAATAAAAATGATTAAACTACATATATTTTAAACAGCAGATTAGGCATGCCCAAAGAATGAAGCAATGAGTGACAAAAAGCTGCAAAATATGAAAGAGAAGGAAGAGACATGGGAGACAAAGCTTAATTTACATCTAATGGCAATTCCATAAGGAGAGAACAAAGAGAATGAGGAGAGGAAATACTTGAAAAGATAATGGCTAAGTCCAGAACAGATGAGAATCATGAACTCTCTCTCTCTCTCTCTCTCTCTCACACACACACACACACACACACACACCGCATACCCCACATACAATGTATATTCAGAATGGGAAATTAAAATCCACACCTAGATATATAGTTACAAAACTACAGCCATTTAGAAAAGATATTATCATCCTTAAAGTAATAAGATCTTTTAAATGTTGTCAGAAAACACGACTCAAACTAGGATTATGTTCTTAGCAAGACTATACTTATGGAACAATGGTGAATGATAGATACTTTTAAAACACTTATGTTAGGATGAAGGAAAATAAATTCAGAAGAAATGATTTAGAGGCAAGAATAAATGGTGACCATATGTAAATGTATAACAGCACACAGAAATACAAACAAACATTATATTTAATAATTAATAATATATCTATAATACTCCAGAAAAGTACTGTGTTGGGAGAGAAGGAGTAATTAAAGCATTCTAAGGTCTTTGAATTTTTTCAGAAAAAGAGTTAACATATGGATTAAATTTACACTTTGTTGAATATTCATGGTAAAGTTTTAAGACTTTAACTTCTAAGTCAATAGGAGGGAAAATGACATTTAAAAATATCAAACAAATTCTAAATTTATATACCCTTAGCAAAATATTTTGAGTTTTATTTCATACTTTGAAAAGTCTTTGACATTCTGAGACCTCAAAAATTACCCTGTTGTTTCTTGTACTACTTTTGATATTTTTAAATATATATGATATAAACATAAAAGTATATATGCATATATATTTCATTTATTTATTGGGTATTTATCCTCATATGATGGATTAGTTATGAAAACTTTTGTAGTTTTCTTTTCTTTGATTTTCAATCTATTATACCTTGTCTAATTGATGACTAATACATTTTTATCATTGATTTGAGATGGCAACTGTATCAGATACTGAAATTTTTACATGTATCTGGGTCTGGATATTTTATTCTGACTCACTGAATTTTTATATTTCCATACTCTACCCTATTGAAAGTGTTGGGGTTTTATAATGTGTTTTAATATATTTAGGGTTAGTCTTGTTTTATTATTTTTAAGAAACTTTCTATTTTTCCTTTTTTAGCTTTCCATATCAACCTTAGCTCTTTTATTAAGACTATTGACATTAATCCCCAGTATACCCCTATACAAGAATATCAGCATTTTTATTGAAACTCTATATTTTTGGCTTAATCCAGAGCAAACCTGACATCTTTAGGCATCCATTCAACAATGATTTATTGTGCATTTATTACATGTCTGTAGTGTTATGAGTGCAGGGGTGGGGCAGTGAACAAAACAGAAAAAAAATACTGTTCCTAAGGACATCACATTTTAGGTGGGAAAGAGGCAATGAACTAGAAGAATGGTATATAAATATATAGTATGCTAAGTGGTGATAGGAGCTAAGGAGAAAATTGAAACCAAGATAGTTTAGTAGGAGTGTGGAGAAGCGGGTTGTAATTTTGGGAAAGGTGGCCAGAAGTGGCTTCATGGTGAATATGCATTAAGGAAAATCCTGAAGCAACGAAGGAGCAGGCATATGGATATGTGAAAGGAGAATTCTAGGCAAAGGAAACAGCCAGTGCATGGGTCTGGAGTGTTCATGAAACATCCTTACATCTCTGGAGTGTTCATGAAACAAGGAAGCAGTATGGCTAGAGCAGAACCAAGGGCAAGAGTGTTGAGTATGATGCACTGAAAAAAGAGGGGCTGGAACTTCTAAATGTTTAACAATGAGCTGTCAAAAATATATCCTGGGTGGGGTTGTGGCTCAGTGCTAGAGTGCTTGCCAAGCCTGTGTGAGGCACTAGGTTTGATCCTGAGCACCACATATAAAAGGAAACAAATCAAATAAAGTTATTAAAAATTAGAATAAAAAATAAATCGATCCTAGTTTGTAGCATTTTCCAATTTCTGTGGTAAAAATACTTTCTCCATGGCAGCTTTCAAGCTACCGGTATTAAGTTCCTGAAGAGGAATTGGAGAGAGATGAACATTATTGGCTTGCATAAGCTCTACCACAACAGATGCTGTGGTTTGTATATGGCTTGAGCATGTCCCCCAAGGCCTCATGTCGAAATGCAATCCTTTTGTGAAATCAGAGGGTATAAATTCAATCAGACTATGGTGTTTAGAGGTGGGGCCTTTGGGAGGTGATAAGGATCTGATAATGTTATTAGGATAGGAAACCGCCCTCCATTGTATCTTGGTGGCTTTACAAGGGAGGGAAAGAGACCAGAAGAGACATATAGATACAAATGCACTCCTGTCTCCCCCATGTGATGCCCTGAACCTTCTCAGGATTCTGCCAGCAAGAAGTCAATGTCAAATGTGACTCTCATCCTTTGATTTCCAAAATCCTGAACCAAAATGTACTTTACATTAAAACTTACTGAGTCTGTGATCTTGTGTTCTTAGCAACAGAAAACAGACTAATGTCCAGGGAATTGGATAGTTTGTAGAATTTAGAGGACTACACAGTCAGGTTCAGTACATGGCAGCAAGGACCACAGATCCAATAATGTCCTGGCAGAAACTCCTTTATCATAGCTTGCTCCTCAGTGCCATGCTGCTAAGCAGCAAATGGAGCAACCTTCTTAGAAGTTGCCCAAGAAAAAACAAATGGTTCTATTGTACCATTCTTGTTTCCTGAACATGTCAACCAAATCATGTTACTTTTTGCAACCTTTCAAATCCTGGGTCAGTTGATCTGTTGACAGGATATTAGGTCCCATGCAAAACCCAAGCTGCAAAGGAATTTGAAAGTTTTCAGCTTTCCAGGCTTTTGTTACAGAAAGCCATCCTGAAAGATAAATGGAATGGGTGTTGGAGAGACAGTTTTTATTACCTACTCTAGATGGGAAAGGATGGAAGGAAGTAAATAAAAATAACAAAGGGAAAGCTAATGATAACAAGCTGGAAACTAGTCCAAGGTATTTGTGGTGGAGGAGTAGTAGAAGAAGTGGGGTGGTGATGTTTCAAATGTAAAGGCTGCTTTAAATCCAATTTAGCAATTGTCAGGTACAAATATATCCTGCAAAAGAAATGCAACGTAACCAGGAAAACTATTGACACTCTATACAAATAGTTATGCATGAATGGGAAGAAACTGATATGTGAGTTGGGGAAGGATGAGGAAAGTACAAAGAGAGATTGATTGGCTAATTCATCAGAAATAATGGGTCAATTGGCTAAGTGACCAATTTGAGTATGGGCGTAATTGCCTCAAATTTATATATTTTGTTAGTTTGTATTGTTATTACAGGGGATGTACATCACAGTTTTAACTACCCATCATCTTTTTAAGAGCTTTTCCACACTTGGAGAAAATCCAGAGGTTATGTGTCCACAGAACAGTGTGACCAATTGCACTTGTTTGCCTTGGACTGGAGGTTCCTGGGATGTAGGATTTTAATTGCTAAGACCAGGAAAGTCCTAGCCCAGTTGGGATGAGTTGGTAACTCTAAACTTTGCCCCCTACTTTGAGAATTAGAGTTCAAATTCCCAGCTCTTTGGAGGCTATCAAGGTTCTGTCATTTGGAATAAAAAGTACTCGGGACCTCCATTCAGAGATGAAGTAGGAAGGAAACAGTGAGCATCCATCTTGCGGGTGGGGTAACAGTCCAGTTCCCTGCCTTTCGGAGGTGGAGCAGTGGTTGCGATTTTGAGTACTAATGCAGAAGAGCCACAGGCTGGAAGCTCTATCATTTGCAATCCATCTGAGGTCTTGGCACCAGGTCTTGGTAGGGCAATAGTGGCATCTCCCCTCAAATCAGGCTGATTTGCAGCATGGTTTTGACATTTTTCTTGGAAGCAAGGCCTTGGATTTGTTTCTCCAGCACTCTCAAAGATTCTGGAGCTACTAAGTATCTCTCAATAAATCCCTTTCCTGCTTAAACTCACCAGAGAATGGATTCCATTGTTTGCCAGTCAGAATCCTGAGCAATAAAATAAAATTTGAGTATTTCATATATATAGGATGATGGATATAGCTCCCTTTAAGTACACATTCTTTTCAGTACCTATTCCTATTAAAACATTTTTTTCTGTCGCTCTTTGGAAGGAGAGGTGAGTCAAACTGCCTAAGGGAGATTCTGTCATAATTTCTTATTCATAACTTATTTATCAAATTTCTGGAACTATAATTATGATTCCTCATTCTTCCTTATTCTTTTTTTTTTCCTTTGGCTTTTTGACACTTGTGCCCCACTGAGTTTGCTATCTGCTGTTATGACAGGGTGAAAAATGTGACAAATACATAAAAGGTGTGTGCATTTCCATTACTCATTTTTTCCTTTTTAAATATATTTAGCTCTTTAATATTTGAAAATTTTTTCCTCATTTTCCAAAATTGAAAGCCTAACACTAATGCTAGAATCAAGTGAAAACTCAAAGTGACACTATCTTTCTTATAATGTGGATTTGCATCACTAAGTTATATATTCTCTTTGTATATGAATAATCTCTGAGAAAGTTTTTTATTTTAGAGTAGTTTTCAATTTACAAAGGGGCCAAGATAGAAGAAAGTGTTCTCACCTACCCTTTCACCCAAACTCTCCTAATAATCATGGCATTGCTCCCAATTTCCATTATACCCGAATCATAAATGGTGGACCTTGAAATATCACATACTATCAGTACCTGGAGAGCATCTTCTCACAAATAGAGGACATTTGGATTTGAACAGAAACAGCTTTTTTTATTCTTTGCACCTGATCTTGCTATTTATTTTGATGCTATTTATTCTGCTGCCTGAAGCCTTGGCTCCATGTAGATCTCATTCTGGCTTGCTGTTTCTCATTAGCACCAATATCCTTGGATGATGTGTGAAGATCATAATTGGAAAGTGAGAAGTCACTGGAGAATATAGTTTATCCTTAATGAACATAATCCTGGCATTTTGAGATCTTATTTACACAGAATGAGAAAAAGAGGAGTCCCTTGGCCACAAAAGCTAGATGTCCAATCCACATGGCATACAGTAGAGATTCTCTGGTGTTATGCATAAGAAAGGCTTCTATTCAAGTGCAGATTCTGATTCAGCAGGTCTTGGGCATTTAAGATTGTGCATTTCTAACAAGTTCTCAGTTCGTGTTGCTGGTCCATGGACTATACTTTGAGTAGCAAGACCATAAATACCGGGCTTCATTGGCCATGATGTAGCTGTTGTAGATGGTATTAAAGGAGGTATCTGTGCCATAGGTGGTACTAACACTAATGCTAGAATCAAGTGAAAACTCAAAGTGACACTATCTTTCTTATAATGTGGATTTGCATCACTAAGTTATATATTCTCTTTGTATATGAATAATCTCTGAGAAGAGTTAAATATTACCCCCAAATGTAACATTTCGATGAACAAACTATTATCACTTAAGTTCATCCTTTAAGAGCCTGGGGAGAAAAACAACTAAAAATTTATGGGGAATTTTCCATGGGACTCAGTACAGGGAAGATGTTAGAAACATTTATAGGCTTGTTGAATTTCAGAGTTGAAAATGCCTTCCACAAACACATACCTCATTAAGGGTAATACATAGAACAGAATGAATTATTTGGAATTAGAACCTACTCTGACATTTCATAGATTCCCTATAGTTTGAAAATACTCAGTGACCAATTATTAAAGGAGTCCATGACAGCAGAGCACAGAACAGGGTATTTTAGGAAATTTAAAAATTAAATCAGTTTTCAATGTGATAAAAA
The DNA here is from genome assembly GCF_902686455.1 of Sciurus vulgaris. Lineage (NCBI taxonomy): Eukaryota > Metazoa > Chordata > Mammalia > Rodentia > Sciuridae > Sciurus > Sciurus vulgaris. Next base: position 131,808,179 of record NC_136471.1, on the reverse strand, counting down.
ATAATTAATTTTACTACTGTTTTAGAATTTTCAAGCAAGCAAAAGTTTTCCTAAGAACAGCTCATGAAATTTGAAATAGAAGGTGCTACACATCATACAAAAACACAATTTAAATTTAGAAATAAAACAAAAATTTTCCATCAGAGCTACAGTAATTATTTGTGTGTTTATGTGAAATTTGTTCTAAGGGAAACAATTTTTGAATCTTCATGCAACATTTCTATTTCCTGGAGGCTATTAGTTTCAAACCAAGGCCACTAGAATTTGTAGAATAACTCAAATGCCACAAAATTCCCAAGGTTACCATTCTTTAGAATTCATACCTGGAGTTTCTCTACTATGTGGGAAAAGGACATTTTCAGACTATAAACTCCTTGAGTGCTATGAGAGTTGAGAGGTGTGCTTGAGGGGAACTTTAGTGCAGTAATTAATTGAGCTAGATAACCAGGCAGGAGTCTGTGTGGATTCGTGTTACTCAGAGAAAGGGTGGGCCTCTGACCACAGGCTGCCAGTGGGGGGGGCACCCCTCAGGTATTTCCCACTCTGCCAAGGAGACTTCTGAGCTGTGTAAATGTTATTTATATCACAGGAGCTGTGAAGTGGAAAAATCCAGCTTCTTTTCTCTACTCAATGTCAAAAACCTACAGAGGGCTTCTCTCTCTGAAAAGTACATACCCCAGATGCTAATGCATTCAAGAGTTAAGCTGATGCTTATAGTTATCAGAAGAGACTTCAGTAGTGGGGTATTGGTTTCCTATTGCTGCATAACAGTTCACCACAAAGTTGGTGGCTTAAAGCAACACAGATTGATTATCCCACAGTTTATTTAAGTCAGGGTCCTCTCTGCTCAGGGTCTTATGGGGCTGCACAATCAAGGTGTCAGCCAAGTTGAGGCATTCTTAAGAGAGGCTTGGCTGGAGAAGATTCTGCTTCCAAGCTCTATTAGCCAATTGGTGGAATTCATTCCCTTTTGGTTGTAGGAATGAGGTTTCTAGAATCTGCCTGGCTGTTGGCTGGAGGCTGCCCTAAGGTTTAAGAGGCCACTGGAAGTTCCCTGCCAAGTAGCTCTTTCCCTAAGTGCCTCTGAGTTTGCTTCTTCCAAGTGTCCCTCTCCAATTGGCTAAGATGGAGCTTTACGTAGTATAATCACAGGATTGATATCCTGGCACCTTTGCTATATTCCATCAGAAGCAAATCAAGGCTCCACCCACAAAAATGGAGAGAATTACTCCAGGATGTGACTCACTGCAAGTCTACCACCAACAGAGAGAAATGGTGGCAAAAGTTGGGACACTGCATTGCTATTTCTGTTTGAGTGCTCCTGCTTCATTCTTACTTTCCCTCTGTGCAGCGCTTTGTTCACCTTTAGGTGTCTGGCTCACAGCAAATGTGTAATGAGCTGAGGGACAGCAATCCTTTCAGAATGGGCTTTCTTTTACTTTCCTCTCTGAGAGGTAATGTTGGAGGCAAACACGAGGGACTGTAGGGAAGAAACTGTTCTTGTGCTATCTCTCAAAGAAACCCTGACAGATGACGATATCTTAAAAGGTACAGGAAAACTTCAAAATCATAAGAAAAATGTCAACTCCACTATTTTCATTACTTCAGTGATTGGAAGAATCATTCTATTAGTGTCTGAGGAGTTTTTAAAAGAAATTACTGTGTGACACAGAATATTTTTTCTACCAACTTCATTCAAGAACTCAGAGAACATGGTGGTGACTCTTCATGTTTTTCTAACACCTTTGAAAATCAGTTCATCAGTGTGGCTGTTAGATGCTACCACAGGCAGGGCATGGGAAGTAAGGCAGCCCAGCATACAGCTGTAGAAATTGTGCACTGTACAACCCCAGAGGTGCTGTTTACAAAGACCACCCTGTCTCTCGTGATTCCCAGTTTCAATATTATTCTAAATATGAATATTCTGCATACCAGTGGGTCTTTTCACATACAAATCCAACTGAGCTTTGGCACCACCTTTGGAAGTATTGGGGGCAGGTATATTATACTGACTCCATAGATGAGGAAACTGAGGCTGAGCATTTGCATAACTCACCCAGTATCTAGCAGCATTAAGAACAGGGACAGAGGAGGATAGGGAAGAATAGAATTACTGTATATTATGTAGAGGGGAGTGAAGGGAGGAGAAGGGGTGTGGGGAAAGGAATGATAGTAGAGTGAAACAGACATTATTATCTTATGTACATATATGACTCCATGACTGATGTGATACTGCAATGTGTATAATCAGAAAAATTAGGGATTAAAAAAAAAAAGAACAGGGCTAAGTCTAGAACCCAAGATGAGGGATTTTCCCCCAAAAGGCCCACTACACTCTATAGAGCTGAATTTTTTGTTTTGTTTAGTTTTTCCTGTTCTGTCCACAGCTCTTCTCCAAATAAATCAGGGTCATACACACAGTTTGTGAAGATGGTTCCCTCTGCAGGTGTTAGAATCTTTTACTGTGTTAGAATTTCTTCAACCACCTCTAATCCACAAAACAGGGCTGGGAAACTGTATCACTTTCTCCTGCAGTTTGCTTTACCTTTGTTCTTATATGTCCATTAAATGGCAACTCATGCACTTTTGAGTGTCTGGCATATGGGTGGACAATGATCTTTATGGAATGGCTTTCCTTTTGATCCCCTTTCAAAAGGACACTAACCTTGGAATTTGCCAGTTACCTGGCATCTTGAGCAGAATCCATGTGTTTTCAGGTCAACCAATACCATGTTTGGCACCATATTTCAGTTACCAAGCTAAGGAAAAGCTAAGCCAACGAAAGTTCTCTTAACTCCTGCCATCAGGGAATTTTAAGTTGTTTTTTCAATGTCCTAGGGTATGATGATATTATCCACAGACCTATAATGATTCCATGATAGATACATGATTAATTCTAGTGACAGGTTTCAATGTATCTCTAGGGAAGATATTTTTCTTTTTGTTTCTTTCCAGTTGAATGTGGTTAGAAAATCATTGATGGGAATTGAAGAGAGTTTTCTTTTAAAAACACATTTGGAGAGAAAAATATTTAGTCAGCTTTTCAAAGTGGAAATAACCATGGGAAAAAGTACAGCAGCAGGTATTTCCCTTGATTTAAAAAAATATTCATACTGCATGTGTTCTTTAGAAGTAGAACCAGAAAGGAAGTGTGGACGGAAATTCTTTTTCTAGGGCTTATCACATGAATATGAAAAGAATGACAAAAATCATCCATAGGCCGACTGGTGCTCTTTTGAAATGTGTGCAGTTTCTCATTTGATTACCATTATTGGCCTAATAGAATTGAATTGCATTTACTAGCTAGCCTGTCTGTGCTCAGTGTATTTACTCATTGTTCCAGTGGGGTATATAGGACTTTTGTTGAGCAAATATTCTCTCCACTTCTCTCCACCTGGATCCTATCATGTCTTTGGGATTATACTTCATTGGGCTTGGCCATGTGACCAGTTTGGTTCTGAGGCTAAGGCTAAGGCTTGAAAAGTTCAGCCCTTTGGGAGTTTCTGATTTCAGCCATGAGAATTATAAGCCCAGGTAGCTGCCACCTTTCCAGCCCAAATCCCAGAATAAGATGTATGGAGCACCCTTGGACTCAACCTGCCATCAGAAGCAGAGCTCCCCAGTCAGATTGCAGAAGCAGTGAGCAAGCCATGAGTGAGAAAGTATGATAGTTGTTTCATGCCCCTGAGATTTGGTGATAGCATATTTCATAGCTAATGTAATATACCTGGTGATAGCAGGATCACAAAAGTTTCACAACCACTGTGGTTAATCTTCTCCAGCAATTCTCAGCATTGAGCTCTCATTAGAGTCACCGGGAGGATTTGTGAAATGCAGATCCCTGAACCCCCATAGTCAGAGTCAATTGGTCTGAATTGGGACCTTAGATTTTGCATTCATCACAAGCTTCTCAGTGTTACTGGAGCTGCTGGTTGAAGGATCCACTTGGAGAACCTCTGCTATAAACTACTGAATACTAATTGGATTAACCATTTTCAAAGTTCATGCTGCACAGACAGAAATCAATGAGCTCTTCACATGTAGCCATTTTTGATGTGATATAAACTGGGAGCTGGACCAATTATCCAGAGAAAGCAGTTTGAGCAAAGAGAATACAAGTAATATTAGTGATGGGGTGGTCAGGTGGTGGGAGGGGAGAGCCTTATGAAAACGAATTTGACCTCTGAAAGATGAAGTACAAGGCCCTGAAGGCAATAGTCCAGAGGAGTAGCCCACACAAATCCAGGTACTAAGTGGCCAGACTGGGAGAAGTGGTACATAGACTAGCATTTCAGCCTTGTTAATAAATATTTGTGTGTCTTTTATCCTAATCTGAAGACATGAAAACTAGGATCAGAACACTTGGCTTTATTGGAACACTTTTAAAGTATACAATAAAGATTATGAACATAGGCATCTTCACATTAGGATAAAAAATGAATAACTTAAGGAATCATCTGGAAGTTTTCAAACATCTGCAGACTTGGCCTCATGTTGATTTGCCTGAATACAATAAGCATGTAATTTGGAAATGGGAAGAGACAAGTCTAAAACATTAGCTGTTGAGTCATCTTACACATTCTGCCTTCAATGTAGATGAGATCCCAGTGGCCTGATGCTGATGTATTTATTGATATAATGGGGGGGGTCAGAAGTTGGTCACAGCTTGGTCAGGCACAATTTTCAGGAAAAATGGCAATGAAATCAGATCACTTATTTGTAAAATGATTTAGCTTTGTGTTACATGGGTCCTCCTGATACCCCAAATTAGTTATATAATGTAGAACATGTTATTGAAATCATTTGATAGATCAATAGCCAATTTGAGTTTTAAATTAATATTAGCTTATTTATATTTGCAAATAATCTCTTTTGAAAATAGTAATTGTTGATCCAATTCTAACTCTCACCTCCTGAACTCTAGAACATGGCCTCTCAAACTTGCAGCATATTAGAATTTCCCAGGAAACTTTGAACATCTGGATGCCAGGCTGCACCCCAGACCAACTCTATCAGAATCTCTGGTGCTAGGATACAGGCATCAGGATATTTTTTCAACAACTCCAAGGGTATTTCAAAGAGCAGCTTTATTTGGGAGCCTGCGCTCACCTTTCTATTCAAACAGTGGCTTGTTCCAGTAGTATTGGCTTCTCTTGAGAATTGGCTCCACTCTGGACCTACTGACAGAATCTACTTTTTAAGTAGGTCTTAGGTGATTTACTTCAACATTCAGGTGTGGATGCAAGTCACACAGGACAGTGGCAAGTTTCCATCTGCCATGGGCTCCAGCTGTGCAGACTCTTTCCCAACTTCCAAGCAAAGCAGATCTTGCTGGTACCTCTGCACTTGGTCATGAATAGAGCACTGATTCCCTCACTTGTCTGATCTTCTCCCTTTGTTTACTGAAAGAAGATTGAAATGTTTCAAAGGGAGGGAAAGAAAGAGGGGAAGAAAAGGAGAAGACAGAGAGAATGAGAGGAATGGTCACCAATGCATATTTCTTATTCTAAATTCACAAAACTTGTCACATCAAGTCCTGGCCATCACAGATTAAAGGAAAATTCCTGTTCTTTTTACCATTTCAAGGACCAGAAAAATGTAACTTAGGGTATGCATTAGAGCAAGTTCTGAAAGATGGAGGTGTGGTTTCTTCTATCCCAGTGTCGGCGACCTTTTTCTATAAAGGGCCTGAAAGTAAATCTTTTGCTTATGTGGTTATAATCGCTATTAACACCACCAAACTCTGCTATTGTAGCACAAAAAAAGCCACAGACACATGTGAAAAATGGGCATGGATGTGTTCCAATTAAATTGATTTTTAAAAATAGGCATCTTAAAAAAATAGGCAGCTATTCCATTACCAGGTATATACTGAAAAAAAAAAAAACCCTGAAAACAAGTATTTGCCCAAATCCCTGTGCAGAAATATTCATAATAGCACTATTCATAATAGCTAAAGAGTGAAAACAATATAAATTTTCCTTAATGGATGAATAAATAAACTGTGGTCTATTCATACAATGGAATATTATTCAGCCATAAAAAGGAATGAAGTACAAATCAATGCTCCACTGTGAATGAACCTCTAAATCACTATAGTTAGTTGTAGAAGTCAGACATGCAATATCACATATTGTATGGATACATTTATATAAAATGTCCAGAATAGGTAAATCCATAGAGACAAAAAGCAGATCAGTGGTTGCTAAGGGCCGAAGGGTGGGGAATGAAGAGTAACAGCTTAATGGGTACTGGTTTTATTTTGGAGTAATTAAAATGTTTTTAGAGCTAGATAGAGGTAGTGACTGCACAACATTGCTAAAGTATTAAATGCCATTGAATTGTTCACTTTAAAATGGTTCATTTTATGTTATGTAAATTTTTATCTCAGTTGAAAAAGTTTAAAACAAAATCAAACCAGGCAGTTGTTAGATTTGGTTCATGGTCCATAGTTTGTTGACCTCTGAACTACTCCATTCAGAGTTGTCCCTGCTTTGATAGTTGATAGACTTTTCAACTGTGCCAAGAACCTGTTTCCAAGTTTTCTCTGTGAGTAAACATTGTAACCACATGGTTAAATTCTAGTTGGTCCCCCTCATTTTATCTCTACAGCTGTACATACTTTCTTGAGTCCTGGCCTGCCCCGGGCTCTTCTGACTGAGGAGAAGTTTCCATATCTTAAAGCATCTTCCACTGTGCACTGTGACTAGTTTTGCAGAAGCCTCCTTTCTCTCCATGGGCTCTTCATGCCTGATGCCTTTCCCTAGATAGTGTGGCTTGTCATCTCTCTTTGGTGAAACTCAGCATCTTCACCCCAACCAGCCTTTAAGCTTCCAATCTGCCAGCCTTAAGGGCAGATACAAAATAACTCAGTACACCCCAAGTCTCTTGGGGTCTGTGCTATCACAAAACAGACTTCCTAATTTTTCTTTATTACAAAGGAACCCTAACAAAGACTGCTTCTTTTCTAAGGAATTCTAATTCATAGGATGCTATCAATCTCTGTTGATTTGTTGATGCCTGGCCTACATTAAGCACAGCCAATTACCAAAAGATTTTCCAATGTGAGGTTAGGGAGTCTGCTGAAATAAAAGTTAGACTCAGTGTCAGCCCTGCCAATTCTACCTTTGTGGTCTTCGTGTATCACTTAACACTTAACCTTTTTCTTTTGTGTCTAAAGAGCATCTATTTCTTTCTTTGGTACCTAAATTAAATGAATTAATATGTATAATAGGGCTGGGGAGATAGCTCAGTTGGTAGAGTGCTTGCTTTGCAAGCACAAGCCCCTGGGTTCGATCCCCAGCACTGCAAAAAAAAAAAAAAAAAAAAATATATATATATATATATATATATATATATGTATAATAATGATATCAATGTTAAAACTCTATACTAATGTAAGGATCCCAGGAAAGCAATTTATGGTTTTATATTAAGATTTTATTCTACATGTAGTAATAATAGACATATTTCCCAAACTGAGAGAAGAGTCATTCTTCCCATGTTAGTTAGGATAATACTATATACTATACTAGGCAAGCCAATAAACTTTGAAATATTTGTGACTTGTAACATTTTATTTCTCACTTACATCGCAGACAATAAAAATTGGGACACTGACAAATAATGACTCAGGGATCTGAACTAGTTCCATCTTGTTGCTTTTTTTATCAGGAACATAGCCTCAGTCTTAAATTGTTGCACTAATGACTACCAAGTGAATTATGTCTCCTTGTAAATTCCCTCCCCTACCAAACTTTTCTAGTCTCCATACTGATTATTCCTGCTGGAATCATCTCTACCATGTGAAGAAGCCCTAGCTAGCCTACTGGAGGATAAGATCAGCTAGTGCCCTCTTGACCAGCCTACCCTTCAGTCAATCCCAGCTGAGTATTGCCACATGTGTGATCCCAAATATGTTCTACAAAAGAACTACCTGACTGAGCCCTTTTCAAAATGATGAACTATAGAATCATGAGCAAGTAGAAAAGTTGCTTATGTTATAAGCCACTAAGTTTTGGGGTAGTTGATTATGCAAAAAAGATGGGCTGATAGATATAGCCTCTAAGAATTTTTATATTCCTAACAAGGAAGAAAAGACTAAAGGGTTTTGTGAGATATTTTTAAGGACTAGGAAGAAAATTGCTTTTTACTAGATAATACTGGCCTAAACTTAGTCATATGGCCCCATTTAATTGCAGAGAAGACTGGGAAATGTAGTCTTCCTGTATACTCAGGAAAAGGATACAATGTAATGAAACCAGCTTTGCCTCTAATGTGTATCCATACCACTCACCGTAATTGTTGGTATCTCTCCTCCATAGCAAAGTATTATAACAGACTCCTATTTATAAAATAAGCAGAGAGAAGAGTGTGGCCACATTCAACTAATTTTAGGTTTATTTTTTGTTATGAGGCTGATAACCTGATTATCATGAAAGACAATGGTTTGAGGAGAGAAAGAAATTAGAAAATGCTGATGAGCCTGATATAAGTTCATCTCTATTGACTATATAATCTGTTTTCATATCCCTCCCCAACTGCATCACCGTAGAAATCCACATCTTGTCATAAGTTGAGGGGCTGTATCCATGAAGATGGAAGGAGTAAGCCTGCAAATGATAATTTAATCCTCAACTCAACAGTTAATGAAAGCTTTCTTTGGGCCTTTGGAAATGAGGTACGTGCAGTACATCCTCCTTATTAAAAATAGTCCCCCTAAAAGATTACTACTATCCTACAACTTGTCTTGGAGAATAAAATTTAGATCTATATATTTTCTAAGTACCAACTACCAAGAATATATACATTCTAAAAATTCTAACTCAGATATTTAAAAAAGTTCATGCTGAGCACAGAAAGTCAATAGAACCTTAAATGTAACAGGATGCAGGGTACTTTGGGGAGCAAAGTAACCATTGCAAGAAGAATAACTCAAAGAAACAAAAGGGGAGAGGAGTATATTTCAGATAATTTTGAAAATTTCACTCTCCTTTAGGGTGAGTGTCCCCAGTTCTAATTGATTGTCCTTGTTGCATCCTTACACTATTTCTCGACTTTTAATCCTCTTTCTAGTGTCCAAGTCAGGGACTAGAATAGGATTTTGAGAGAATCACCTAACTGGATCCTCAATGTTCCCATGATAGTCACATTACTCCTCACTAGGAGAACCTAGGAACCTGAGTAGAAATTGTTTTCCCTTTATAAACCTGGAGGAATATCACTAGTGCCTTTCTGGAATCTCTAGCCATCTCTAAGGATGTTGGCTTACTTCAGTGCAGAAATACTTGTTGGTTTGTTCCTCAGTCACTCAGCTGGCTCATGGTGAAAAGATCAGAGATCCACAGGGCTGGCAGGAACATTGTCCAATTTCTTAGCCAGGTGATCCTTTCTTCAAAGGAAATAGTACCCAGATGGTCTATGCAGGCCAGAGAAGGGCTCAGTTTGGTAAAGCATAGTTAGTGGTAGGCAGACCCTAGCCCATTTCCACCCTTCCACAATCCCAAAAAGACTCCAAGCAACACTATCCAGATTCTTGGCTCATCTGCCACCATCTTTGGAAATTGAGAGCCTCACCTTCCCTCTGCTTTCACATCCCCTAGAAATTTCTAGAAATCCCCAAAGAGGAGACTCATATATAACCATAAAGCACTCTGTCAGTGACAGCGCCCTTAGGGGTCTTCTTTGGTTCTGGATCTACCTTATTCATTCATTGTTTGCAAAGGTACTTGGATTTATTCAGACATGAAGAGAAAGGATAAAATTATAAATTGTTAAAGCCAAAACAGGTCACTATTCAACTAGATTTGCATTCATGAAATGTAGTAAAGTGCAGTAATACAGACTATTGGAAGATATAATCAGCAATATGGCCCTCAAGTTCCCCAGCATTAGTGCACCTGCCCCAGGGCCTGCCCTGCTGCTTGTCTGTAGATGGGTTTGCTGAGTTGTTCTCATTTGCTCTCTGGAGGGATGGAACATGATCTTGGTTCTCTTCCTATAAGAGGCATGGTGCAATAGTACTAAGGAATCACAATCTCTTTTATCTACTGAGACATCTTTCATTTATTAATTTCCAAACCTCATCAAGTCAGTGTCAAAAACTATCCAAATATTAGGGTTAATCCCAATTCAGATTTGACATTTTCCAATATTGGCATCAGGAAATAAAAAAAAGAGAGAGAGAATGCCATAAGAATTTCTCCTGACTCAAAAATCAAAGCTTCCACCTTAAAAATTAAAAGGAAAGACAGAAGATAGTGATAAAGTTGAATATATATTTAACTGGAGTCTCAAAACAGAGAAGAGAGGAAGAAACTAAAACTTTGAAAAGTTAACTTTTATCTTTCAGTATCTAAAGACAATGTTTTCAAGTGATCTCTAGTATATAGCAAATAGAATCACATATTCTGCTAAGTAGCTCTAAGCCAGGGCTCATGGGACCAATCTTTCCTTCCATCTGTTTTTATAACATTAATAAAGTTTTATTGGTACACAACCACACCCATTCATTCATATATTGTCTTCTATATCCATTTCTGTACTACAGTGGCAGAACTGAGTAGTCATCATAGAAACCACATGACTTGCAAAGCCTAAAATAGTTACTATCTGGTCTTTTTCAAAAAATGTTGGCCAGTCCCTCCTCTAAGAAAATGACAATTTCATGATAGTAGTCAAAGATAAATGCATCTTCATATTCAGCCTCATTATAAAGGAATATCTGGGGTAACTTAGTTCTCTTGGACTTTCTTATTTTCAAGGTAGAGATTTTTGAGTATGGAAAATTTCCTCATGTTCAGTGAATCCAGAAGTTCAACTTGACAACTTTGGATATAGTTTTTAATAAGCAAGCATTTTATAAATTTTCTACTTCTGCTTTGCTTGTTTGTTTACTGAGTTAAATCATTTCCAAAATTGAATTTGGTTAAGCAGCTTGATAAGTGTAAGCAAAAATAAAACTTTGCTATACAACAAGAACTTGGTCCCCTAAAAGGTCTGTTTGGTACAGGTTTCTCCAAAGAAAAGGTGTTATTTTCTCAACAAGGATTGATTGAAAACCAAAAGATATGTTTCCCTAAGGTTAGACCATAAGGAATCATAAAATCAATATTTCTAACATTTATGGATTTGCTCTCATTAGTTTTTGGCAATATATAATGTCTTCATTTTTGAAAGAGGCTTACAGAATCATGCAGAAAGCTTCTGGGATATGAATAAAATATATTTTTTATAATTTTAGTGTAAACAAATTCCAAACATATGGATTACATTTCCTTTTAAAAATAAAGGGTTTTAGCATTTAATGGGAAAAGCGATTTGCAAAATATGCTTTGGATTTTGCCAAAACCGAATCATTCAAAATGTGCAATTAACTCTAAACGAAACCAAATTCAACTGTCCCTGCTTTAAATGACTAAAAAAGACATCTCCCTTTGCTGTTCATGCCTTTCAGTTCCAAAATCGTGAAAGGGAGGTCAGAATGTGCTGTGTAATGTACGGCTCTCCCTAAAGTCAGGCAGCAAAACATAGTTGAGCAGGAGAGTGCTTCCCAGGGGAATCTGTGTGACCTTCTCAAGTGTAAATGTATTTTGACTAGTTATGATGTTTAAGAGGAATCACCAAGAGGAACTGACGTGGTTCCTGGTGTGGGATGGAGTTGTAAATTTCCGCCCACTATGAAATACTAAATTTTGCCCTGAGAGCTAACTAATCTGACAAAAACCTTCTACATTTTAATGACTTTTTAAGTATTTGTAATGAAATCAGTACAGTGGTGGAAAATGCACCATTAAAAATGTTAGTTTTTATTTTAAGGTTTTTCTCTTATATCACATGCACTTGCAGATCAAACACTGCTATTCTAGAATCAAGTGGGATTGATTAACTGCTAGGGTGCTGCACCCAAGACTGCTTTTCTACTTGCAATTTCCAGTTATTCCCAGTTGTAGCAATTGAGCTGATGGTGGCATAGGCACAAATCCAGACCAGGAGCCCAGAGCTCCCGAGGATTCTTGTAGCTACAAATCTCTGCTCTGCTCTTAAAATACAACATGGGCCTCCTTTGTGGAAATGTAAAATTATGAATTAGGGGTGGTTTTGGAATATGCATGTGATTCTCATGAGAATTTAAATTTTAAGTGGAAGTTATGGTAGGAAAAGATCTACAAGCCATTTGCAAAGAATTGAAGATGGTAATAAAATTGAGGAGTACGTTATAATGATGCAAATAAATTCTTAGTTCTGGACAGGGTGCTAAAAACAAAGGGACATTATTTAAATATTGAAATCTAGGAGCATAATTAGAGCAGATGCAACCCCACCATATACACAGAAGCATATACACAGAAGAATAAATAATATAAATTAATACTCATGTGAGTGAGAGGAGGAAAATGACAGGAAAATAAAAGGAGGGAAGTAATGGAGCACTCTGCTTGTTTCCTCCCAGCCCTGCATAGTGTATTAAGGCATTTATTTTATTGTCTCGCAAATTCTCTCGATTTTCATAGGCCTATTCAGGAAAGGGGAGAATTATATATTTTCACATACATTTCTCTAACTCTTTGATGCCACAAAAAGGGCACAATAGCAAAAGAAAATATTTAAATTTAGCATCTCAAAGGTCAGCTTCTTTCATGTTTTGATAAGATTCTTACCATATTGGCACTTTCAGAACTCAGTGTGACTAACAATTCTTCATACTGTATGTTGATTTTTTAATTGCATGTTTCTTAGAAACATCACTGAGCTCATTAATATTTAGGGTTTTATATTTTCACTTTTCAACAAAACTGATCCAAAGGCAGAGCCTACACTCTGTTGACAGAGGAGCAAGGCTGCAAGGGGCAATAATCACCACTGCTCCTTGTGAATCAAAAGCTTTTGCAGTTCAAGGGATTGGTCCTAGCAGTCACATCATTATTTCTTGAGTTGCCCATTATGTGGTTAAAATTTACATAAATATGAGGCATGCTCAGTCCCTTCCCTGTGGCTTTTCCAGAAGGACCACATTCCTGTATATTTTATAAGCCACTTTAAAGCTTCTTGTTGTTACAACTTGCAGAAAGGAGAAAGTCAGAAATATAAAGAAACCTTACATTCACAAAAATCAGTGCTGTACTCACAGAAGATTTTGTAAGTACATGCTGAGTTCTAGAAGGCAGTTGTGGTGAGAAAACCTTCTCCATTTCTCTTTCTGGAAAATATCGTGGGTTATCCCTCTCTCTGGTCATTATACACTTCTCCCCCTCTTTATTTTTAAGAGTCACTTTTCCTCCTGATGCTGTAGGACAGCTGATGCCTCTCCGCTTCCCATCTGAGCCCTCTACCTCTCTAGCTTTGTCTCTAACTTTTAACTTCCCTCTTGATTTTCCTGAATTTACATTTTATCGGGACTTGTTGCTTACTTCCTGTGTGACTTACTCTTCCATTTCTGCTGTTCATGGAGGCATCAGTGCAGGTTCATTAAACTATTACCTTTTCTTCCTGGGCCTTGGGAAGACCCTGGCATGGAGCAGGCCATGGATTGATTGATGTCTGCATGACAAGTTTAGAGCCATGATGCTGTTCACCTTGCAAGCATAGCCTCTTAAAAATCTGGAAGAATCTTCCACCTTCACACTCCCTTCATGTATTGACCCAGTTTGAGAGGATTCAGCAGCAGGGTTCAAGGTTCTTGAGGATTCTGAGGCTGTAAAGGTTGGTAGAACCATAAAATAGAACTGAGTTGAAATAAAGACTTGTGATGGAGACATCTGCATTCCATTCTGCTTCAACACAGAAACCTCTACTTTATTAAGCTACTAATATTTGGGGACTCTGTTACATCAGCTTGCCTGTGCTTATTATCACAGTCATCTCTTCCTGGCCTACAAGATTCACCTCAATCATCATCTCCTCTGTGGATGCTTCCTTCTTATGGACTTCTAGAACACTTTGGTTTACTATAAAGTCACACAATTTATCCAACCCTATGAGTTGCTCTTCTTTCTTAAAGACAGTAACTTTGTACTCTAATGCCTACTTCAGCACCTGGCACAGAGCAGAAAGATGCTGCCTCCTTGAAAAGAATATATCATACATAGGAGAAGTTCAGGCACTGTAGCCCTGTGGGAGGGAGTAGGGTTGGGTGATAATTGAAGGTGTGTGTGAGGAGTCAGCCAAGTGTCCCTCAACACTATCTTCTTCTCTGCTTTGTCATCACTTACTTCAGAGGGAGTATAAATAAAGGCAAGTTTATACAATATAATGACTGTTCTTTTATAATCATTCACTCAACAGGAAATCAGTCATCTTTGGCCAAGCACTGTTCTAGGTACTAGGGGAGAAAGAGGAGTGAAGATGACAGATCAGGTCCCTGCCTTCCAGGATAGGCTTCCTGAGCACACACTCCAATAGTGGAATCTTACTAAGATTATGAGGCTTTACTGAACATTCTTGTCCACCTCATTGGTTCCTCAGGTATGTTTTCCCACTCTTTGCTCCCAATTCCTTGGCTTCTCTCTCTGTAGGATGAGGATTCTTAACTGGGGGCAATGTTGCCCACCAGGGGACAGTTGGCAACGTCTGGAGATACTTTTGGTTGTCACAACTGGGGAGAAGGGATGCTACAGAAATCTAGTGGGTAGAGGCCAGAGATGCTGCTGCACTTCCAACAGTGGGAACATCCTCCACAATAATTTTCTGATCCAAAATGTCAATAATGCTAGGTTGAGAAAATCTGCCATTAAGGTATGCCCTTTTGGTGACCCAATCTGGCAGCTCTATTTTCTGTACATTCAGGGAAGCATCGGGACTGGGGATGTGGCACCATGGTTAAACACCCCTGGGTTTAAACCTTGGTACCAAAAAGAGAAAGAAATTGAATGTAAACATCTTACTCTTTTAATCTAACCTTGTCTTAAAAGTTATTTTTTTACAACAAATACAAGTAAAGAATGATCAAATTCTTCAGATAATTTCTTTATATACTAAACTTCCCTTAGACATTCAACATCTGATTTAATTTACTAATTGAATTATATAATTTTTCAAAAATAAAGACACAAAGGATGTGGGAGACATAAATATTGAAGAAAATATGGGAAAAAGAAATCTGGGACAAGTAAAAATTTTTCAGCAAAAAAAGTCTTGAGCAGTAAATGCCTCAAAGAAAACTTGGTACTTGAAAGGGATTATTTGTAAGAAATACAAAATGAATTTAGAGGAATCTGCAATGTTTTTCTTTCAAAGGAATGACATAAATAGATCATTGCATTCAATAAATGTTTGCTAAACTGAATTAAAGACTTTGTCCCCATCCTCATGGAGCTTTTAAATATTTAAAAGAAGAAAAACAACACAAGTGGAGAAGGTAAATTATAAGACATGTGTGAGCCCTATAATCAGATAGTAGTGTCCTTACAAATGAACAGTAGTTGATGTGATACCAGCAACATGGCAGAATGGCTGTGTCTTTTAATGGGCATAAGCAATAAGTAACAGAAGGAGAAAGACATTTTAGATGAGAAAGTCACATGTGCAAAAGGGCAAAAAAGAACTGTGCTGTAGTAGTTAGACTGGGTAAACTGTGACAGATGGTCTAGACAAGAGAACAGTTGAGTGAAATTCAGAGGTAAATAAGGGGCGGGTTGTGAAAGGACTGAATTCCAAGGCTAAGACTTAAGGCCACCGACTCTAGTGATGTGTCTATTTTAAGGGCATTGCTATGTTCCTATCATTTAAACACAGATTTAGATGGTCAGGCTGGAATGTTTGACACTTGCTAAAAAAACAATTTCTTAAAAATAAATCAACCCCGATAAGATGGAAAGAAGATGATATGGGCTTTGGGAAGACTGACATGAGGCAGAATTGGCTTGTGAATGGCAGCTGTTTCAACAATTAAGTTCAGCACAATGATTCAATTTAGTCACACAAAATCAGGTCTTACATTTCAGCTTTTTAATAGCTTCCACTCCTCTAGTGAACCAGGAGAGCTTGGTTTTGGTATAAGACACTGCCACTCTTGTTTAGTCAACATTAAGACAACAAATCAGAAGGAGAATGTCCTTTCTAGCACTCTTGATAAAATAATCAAATTGCTAATGACTTAATCCAAGCAACTGGGAGAAGGTGTGCACAGCTGACGCATCCACTGACATTTGTAATTTTTTTTATGTCAAAGTCTTATTTCTCATCTAGGTCCACAACTTTTGAAATGTCATTAAAGCAAGCAAATATATACAAAATCCTTCTTTCCATCAACTTCACGGCTTTGAAAGTTTATTTCATAAAAGGATATTTTATCGTACACATGCACTTTAGTCAGTAGATGCTTGTTTCAAACCAGAGGAATCTACTTCCCTCCATTGTCTCTTAGGGACAAAAAAGTGCTGCCAACACAGTGATCCATGGTACAGTGATGACTTAAAGCCTGCATTCTGTAGGCACAGGTGTTTTTATAGAGACAAGATCTTGGTCTAAAAGCATCTTTGTTTTGAGATTTACCTTCTGGATTTCTTTATAGAACACCAGTTTTATGAAACAAAGGAAACACAAAGGTAGAGGCAGATAAAAGTCCGAAACCATCTCCAGTGCCACAAAGTGACTGGAATAGGAAAAATAGGTATGCTATTCTGATTGTCACCAAAAGACTTGAGCTGTGGCTAAAAAATCTATCATCTACCTTTTTGGAGAAAGCTGAGGAAATCAAAGACCCCTGGTTCTTTTATTTCCACTGCTGTTTGAAATGTTCACATGCAAAAGACCATTCTCTCAGATTCTGCTGAATGTGTGGGAGAAAGAAAACACCCATGCATCTGGTATCAGAAGTGCTGAGTGACTGTATGAGAGTAGAGAATAGGAAAAGAACTGGTTTTTCCTGTATTACTATATTTAAAAACTTAATCAATTTCTCTTTTCAGAGTTGTAGTCCATTTTTTCTATTAAAAAAGAAAAAAATCCCAAGTTCTTAAAAAATAGTGATTTTTTTTGCTAACTAGAAGAAAATGATAATCAAAAAGAACATTACCACTGAATATGGTGAAATTTCTATTCTGGAATCTTCAAGACTAGGGCATAAAAAGCCTTGCCAGGCTGGGCACAGTGGCTACACCTATAATCCCAATGGCTTGGGAGGCTGAGGCAGGAGGATTGTGAGTTCAAAGCCAGCCTCAGCAATTTAGTGAGGCCCTTAGCAACTCAGTAAGACCCTATCTCTAGATAAAATATAAAAAGGGCTGGGGATGTGGCTCAGTGTTTAAGCGCCAATGGACTTGATCCTTGGTAGCCATGGGTTCAATTCCTTTGGTACACACACACACACACACACACACACACACACACACACACACACACAAAAGTCTTGCTAGGTTTCTTAGAACACTTGCTCTGAGGAAGGAATGCTACCATGCTGTGAAGAAGCTCAAGTTAACCTCATGGAGAAGCTGCTGAGAGAGAGAGATACCAAACCAACTCCAACAACCCCAGCCATCCCAGGAACCATATAAATGAGTGTAAAGACTTTGGATGATCCCCGTCCCAACTGCTACCTGACAACAACTACCTGAGACTCTAATCAAGACCCATTAGCTAAGCCTAGTCTATCCACAGAAGGACAGATAATAATACAGTTTTGAAAGCCACTAAGTAATAGGGTGGTTTCTTGTGCAGCAATAAGTAATTGGAATAGTCCCTGAAATTATCTTCAACACATGCATTTGGTGTTAGCCTGAGAAAGATGGTACAGAAGTCGCTGAGGGTCACAACTTTGTTTCCAGGTTACCTGTGTTTGACTTCATGGATTCATATCCAAGCACCATAACCTTGGGAAATTACTTTCCTTATGAAAATCTTGGCTTCCTGTGCATAAAATGTGTATGATGACAATAATAGTCTCTTTGAGTAGTGGTTGTGAGGTGCAAACAAATTCATGTCAAGTGGCTAACACTGCTTGTTAAAGGGTAAGAACTAAATGAAGCTCATCTGTTTTTATTATCAACTTAACTGGCCCATAGAAACTCAAGGGCCATGAAGAAAAAATAACTTGTTTACTTATTCAGATAGGTGGTTTTGATATTTGGACAATTTATTCTACTGTTTGCGATGGGCTGGCAGACCCAATGGAAAAGAATTGTATCTAAGAGTCAAAGCATTTAAATGGAGCAGGCACACTCAAAGACTGTTTCTGGGAAGTGAGGTGCTCTGCTTTACATGAGAGAAAAGTTTAATGTTTCTTCTAAAAACCAACCAACAGAAAAGCAAATACAAAAACGATTCCTAAGGTGTCTGTGGCAAAGTTAGCTCCACTGGGTACTGGGTAATGTACACTGTGCATTCCAGGAATGGTGCTGCCTTGGAAATTTATTATGTGTAACATTTAATAAAGGGAAGAGTTTAAGAAAACACCCTGGAGACCTGCATTCTAATTGAGTATCTGCTTTGATGTCTGACTTAGGGCAAGTCACTGGAGCTCTGTCTCTTATTTCCAACTACTATAAAACAGGATTACAAGCACATTTGTAGCACCCCCAGACAATAAAAAGTAAAGGGGGAGCAGAGCATCTGAAAACATGAAGGCATAAAAGAGAATGGCCAGAAGGTATGCATGATAATATTGTCAACAACAGGTCGGTCTAGAATCCCTCTGGGTTTCAGCAGGGGCACAATGGGGGAAGGAACATGATGATGTCCTAGAGATATGGATACCTTTCTATCCTGTTGCTTATTGAACCAGGATGTTCAGAGACTAGAAATGACTACCTTCTTATTTGTGGAATGAATCTGTGCATCATACCATATGATCCATATATCACATATTTGGTGTATACCATATGGTCCATATACCATTTTCAGGTATATGGAAATCAGAGTATCATTTAGAAAATGCCAATTGAAATCATACCCACCTGGCTTTGATCAAATCCAAGCCTTTAAAACCAGTAGAGCTTGTGGTTGGCACCCTCTATAGGTCTTTGAAAATTCACCCTATAAAAGTTAAGAGATTGGAGACTATTCCAATGGCTGGGAAGTGTATGTCTATTGGATATAATAATGAAAGGGTATCAACTGCAGAGAGCACTTATGTCATTGGGAAGGATCCCTTCTACTTTGGAAGAACTGATATTTTGAAGCAATTGTTCACAAATATTTAGATTCTATCTATCTATCTATCTATCTATCTATCTATCTATCTATCTATCTATCTATCTATCTATCTGGTCCCATTACTGATTATTGAATCCAGGAATGTTCTGCCATTGAGATACTTCTCCAGCCCTTTTCATTTTGTAAATTTTGAGACCAGCTCTCATTAAGTTGCCCAGGCCAAACTTGAACTTGTGATCCTCCTGCCATAATCTACCAAGTAGCTGGAATTACAGGTATGTGCCACCATACTGGGCTTCTGTATTTATATTTGGATTCCCATCTCCTATTTCTTGATTCATTGCTTAAGTCACCTTTATTAGCATTGTAATTCATTCCAAGTTTGGCACATTCTTTTGTAAACTTCTAAAAAGTACCTCTCTCCCAAAATCACATGTGAATTTAGAGGAACCCCAGATGAGCTTGTATAGAGCTGAACTAAATAACATCACTTCTATTTAAATATTTTATGAAAAGGTTTTTGTAATCTAAAATATCCCCTGAGACTATTAAATGACCCAGATACTGGAAGATCACTGAAGGCAGATCCAAGTGCTTTGGGCTGTTCACAGCAGAAATTCCAGCACCTAGGATAGTGCCCAGCATGCAGTAGGTGCTCCATAAACACATGTTGAAAGAATGGTGGCTTATGTTGGATATGGTGGCTCACACCTATCCTTCCAGCAACTCAGGAAGCTGAGGCACAAGGATTGAAAGTTCAAGGCCAGCCTTAGCAACTTAGCAAGACTGTGTCTCAATATTTCAAAAGTAGAAAGGGCTGGGAATATGATTCAATGGTTAAGTGCCCAGTTCATCCCCAAAATAACAACAACAAAAAGAATGGTGACTTAAATCAAGTAGTAGGCCAGAGAAGCAGCTGTTTGGTACAGGTGGAAATGTTAAGGATGTGTGAACTTTAAAAGTCCTTTGGAAGAAACAAATGACCACAGAGGAAAATATAGGAGTTCTCAGGGCCTCTCCCTGGGCCTTTAGGTTGAGAAAGGGAGACTTTAAGGCAGAGAAATTGTGTAGACAAACTCCTGGGAAACCTCCAAGTTAGGTTTCTGGTGTTTTGAGAAATAATTTCATCCTGGAGTCAAGAAATAAAAGAATCAGGTATGGTGGTGCACAGCTGTAATCCCAGCCATTCAGGAGGCTAAGGCTGGAGATAGCAAGTTTGAAGCCAACCTCAGCAATTTAGCAAGACTCTTGCCAACTTAGTAAGAATCTCTCTTAAAATAAAAAGTAAAAATAACTGGGGATGTAGCTCAGTGGTGACATACCCCTGGTTTCAATCCCCAGTATGAGAGAGAGAGAGAGAGAGAGAGAGAGAGAGAGAGAGAGAGAGAGAGAGAGAGAGGAAATAAAGGAAATAAAAGGTATTACTTCTGGAACATGAGCACATTGGGTGTGGGAGCCCATGACTACAGAGGCCTGAGCCCAGTGGAAAAGTGAGACTCATCCAAATTTCCCCTCAGCAGTAAAGAAGTCTTAGTATCCAAAAAGTGTTAGAGTAGAAGTTGGGGAGAGAAGGTACTAATAAGAGAAGAAAGTCAGGACCATAATCTTGGTTGGACCACCATCTTGGTAGGGTCAGCATCTTTGGTTGGATCACCAATACACTTGTGATTGTTGAAGAAGAAATGCATCATTTATCTATGTCAATAATAATAATAATAATAATAATAATAATCCCCTTGCTCTCTAGTGGTGCTAAAGGGACTCTTCTAGAATGATTGGTTCCATATTTAACCATTTTTTTCCTAAGTCCTCTGAGTTTATTTCTTTTTCTTTTGTCAAATCCTTTTATAAACATAATATTTGGAATTGCAGAACCTTACCATGAACTAAGTGTAAGATTTTTGTGGGATTTCAAAACACTTTCACACCATCACCACATCAGATGTTCAACAGATTTGTATGATCATATAAGTTAGTAACTTGGTGGTCTAATCCAAGAATTGGCAAACTTTTTCTGTAAAGGATCAGATTATGAATATTTCCAGGTTTGCAGGTTATAGTCTCTGTTGTGACCACTCAGTTTCATGCTGTAGCATGAAAGCAGCCATCGACAATGCAAACAAAAACAAATGAGGTTGTGTTCCAAAAAAACTTTATTTATAAAAAAACCTTTATTTATAGAAACAGACTTTTTGCTGACCTTTGGTCTATATTCTTGCTATTTGATACACACTCCGTGGACCAGTTGTATCAGCATCCCCTGGGGACTCCATAGAAAGATAGAATCCTAGTCCTAGACTTTGTCAATCTGAATCTGTATTTTAACAAGACCCTTGTTTGAGGAGCACTGAACTGAATGACAGAGTTTTGTAAGGAAGTGATCCTATTTTGCTACCAGATTCCTTTCATGTATAGACAGGTGGTAGGCAATGAGTACGGTCATAGGGTCAGTTTCAAATCTCTTAACAAATCTCGTGGTGAGTCCAGCATCATCTATTGTCTTCAGTTTCAGACCCAAGCCAGAGTTCCAGACAGGGAAAGTCCCATACAAGAGCTATTCAAAGAGGGTTAATTCCTGTTCCTTTATACACGAGAGAGCAGTCAAGTTAAGTGGCAGGCACAGAGTCAGTAGAACAGGGAAAATGAAAGACCTAAACCCTTGACTTCAAGATTGAACTGTTCCCTTCCCAAAATTTGTCCCACAATTTCTTTCAATCCAGTCCTTCCAATTGTTTAAGCCAGAGGTACAGTTAATTTTATTTCCACTAAGCAACTGCCATTACACCATCCTTCCACTTTTTATGGAGCAGAAGACCCAACAATGCTACAGTGATCAGATAAATAAGGAGAAAATTAATTTTCTTATCATTAAAGAAAATAATATTTTATTTTTAATGAATTTTTTACATATTTTCTGTGTCAAAGATCCAGGATAGAATTGATGGAGAAAAATGTTTATTCTGTGGATAAAAACAAAAACAAAAAGGTCTCTGAACAGAATACATGACATTCTTCCAGTTTTGTTTTTAAAATATACCCACATGTCCACAGAAATGCCTGAAATCATATATCATGTTTCCAGTTGTCGGTCTCTGAGGTGGTTTATGGGCACTTCTCTATTTCTATGTATTTCATGTTCTTCTGTAGTACTGAAGGTTTATTCCAATGTTTATGCTACTTTTAGAATACAAAGCAAAGCACCTATTTATTTTTACAAAATATAGAAAGGAGGGCTATTTCTCTGTTTTTAGCCTTTGTTACCATTCATTTTCCATTATCTGTAACTTCACGATCAACCTAGAAAAGGAGAGTGATAAACAGCTATGAGAATTTCAGCAACTTCTCTTACCTGGAATATGCAACCTAAGTCATGTGAAAAAAAAAAGCAACTGCAAATTTGATTTTCAGGGAAACACGTGATTTCAGGAGAAACTACCAAAATAATCCAAAAATGATCTCAGGGAGAAATGACTCTGCTTAGGTTAGGTAAATGTAGTATATGTGTTGATTCTGTGATGAGCAGGACCTTGGAATTGAAATCTTGTATGTATCAAATGAAGCCAGCAGGAGTATGACCCACTTTTACCTTGGATCTGCAGAGGTCGAGGTCGAGACTGAGAAATCTGTTGATTTCTCTTGCAGCATTTATATCTTTTTTCATTTATTTTTCTCTTCTTCTCTTCCTTCTCCTCCTCTTCCTCCTCCTCCTCCTCCTTCTCTTTCTCCTTCTCCTTCCCCCTCTTCCTCATTTTCTTCCTCTTCCCCTTATCCTCCTCCTCCTCTTTTTTTTTCAGCACTGGCGATTGAACCCAGGGCCTTGCACATGCTAAGCATGTGTTTGACCAGAGTTATTTATTTCTTGGTTTCCTGATGACCAGTTTGAGAACCATCAACTCAGTCCAAAGCCCATAAATTCACTTTGAATTGCCTTACTGAATAATTATAGGTGAGAGTCCAAGTTAGTCAGTCATAAACTTGAGATGATGGATGTTGGCAATGTTGAAGGGAAAGGACATCCATCTCATGACCAAATCTGAGTGCTCTTCTGCCTGTGTCTCCCTCCCCAACCTACATACCCTTCACTTGATCTTTATCCCAATTTGAGACAATCTAGCTCATCCTTCCTGCTAAAATATGCCTCTTCCACTCAGCTGCCATGTTAGCCCTACCCTTCCTACCCCAGTGGAGGAAGAGAAAGTAGTTCCTCCTTTATTTGATTCTTCACACTGTGGCTATTTATTTGCATCTTACCTCCCTTGGGATGTATATTTCTTGAACTTAGGAACTATGCATTTTTAAAATTTATTTTTGTTGTAAGCAAATGGGATACATCTTGTTTCTCTGTTTATACGTGAAGTAGAGGCATACCATTTGTGTAATCATACATTTACCTAGGGTAATAGTTTTTGATTCATTCTGTTATTTTTCCCTTCCCCCCACCCCTCCCACCCCTCTTTCCCTCTATACAGTCCCTCCTTCCTCTATTCTTGCCCCCCCCCATTATGTGTCATCATCCACTTATCAGTAAGATCATTCATCCTTGGTTTTTTGAGATTGGTTTATCTCACTTAGCATGATATTCTCCAATTTCATCCATTTGCCTGCAAATGCCATAATTTTATCATTCTTTATGGCTGACTAATATTCCATTATATATATAAATATCACAATTTCTTTATCCATTCATCAATTGAAGGACATCTAGGTTGGTTCCGCAATCTGTATTGTGAATTAAGCAGCTATGAACATTGATATGGCTGTATCTCTGTAGTATGCTGATTTTAAATCCTTTGGGTATAGGCCCAGGAGTGGGATAGCTGGGTCAAATGGTGATTCCATTCCACGTTTTATAAGGAATCTCCACACTGCTTTCCAGATTGGCTGCACTAATTTGTAGCCCCACCAGCAATGTATGAGTGTACCTTTCTCCCCACATCCTCGCCAACACCTATTGTTGCTTGTGTTCTTGATAATCACCATTCTAATTGGGGTGAGATGGAATCTTAGGGTAGTTTTGATTTGCATTACTCTTATTACTAAAGATGGTGAACATTTTTTCATATGTTTGTTGACTGCTTGTAGATCTTCTTCTGTGAATTGTCTGTTCATTTCCTTAGCCCATTTGTTGATTGGATTATTTGTATTCTTGGTGTAGAGTTTTTTGAGTTCTTTATATATTCTGGAAATTAGTGCTCTATCTGTAGTATGGTTGGCAAAGATATTCTCCCACTCTGTAGGCTCTTTCTTTGCATTACTGATAGTTTCCTTTGCTGAGAGAAAGCTTTTTAGTTTGAATCTATCCCAGTTGTTGATTCTTGCTTTTATTTCTTGTGCTATGGGAGTCCTGTTAAGGAAGTCTGATCCTAAGCCAACAAGTTGAAGATTTGGACCTACTTTTTCTTCTATACGACGAAGGATCTCTGGTCTGATTCCGAGTCCTTGATCCATTTTGAGTTGAGTTTTGTTTAGGGTGAGAGATAGGGGTTTAATTTCCTTCTGTTGCATATGGATTTCCAATTCTCCCAGCACCATTTGTTGAAGAGGCTATCTTTTCTCCATTGCATGTTTTTGGCACCTTTGTCTAGTATGAGAAAATTGTATTTATTTGGGTTTGTGTCCGTGTCCTCTATTCTGTACCATTGATCTACCTTTCTATTTTGGTACCAATACCATGCCGTTTTTGTTACTATTGCTTTGTAGTAGAGTTGGAGATCTGGTATTGCAATACTCCCTGTTTCACTCTTCCTGCTAAGGATTGCTTTAGCTATTCTGGGTTTCTTATTCTTCCAGATGAATTTCATAATTGCTTGCTCTATTTCTGTAAGGTACATCATTGGGATTTTAATTGGAATTGCATTGAATCTGTATAGCACTTTTGGTAGTATGGCCATTTTGACAATATTAATTCTGCCTATCCAAGAACATGGGAGATCTTTCCATCTTCTAAGGTTTTCTTTAATTTCTTTATTTAGTGTTCTGTAGTTCTAATTGTAGAGGTCTTTCACCACTTTTGTTAGATTGATTCCCAAGTATTTTATTTTTTTTGATGCTATTGTGAATGGGGTAGTTTTCCTAACTTCTCTTTTTGAAGATTCATCACTTATGTATAAAAGTGCATTGGATATATGAGCATTGATCTTGTAACCTGCTACTTTACTGAATTCACTTATGAGTTCTAAAAGTTTTCTGGTGGAATTTCTGGGTTCCTCTAAATATATAATCATATCATCAGCGAATAGGGATAGTTTGAGTTCTTCTTTTCCTATTTGTATCCCTTTAATTTCTTAGGTTTGTCTTATTGCTCTGGCTAGAGTTTCAAGGACGATGTTGAATAGAAGTGGTGAAAGAGGGCATCCCTGCCTTGTTCCAGTTTTTAGGGGGAATGCTTTCAGTTTTACACCATTTAGAATGATATTGGCCATGGGCTTAGTGTAGATGGCCTTTACAATGTTAAGGAAAGTTCCCACTATCCCTATTTTTTCCAGTGTTTTGAGCATGAAGAGATGCTTATCTTATCAAATGCTTTTTCTGCATCTATCGAAATAATCATGTGATTCTTAACTTTAAGTCTGTTGATATGGTGAATGACATTTATTGATCTCCTGATGTTGAACTAACCTTGCATCCCTGGGATAAAACCCACTTGATCATGGTGCACTATCTTTTTAATGTGTTTTTGTATGCAATTTGCTAAAATTTTGTTGAGAATTTTTGTGTTGATGTTCATTAAGGATATTGGTCTGAAATTTTCTTTCCTCGATGTGTCTCTGTCTGGTTTAGGTATCAGGGTGATATTGGCTTCATAGAATGAGTTTGGGAGGCTTCCCTCCTCTTCTATTTTATGGAATACTTTGAGAAGTATTGGAATGAGGTCTTCTTTAAAGTTTTGTAGAACTCGGCTGAGAACTCATCTGGTCCCGGACTTTTCTTTGTTGGTAGGCTTTTGATGACTTCTTCTATTTCATTACTTGAAATTGATCTATTTAAATTGTGTATGTCCTCCTGGTTCAGTTTAGGTAATTCATATGTCTCTAGAAACCTGTTAATGTCTTCGAGATTTTCTATTTTATTGGAGTAGAGATTTTCAAATTAGCTTCTAATTATGTTTTGTATTTCACTCATGTCTGTTGTGATATTTCCTTGTTCATTCCGAATTTTAGTAATTTGAGTTTTCTCTCTCCTTCTCTTTGTTAGGGACCTATGCATTATTAATTATTGGATTCCCCAAATCACTTAATCATGATCTGGTACAAAATATACAATCAACCACCTTTCTTTTGGAAGATAGCTATTATTTTTCCACAAGTTTTGTTGGCACACAATTTAAAAAGTTATATCGTTTCACAGGCTTGGTTGAAAAGCAGCACTCTCTTCTCTTCTCTCCCCCACTTTTATTTTCTACTCCCTCAACTGACTCTGAAATTCACCTTCATGCCTCTAGGTAGCAGGCTTATAGCACTATTTTTAAATTTTCCTCTTTGTGCATTATCCATTAGCTTTCCACTTTGGAGAATGATGATCAACTTCTCTTCATGTTACTGCTTCACTGTCCCCCCATTCATACATAAACACCCTATCCTCCATCCTGACACTGGCTCTTTCTGTAACTGGGGTCAGATTGTGATCCTGACTTTGCTTGATTCAAGATGGCAATGCTGACTTAGCTGTTTGTTCTCTCTGGAGATAGAAATGATCTTTTTGTTTTCTGGTTAGCTTAATTGTTTACATACACTTATGGTATGTTCTCAAATACTACCCTGGTTGCTTATCTCTCTTTACATTATATTCAAACACATCAGGACTTCTATCTGCTTTATGCTCTTGGGAAAATCTGTCCAAGTTTGTGCTTGCTTTGTCTCTCTACTACCCTGATATCTCCCTTCCTGAATACCTTGGGATTCCCTCCACCCCTTGCCTTGACTCTGATTCTTCTGTATTCTCCTTCTTTTTGATTTACTCCCTATTGAATGGAGTACATCCCCTGGGGGTTCCTGAGAACTGGTGCATGGAATGTAGATATTTCAAGACTCTGTATGGCAGAAGCTGTCTTTGCCCCTTATTGATAGCTTTGCCATTTTATGGAATTCCATGCTGAATGCCATTTCTCTCAGAAACTTTCTTTTATCTTTAATGTTGCTATTGGTAAGTCCAATGTCATTCTGGTTTCTGATCCTTTGAATGAAATCACTCCTCCTCCTCCAGCTGAATACTTTGTCCATCTCTTGGTGCTTACTGGTCCCACATGTCATGATAAGATGTCTTGGTATGCTTTTGTTCTGTCAAATGTTGTTCCCTTTGTACCTGACACACTGTGGGGAAGCCTTTCAAATTGGAAAATCACATCTCTCATTTCTAGAGAATTTTCTTGGATTATTTATTCAATAATTTCCAACTCCCCATTTTCAATAATCTCTGCTTTGCCACCCCGATATTCTGAATTTTGTATTTTGGGACCATCCGCTTACTCCTTTTAAATGTTTCCTCCATTTTTCTTGACTTTGTGTTTTAAGTTTCCTTCATGGCAGATTGGTCTCATGTTTCTTTTAACATGCCCAGTCTTTTATAGCTGCTATTTTATTTTTAATTTCTAATCACTGTTATTTTATTTGCCAAGTGTTCCTTTTCATAGCATCTGTCCTTGTTTCATGCACACAATAGTATCTGTTATTTCTCCAATGATATTATCATCTTTGAACTTTTCTTTTTCTTATATAACCTCTTTGTTCCCCAAGCTGTTTTTTAAAATGCTATCCTTTACATTGCATGCCTCCTCCCTCCAATGTTTGGCAATACTTAACTGTTGGTATATAAGAGTGGAGCACTAAGACTGACAGGATGCTCTGAGTACATGGTGGAGTTGTTTGCTGTGGGCTTCCCTCTAGAGAGATATGTGGCTGGCCTGTTTTATTGACAAGATTATTATGTCACTTTCTTTAGATATTTCACTCTAAGCTAGTAAGATTTCCCTGAGAAGACCCCCATCCTCCTATCTGACATTAGCAAGCTGAGGTCCCAGCATTGTGAGTATGGGAAGGTGGCTGAAGTTACAGTGTTAGTTGGCATCCCAGCATCTAAAAGATATGGTTATTAATTCCATTCTTTTTAACATGGAATTCTTGCCCTAACCTGGAGGTTCCCAACTTTGGCACTAAACCCATTTTGGGCAGAATGATTCTTTGTTGTAGGTGACTCTGCTGTGTATTATAGGAGGCTTAGCATCCTTGGCCTCTAACCTACCAGATGCCAATAGCATCCATTCCTCTGGTTGTGACAAGCAAAAATGTCTCCAGACATTGTTAAACGTCCATTGTAGGAAAAAAAAAATCACCCTGGGTTGAGAAACACTTCCCTAAATCTACCAGACTTGAGGTTTTCTTTCCCTTTCCTAAGAATGAACATCCGTTTTTTGTTCTGGGCTTAGTTAACATTAGATCCTGAGTTGCTCAGAGGATCTGGGGTTTTAACCATTTCTTAAATAAACATTCCACTAACCCTTCTATCATTAGCTCCACATTTGCACTTTTTGTTGCAATACCTGGGCCAATCAATTCCTGAGCCTTTGGGGGTCTCATAATACTGGGTTTTCCCTTAGTTTTTTCCATTGCTGATTTAGGTTCCCACTTTCTTGGGTCTGCTAAATCAATTAGCATATCCATCTGCTCACCAGCTGCTGAAATTCTGTTCCTATTATCTCCTCTCTTTTACTTTGTTGTCCTGAGTTTCTGCCTTTTATTTTGCAAATGTCTTTACAGTCATGAGAGTTAAGGAAGGGATTTCAGGAAGAGGAAGAGGACACATGTATAGTCTAGTGAACTGTCTTTAATGGGAAGCTGAGTCAATCAAGTTGTAGAAATGTAGTCTATAATATAATATTTTAGGGGGGAAGGGGACAGGGAGTCACAGCTAAGGACCACTGGAAGGAGCAGTGGCTACTATGTGTATTCTATCCACCATGTTTAAGTGTTAGAGCTCACTCAGTGGATGCTAACTTATTTAGGTACTCCCAAGACCATCTAACGTATCATTTTCCTACCAAATTATGTTGTCCACACTCAAAACACTAAAAAAGAGGTGGGAGCTATTACTTCGCTCCCACTTTAGCTCTATGATGTGATTCTTAGTGGATGAGTTGCTCTGTCCTTCGGAATTCGGCTTACCACAGTGAGGTACTAATCCCCTCTCATATTCCATGACTGGACTATAAGGATCTGTCAAAATCTTTCTTGTATGAGAAAAGCAGAGGAGACTTGAATCCCAGGGAAACATGAACATGATGGGCGTAACACATTAATTCCAGAGGCTATGGCTTAAGGCTTTTGCCACTTTTCACACCCTACCCCCCACCCACCCCTCCTGTCTGTTACAAGGGTGGATGCTTCTTCCTGGCCCCTCCCTTCCTTGGTTTACTTTCCCCTCAGTCTAGTCAGAGGAACAGGAGGAAGAAGGATGATGAGTCTATTGTGGCTCAGCTGCTTTATCTAGCCCAAAGAAACAAATTTGGTAATACAGAATAGTCTTCTGACTAGGGTATACTGACTAGTACAAAGTTATCACTGATATGGAATATACTCATTGCATGAATCCTAAATATTAGCTTGACTTAACCTCTCTTCTTCAAAAAAAGAAGATCAAAATACTATTTTGTAGGAAACTTCCTCTGCAGACTTTCATCTTTTGTGACAAGATAATACCAAATAGAACTTTAAGTATCCTTCTATTAATCTTTTTATGGAACATTTCTCCATGATTATAGCTTAAATAACACATATATTATAGAGGTTATTAAAGTCATCACAGATATTCTATTCTCATTTCTTTCCTGGCATGCCGTAGAATTTTCCTCCTGATTGTTCTAATGGTAGATGTGGACAGATGACTTGTATCCATTAAAAACCATGTGTAGAGAAGCTTTAAAAATGAGAGTGAGTATATATAGTATGGGGGTAGGAAGGATAGTGGAGTGAAACAGACATTATTACCTCATGCACATGTATGACTGCATGATCGATGTGATCTTGCAATATGTGCAATCAGAAAAATGAGAGATTACACTCCATTTATGTATAATATATTAAAATATATAAATGCATTCTACAGTCATGTATAACAAATTAGAACAAATAAAATTGTTTTAAAAAGTGAGTATATAATCTAACATTTATGCTTATCTGCCCATCTAAATGAATTTTCCATCAGCCTGATTTCTTGAGTGACTACAATGAAAAGAGATCCTTGAGCACTTGTTTTGGACATGTAATATGAAATGAGAATGGAATTTGGGGCAGCTGAAGAGCTGAGACTTGCGGGGAGCTGCTTGTTACTACACCATAATATGGTATCTACTGACTAATACAAATCTGATCCTTAGAGGACTTTGTATGATTCAGAAGTTTTCATATTTTAGAGGGAAGTGTGTGTGTGTGTGTGTGTGTGTGTGTTTGTGTGTGGTGTGTGTGTGTAAGACAGGTAGAAGCAAATCCTCTTTGTTTGAGTGTGATTTGGAATCTGAAAAGACCTGATTGGCCTCTCCTTTCCTCCTTGTGAATTCCTAAAACACCTTATTATACTCTTATCTAAAGACAATTTGAAAACCATTACCAAAAACCTCCAAAGTATTATCAATGTAGTTACATGATTAAGAGTGGGATGCTTCTTTTTTATACAGCAGCAATGTGAAAAATCTACTTCATAAACCCCAAATAATAAGCCCGAAATAATTACAATCAGGAAAAATGAAATAAAAACTAAAACAATGGGCATCTTTTCCCAGTGAGTGTATCATAATCACATACACATGGGCTTAGTATGAAGACAGGGTATGTGTTTTCATTTCCAAATGCAGCAAAACTTTGAGAATAGGACTAAACATCAGTAAGGGACCCAAGGGATACCATGTTAGTTTGTCTTACCCTGGGTCTGCTTTCATCTTCTCCTCACCTGATTTCTCAACTCTGTTGTCAGCTTAGTCAAAGCATGTTAGTCAAAGCAAAATGTCCCAATGCTTTTAAGCATTCATAAACAGTACAATATCCTTGTTCTTTGAGAATCTGAATTAAACCATGAACTCTATGGGAAAAATCATATCTATATATTTAAAAAGTGCATCAAATTGCAGGGATCTCAAGGCTTTCTTAAACCCCAGCTTAAGAAGTCCTGATCAAATAGTTCTCCAAATTTATCCAGAATGAATTCGACCTTTCAAATTGTTTGGATTTCTGCACACAATCCCACATATTGTTCATGCATTCATCCATCAATGGATAGTTGTGTAGCTCCCATCTTTTAGCTATTGCGAACAATGCTACTATGGATATGAAGTATATAAATATTTGTTTAGGTCCATAATTTGAATTCTTTTGAGTATGTACCCAGAAGTAGAGTAGCAGGAACATATAGTAATTCTGTTTTCATTTTTTTAAGGAAGTGCTGTACTGCTTTCCTTGACAGCTGCAAAATTTTACATTCCCACTAAAAGTACATCAGGGTTCCAACTTCTCCACATTCTTGCCAACACTTATTTTCCATTTCTTTTTTTATTTCTTCTTTTAAAAATGATAGCCTCACAACCTAATGGGTATGAGATGCTATCTTATTTTGGTTTTGATTTGCATTTACTGAATTATGTTGAGTCTCTTTTCATGTGCTTATTGGTCATTTGTATATATTTTTTGGAGATATATCTATTGAAGTTTATTGCTGTTTTTTTTTTAAAGTGGATCATTTGATGTTAGTTGTTGAGTTGTAGATGTTCTTTATATATCCTGGATATTAACCCTTATCTGATATGTGGCTTGCAAACATTTTCTCCCATTCATGGGTTGTCTTTTCACTTTGTTAACAGTGCCCTTTGATGTAGTCCAATTTTGTTGTTGTTGTTGTTGTCTATGCTTTCAATGTTGTATCTAAGAAATCATTGTCAAACTTAATGTTCTGGAGATTTCCCACTATTTCCTTCTAGGAATTTTATAGTTTTAGCTCTTGTGTTTATAGTTTGTGGATTCATTCTGATTTAATTTTTGAATATGGTATGAAGAGCCAACCTAATTCTTTTGCATATAGATAGGTAGTTTTCAAAAAAACATATGTAGAAAAAACACATGAATGATCTTGGCACCTTTGCTGGATATCATTTGACCATATATACAAAGGTTTATATCTGGGATCTTTATTCTGTTCTGCTCAATTGATGTACATGTCTGTCGTATGCCAATACCACACTATTTTTTTAATTGATGTTTTGTAATAAGTTTTGAAGCATGAGACTTCTAACTTTGTTTTCAAGATGATTTTGACTATTTAGTATTCTATGAGATTCCATATTGATTTTAGGAGAAATTTTTCTATTTCTGCAAAAAGCATTATTGGGATTTCAATAGTGTTAGTATTGAATATGTAGATCACTTTGGGTTGTATAGACATCTTAACAATACTAAGTGTTCCAATCCATGAACATAGGTATCTTTCCATGTATTTATAACTTCCTTAATTACTTCCAGCAATTTTTCATATTTTTTGATGTACAAGTCTTTCACCTCCTTGATTTAGTTAACTCATAAGTATTTTGTTCTTCTTGATTCTTTCAGAAATAGAAGTCTTTTAAATTTCTTTTTCATATTGTTAATCGTCAGTACATAGAAACCCAACTGTTTTGTGTGTAGATTACTGAACAATTTTGCTGAGTTTGTCTTATTAATGCTGTATTTTTTTAAAAATATTTTTTTAGTTGTAGATGTACACAATACCTTTATTTTATTTATCTTTATGCAATGCTGAGGATTGAACCCAAGGATTCACATATGCTAGGCTAGCACTCTACCACTGAGCCCCAGCCCCAGCCCAATGCTATGCTTTTTTCATTTTTTTTATTTTTATTTTTTTGTTGTTTTTAATTTTTTGTTGTGTGTGTGTGTGTGTGTGTGTGTGTGTGTGTGCATGCGCGCACATAATCTCTAAGGTTTCCTGCATATTAGATCATATAATCTATGAACAGAGATAAGTTTACCTTCTCTTTTCCAATTTGAATGCTTTTTATTTCTCTTTCTTGCCCAATTCCTTTGACTAGGACTTCTGGTACTATGTTAAATAGAAATATCATAATTGGGCATTGTTTCTGATCTTAGAAGAAAAGTTTTCAGTCTCTTGCCATTGAGAATGTTATTAGCTGTTGGATTTTCATATACAATCTTCATTATGTTGATATAGTTTCCTTTATTCCTGGTTTGTTGAACATTTTTATCATAAAAGTGTGTGGCAATTTGTCAAATGATTTTTCTGCATCAATGAGATAAGCATGTACATTTTTTCCTTCACTATTTTAACATGGTATGTTATATTGATTGTACATCTTTTTAAAGCATAGAGTTTAAAACATTTTCAAATAAAATTCAAACTAAAGGAATTTTTGATAGGTCATCTCATTGTTATCTGTGCACCTAGATAAGGGCTCTCCAATCTTTCTAAGAAACCCCCCAGATTTCGTATACTTATCTTTTCTCCTCACTTTTCTTGTGGTCACTTTCTTAAAATACATTTTTCAAGTATAAAATATTTTTCTCTTAAAACAGATGCAGATCTGCAACCCTAAAATCACAGATAGTTAAGACTGCAAATAGCTTTAGAGTTCATTTTGTCCACCTATACCAATGACAGAGAATTTGTTACTTGTTTTTTTAAAAAAAATGTGCTACTGAGTATATTTCAACAATCTAAGTTTCACTTCTCATTATGTATTTAAGGTTTAATATATACACATGAGCAATGAGAAACATGATTACATATAGGATTGGCTATTAGTAGATCTAAAACTATTCCACTACAACCAGAATATGTTTTCCTATTTTCACTTTTTTGAAAGCCTTGTGGCTAGTTTTATGCACTAGTATGCTATACAAAAAATGTAATTTACCAAAAAAAATTTCATTTACATGATCTCATTGAACCCATCAAATAACCAAGTGAAACAGACATTATAATTCTCAATAGACACAAACAGATCAAAAGAATGATTATAAAATGGTGGTCAAATAGATAAGTGAAAAATTCTAAGGAGAAGTGATGATCTGATTACAGTCTGAAAAAGGAGTTAGAAGTCTAAGTTGTAATACTGTACATTAAATAAACATTAAAATTTAGACGCAAATTTTGAAAAGGAATTTATTAGTTTTAGCATTAAAGTGGAAATAAACATATGAAGTCATATCCTTAAATAGAAAAATCTTTCCAGCTCCATCACTAAGGTGACCTGGAAGCCAACTGCTTATATACATACAGAAGTCTTTAATATGAACCCCAATGCCCAGATGTGGGTTTCTAATTCTATTGTCTATTAAAAGAGCATTTTTCTAACTGATTTTATATCTTGCTGGAGAGAAAAAAAAAAAAAACAGGTGGGTCTGAAACATTTGTTTTTACTAGAAATTTAAGTCTGTGGAAGGCAATGAGCCCATGATAAATACTATAAAGTAGAACAATTAATATAAAGTGTGCAAAATGAAGTCATAATAAAAACTAAGGATAACAAGAAATAGGAAATTCTCCATTGTATTTTATTATACAAGGGGGTGTTGATTTAAAAGTTTCTTCTACAGTTTTATTAAGCAAGTCCTTATTTATAAAGTATCATTTGTATCTACCCCCCCATCCCCCCAGTCTCTGGTAGAAAAGACTGGATATAGGTAACTAAACAAACCAAATGTTTCCAGTAAAACCTAGAGCTAGACCAAGAGAGATAGATGGATTAGCTCAGATAACCATACTCAGTAATCACATAAAGGGAGGATGGAAAAAAACAAAAACCATTGACAACCACTGGGTACTATAATGGTGGATGTGTCCTTAGGCACATTTGTCCAAAACCACAGAATATACAACACAAAGACTGAGTCCCAATGTACATTGTGGACTCTGGGTGATAATAATGTGTTAATCTATGTTGGTCAAGTGTAAAATATGTACCACTCTGATGGGGATGTTGATAATGAGGCAGGCTATGCATATGTGGGGGGCAGCAGATATTTTGAAAATCTCTGTGCCTTCCACTCAGTTTGCTGTGAATCTAATACTGCTCTAAAAATACAGTCTATGTTGAAGAAACACAAAACACAAAAATTTAGGCTCTAACACTGATGTCATCTTAATCGTATAAATTTTGATAAAATGAAATGGTTTGGAATATTTGAAACAGTAGGAAGTAATTTATTTTGCATTATCATTTACTACTGGTTAAAAGACACAGATGGGCAGTCTCATCATGCATAACTAAAAAGAACAAATAATAAAAAAGTGTCAGCTATTGGAATCAGCTGTTAAAGTTGAGACAAAAAGGCTGCAGGACAGGAAAGAGTTCATCCAGCATTCTGAACAAGATTAAGGAATGTAAAGCTCTGAAGGGAAAACCAATAAAAATTTAAAAAATAGAGAAGACTGGCAAATCCACAGAGATGAGTCATAAACGAGCAGCCAATAGGCTAGGGATTCCCTCAACTCTCATTCAGAAAATTAATATAAGCTGGGATTTTATTTATGGTGGCAAAATAGGATGATGTTTTTAGAATGGAGAAAGGATGGGCTATATGGAGATTGCCTATTAAAATTGTAAGGATTCTTCTTTAATGTCATCAATACTACTAGGGTATCATGTGACACCAGCCTGAAGATCAAGGCCTGGAGCTTGGGGCAAGCATGCCATCAAGTTATACGTACTGGAAAACTTGGTCTGAGCTGCAAATTGGGCTCTTTCTCTAAGTCAGAGATTCCTATTTTTCTTTGGAGGATGTCCACAGTACGCCGCCCTCCAAATCAACAAGGATCTCTGGCAGGGATCTTCAATGAAAACAGAAGAATCAGAATTCCCTTGGGGGCATACGTAAGAAAAGCTCCTCAAGGGATTCTAACCTCCCTCTTACTTGGGAAGGACAAGCTTTCTCTGTTGTGAATCACACTTCTCACTAACTTAATTACAAGGGTTTTACCTTTTGCAAAAGTTAAGATAATACTCTATGAAATGGCACAAAGTATCTGGGTTTTAAGGGGAACTTTTCATACAATTCAATGTGAAAGAATTTAAAACAGAAACATGATGATTTAAATTATTAAAGTGGATTAACTAAATCATCTTACAGACTACACAACAAAGTCCCTAGTTTTCTTGACATAGTTCAAATAATTCCACCAAATATGGGTACTGCATTAAGTAAAAAGTATGAAATGACAGTAAGTAAAAGCAGGAATCTTTTATTCTTTCCATAATGTGCCTAAGCTATCAATGAAAAATACACTTTCTATCTTGTGTCAAACAGTTGACATCCATAACTCCATTGGGTAGACATCCTCGCTCAGGGAAAGAGGGCTATCATCAAATTAAAGATGTCTGCCCTGGACACCAGCACACATTCCCACCCCATGCTAAGGGTTCCTTTTTATAAAGTGATTAGAAATTGCATTCCCTATGCTTGAGTAACTTCCAATCTGGTTTGGGAATTGAAACACAAAAAGGTGAGGAAATAGAACATTTCTCAGGCAATATGGACACTTCCATAAAGCTCTCCCATGGCCCTCTTGTGGGACTAATTGCCCCTTTCTTGTTACTTCCATTAGCATTTTATGAGCACTGTTACATGACTACTGCTTTTATTATTGTTCTTACAGGATTACTGCTCCCTTGTTAGTTTGCAATGCCCTTGAGGACAGTGGCTGCGCTCCATTGCTCCATGGACCTCAGAGCCCTCAGAGCTCTGTTCTGTGCATATGAAGAGGGTTAAAGGAAATCAGATAAATGGGGTGGAAATACCAGGCTTTGCTCTCAGCTCTCAGTGGACTGGCACCCATTGCTCCCTACCACCCCTAGGCCTATATCTGTAAGTTTCCCACAGAGTTCCTTTTCTCTTTAAGTTCCCCAGAGTTGTGTTTCAGTTGTTTGAAACCAAGCACCTTGCCTGGGACATTCCTTTACAAATATCTGGCTTTTTCCCCCTTTATTCCCTGACTCTCATCACCTACTTCCTCTCTGATGTGGCATGGCAGAAGTCACAAAAACTGATGAAATTTCCCAAAGCATGGGATTTCTAGTCCAATGACTCTGGGATCAAATTCCAGCTTTCCCACCCATTGTGTGGCCTTGGGTAAGTGAATTCTTCTTCTGGACATCCAGTTAGCTAGGAAGAAGTAGACACAATGACTACCTCAGGAAGTAGCCATGAGTGTCAAAATCATCACACAGCTCAGTGGATGCTGCTTCCCTAGCTTCCCTAGCCCCCTTACTCAACTAGAAATATTTGAGTCATTGTCATGTGAATCTAGTGTATTGTGACTATTTAAAGCCATTATTATTTATTTGATTATAAAACCAATACCTTATTTCCCTCACTGCATGGAAAAAACCTGAGCTCTTCACCCCTAGCCCACCCAGACTGATACTCCTAGCTACAGTAGGTTCTTGGCGAATGTATACATTGATTGTGTGACAGCTTGTGATACATATTCACAGCCACAGGGTGGCCTCATCTTGCTTTACTTCTTGACATTGTACTGTTTGCTGTCTGTGGTCTTGCTGACTGGTCAGATTTGCTGTCCAGCTCTTGAAGGGTCTTCTAGGGGTATCACTGGAGGATCAAGATGATTTCTGGATTTCCCTGGTACAGCTTTCTGCCTACTGATTCTGGACAGGGCAAATGCCCTCTAACCAAAGACACTTAAGAACTTATCTTTTGGTGAAGAAGTCGGATTTCTTAGTCTTTGCAGCAAGAAACACACACTTTGGGGAGCAGAGGAGTGTCTCAGGATGAGGGTGCTAGAAAAGACTTTCTGGATAGAAAAGAGCTACTATATAGCAAGTCAGAGACTGCTGTCCTTTCAAAAGCCTGCTACAAAGTTAGCCCTTGGCCTACATCAGGGAACTTGCGTTTTTGGAACGTTCCCAACATTTCCTAACTGATAAGAATAGCTCCTTGTGTTTAAACTGTGCAAATAATGTTGTTTATGTGGAGTACCTGCTTTCCTTCTGAGAATCAGGAATTTGGTCTGTGCTAGACAGAAGCTAGCTATGTGACTAGCTCCCAGTAAAACATTGGGCACTGCATCTCTAAGGAGCATTCCTGATGACAATATTTCACACTGTTGTCACAACTCAGTGCTGGAAAAATTAAGCACATTCTGTGTAACTCCACTGAGAGAACACTCTGGAAGCTTAGGCCTGTTTTCCTCTGTACTTTGCCCACACATCTTTTCCCTTTGCTGGCTTTCATGTATCCTTTCACTGTAATAAGTGTTAACTGTGAGAATCACTATATGCTTGAGTCTTGTAAATTTTTCTAGTACATCAGCAAACTTGGCAGTGGTCTTGGGGGTGTCTGACACAATTATGATAATATTAGAAGTTGCACAGGAGACTTTGGGGAAGATGTAAGGGAGTGGGACTTTGTTCTAAACCACATGATCTCAAGGAGCAGGAGCAACTGTGTATCTGGTATCTCAAGAAATCTTACTTAGGAGGAAAGATGAGAACACGGCTGAAGCTGGAATCGGTAAAGAAGCAGCTGTCACTTACATTAACAAGGACAGGGGATATTTTGTACTTTGTGTCTTAGACAATGTGTTTCCTGTGTTCAAATGTGGTTATGGAGGAGTCTGGGTTTTGTCTTATTCCATCACAGCCACAGAGTGGCCTTTAAAGTTGATTCTTGGTGAAATTGCTCTTGTTCAACAGGAAAGCACCCAGACCCAGCTGTGGGTGCTCACTAGCTCCAGGGTGTCACTGGTTGCTTTTCTCCTTTTTCTAAACAGTAATGCAATCTCAAATCTTTTCATCTTTAATGCCATAACTTTCATTTGTGTAGAAAATTTTCTTCATAATGGTTTAGGTTTCTTAGGCCTACACAATTATAGCAGGCCTCCAAAATCCCGTACCCTCTGAGTGAATATCCTTACTGATACAACCATGTTATTAGAGGAGTCCCACCCATAGGGCACAGACCAAAGGATACTACTCTTCGTAATAACTGCTAACTAGTGTCTTCTTTCCCCAGGAAAGTGGACTCTCCAAGTATCCAATTTAATCTAATTCCAGACTTTCATCACTTGCAGTTATTCCAATAGTCTCATGTTGGTTGAGAAGATACAGTTGTGTGCACTTTAAGGCATCTCTTTCCTGGTGTGTTCTCAGCTCTCCTTCCCTGTGGCTCAAGGTTAAGGCTGTGGCTCTAGAGACCACTGTAGGCAGCTCTTTACAAGCACTTTAAAAAATTTTAAATTAAGTTTATTATTAGCTGATACATAAAAACATAAAATTTGTACATATTTGGGATACCATGCAATGTATTTATACCTGGATACAGTATAAAATATTTAAATCAATTTAAACATGTATATCTCCTCAAGGATTTTTTATTTCTTTATGGTGAAAATACTCAAAATCCTTTCTTCTAACTTTTTGAAATATACAGTGCATAATTTTTATTTAGTCACTCTACTATGCAATAACAATACCAGAACTTCATCTATCTCACTGTAGCTTATACCCACTGATCAGCCTCTCCCCTTCCCTCCCTTCCCCTATTCTCCCCACCCTCTGGTAACCACCATTCTACCTCAACTTCTTTGTGATCAACTTTTTT
Organism: Sciurus vulgaris; assembly: GCF_902686455.1. Classification (NCBI taxonomy): domain Eukaryota; kingdom Metazoa; phylum Chordata; class Mammalia; order Rodentia; family Sciuridae; genus Sciurus; species Sciurus vulgaris. Next base: position 131,768,481 of record NC_136471.1, on the reverse strand, counting down.
TATTCCATAAATGAGTGTGGACATGCAGTACCTTCCTTTTTTTGCTCAGTTTATTGTACATAACATAGTATTCTATTGTATGTAACACAGTATTTGCAACATGTAATTGCAAATATCAGTATTTTGTTCTTTTTATGGCTGAATACTATTCCATTGTGTATATGTATCACATGTTCTTTTTCCAATCACCAGTTGATAGACATAGGGACCTGGGTTGTTTCCATTTCTTGGCTATTGTGAATAGTGCTGCAGTAAACATGGCAGTGCAGATGTCTCCTCCACATACTGATTTCATTTCCTTTGGCTATATACCCATTAGTGGGATTGCTGGGTCATATGGTAGATCTACTTTAAAATTTTTTGAGGACCTTCCATACTGATTTCTATAATGGCTGTTTTAATTTGCATTCCCACCAATAGTGAGCAAGGGTTCCTTTTTCCCACATTCTTATCAGTGTTTGTTATCTTTAGTCTTTTTGATTATAGCCATTCTTAATGGGGTGAGGTGATATTTCATTGTATTCTTGATTTGAATTTCCATGATCATTAGTAATGTTGAACATTTTTGCATGTACCCATTGGTCACATTTGTGTCTTCTTTTGAGAAATGTCTGTTTAGGTCTATTATCCATTTTTAATGAAGTTATTTATGTTTTGCTATTGAGTTTTTGGGGTTCTTTATATGTTCTGAATATTAATCCCTTATCAGAAGTATAGTTCACAAATATTTTCTACCTTTCTATAGATTGTCTCTTCACTTTGATGATCGTTGACTTTGTTGTCCTTTTTAGTTTCATGCAATGTCATTTGTCTATTTTTCCTTTTGTTTCCTATGCTTTCTGGGTCTTATACAATGCCCATTCCAATGTCCCAAAGCATTTCTCCTATGTATTCCCATAGTACTGTCATTGTTTCAGGTCTTATATTTCTGTCTTTAATCTAGTTTGATTTTTGTAACAGGTGAAAAGTAAGGGTCTACTTTCATTCTGCACATAGACATCAAATTTTCCATAAGCACTTTTTGACTCCAGTCTGCAGCTCCATGGTCATGCATACAATAGGCATACTTCTGTGCCCTTTGCTCTGGATAGACCTACAAATCTAATGCCAACCAATCTCCAGTAATACCAGCTCTGGGGCTGGCAGACACAGATGGAAAACCCATGAAGAGTTGTCACCTTTTTCTCTTTGTGTCCAAATATTTCACCTTTCCCCAAGACTCCTCTCTTCACTCCTGTAATCTGGGGTGGAGCTGAAGGTTCAGTAGCCAAGAAAGCATTCCACCATAGAATGTTCTCTTCTCTCAGATAGTGGCGAGAGATTTTGTAGGAAGCTCTCCCCCTTGGCTTTGGGGAAGAGTCTGGTCTAAAGGCCATGCCCCTTCCTGAAAGAGGACAAATATATTTAAACCTATATCCATCATAAAGGCCTCTTTGGCATCTTCTGGGATAGGAGTTGGAATGCTCAGTAGACAGGGCCCCTCAGGTGTGTTCCTCAGGGGAGTAGGTAGCTGCCAATAGTTGGTGGCCCTCTAAGCTTAGGATGTGGGAACCTCGTGAGTTTTCTTACAATGAGTCCTAACTTCCAGTTCTGGAGAAGGATCCCCACTCACCACCTCACACCAGTAATTCTAACTTTGTCAATCAGCAAAGTGGGAGACAAAGTCAACTTTAGGGAACCATTTATAACTGTGGCAAAACATCTAAATCTGCACAGTCCAAAGCAGTGGCCATTAGCCTTGTGACCACTGAGTACTTGAAATGTGATTAGTCACCACTAAGTTGTGCTGTAATTGTATAATATATACAGGAGGGCACTGAGGATGTAACTCAGTGGTAGAGTATTTGCCTAGCATGCAAAAGACCCTGAATTCAATCCCCCAGTATCAAAACACCAACCAAGAAACAAAAACCATCACCAACAACAAAAAACTACACACCAGTTGCCAAAGACATGGTATAAAGACATTAATAATTTTTATTGATTATGTATTCAAGTGGTAATATTTTTGATAAATTGGGTTAAATAAATGTTATCGAGATGAATTTTACCTGTTTCTTTTTAATGTTTTTTAAGCTGGCCACTAGAAAGTTTAGCTTTAACTATGTGTCTCACCATCATCTTTGTCTCAGACAAGGCTGTTTTAGACCAGGAGTTGGCAAACCATAGCCAACTCAGGCTGATTCATGGAGTGGACTATTTGTTAAAAAAATTTCTTGAAATAAAGCCATACCATTGGATTATGTATTATCTGCAGCAGCTTTTGTGTTACAGTGACTGAGTTGAATAATTGAGATAGAAATTGTATGGCCCACAAAGGACTAGCTGGTCCTTTACAAAGTTGTTCAACCTGTGTTCTAGCCTCTCAAATAGAATGCATTTTTTAACTTATGAAATCAATTGCATATTTTTTATTCAATATTAAATATGTACTGTTTTACATAGCAGAAAATTAATCTACTTAGGCTAATCTTATCTTAAGCTGGGTAGTTAGATAACCATAACACCCCACTGCCCCAATTAGTGGGTATGGGAGAATTTCTCTATTAGTTTTATCCTAACAGCATCCTTATGAGACTTTGTGCTGACTTCCTCACTGATTATTACCACCATCCAGTGAAATGATACATGCCCATGGGTTGGGACTGTATCATGGGACCTGGGGAAAATCCTGATTACCACTGTCATATAAGTCACTAGCAGGTCTCCATATCAAGATAAGTTTCAACAGTATGTGAGCAATATCCATGATGATGAAATGGAAATTCTGGTATCAGCCTCAAATCACAGGCTGCAAGGTACACATGGAAATTACAGTTACAAAGAAAGCAGTATCCTTTCAGAAGGGAGAATGGAATCTTCTGCATTATCAGAGAATCATATCTAACAACATGCGGTCTCCTTTCTTGAAATCGTGCAGTGGAGCCAATTGGCGCAAATGATTATACTCTTCATTTCCCTACTGACCTTTCATCTTTTTTATTCTTGTCAATTTTCCTTGTGAAGCGTTACCATTTTGATGGGGGTGTGTATGTCACGAAAGCACGTTCTGCATCACACTGAAAATTATGGCCCCAAAGCCTTCTTAAATTACACTCTAATAGTATTTTCTTGGAAGTCATTATGAATTTTGGTTCTTCCTAACCTTTGCCACTGGGGATCAAATAGCACAGCTCAACGTTTCCGTTGCTGCATTTTATAATGGCGGTAATGTAAGAATTTACTGGGGACTTTATATACAGAGACAAAAGCATGCCACTTTATGAAGCTATTAAACACCATGGATTTTCCCACATGAGAGATCAAGCTTATTGTATTTCCCAAGTTTCCCAGCAGTCACCCCCCAGCCCAGCTTCATTGTGTGAGATGCTGTGTTTGGCCCAGCCGTGCTCTAACCCAGGGTCGTTAGCATCATGACTGCAACCCAGCGATATCACCAAGGCATAACAGCAGAGACGACGCACCACTCCATCACCATGGGTTGTTACTGCGGGACACCTGGCCAATAAGCCGGAAAGATTATTATATTCCCTTTTGACAATAGAAGCTTTTCAAGGGCCAACAATGCAATTTTTTATAGCAGAGATTAAAGTTAAAAACATGACAAGCAGAGAGAGTCTGCTCTTGTGTGCAGACATCCAGACATTCTCAGCCAAAGCAGGCAGTAAGCCGCACCATCAAAATTCTAACTTGAAACTCCGAAGGTTCTCCAATTAGATGCTTATCTTTTCTTTTGTGGGTGAGGCTTTGTTTAAAGCAAAATTTCTTAACGGAGAAAATATGGTTTCACTACCAAAATGCATTTGCTATGGAAATGGAAGACTACTGAAACATAGGAAGAAAGTGATTAACATGAAAAATGATTAAATAATATACCTTTATGTTCGCAAGCTCTTAAAATGCAGAATGATATTCTTTCCATTTAGGGGGATCTGTGGTACTCATTAGGGCTCTCTTTGGGGTAATTTAGTTATTAAAATCAATTGTGTCTTATGGAAATCATGAAAACATTTCTTAGATTTGAAGGTTTGTGCTTTTTTAAAAAAATAAGAGTACTCTGAATCTGGAGGTATTTACTGTGTGGTTTTAGTCACTGATATAACTCTAAAAATATGTGAAGCTGCCTATGAGATATAAATCATCTGACAACCAAATGCCCTTGTTGCTTCTTCAGTTGGGAGAATAAGGAAGATTCTGTCTTATGGTCAGTTGGTGGACAGTGTTCACTGGGGCAACTTCAGGACATCCACTTGGAAACTGCAGCATGCTGTGGCAGCTAACAACATATAAAAAGTGAAATATTGGTTGTGTGGAGCTAAATCATGATTGGGCAGGGACTTCTGAACTACTGAATGGACAGCTCACCAAAAGCACGAAGATTGTGCTTCCAATTCCCCAAAGTTTACAAAGCACGAGAGTTTACCCAGTGACTGCTGATGCATCGTGTGCTTTTCATTTTGTTTCATAGTTCCCCAGAGACCTGGGCCCATTCCTCTGAGAACCCGTACGAAAAGCAATCACACACTGGGTATATGCAACAATTTAGATTTCATAAACCTCATCCACATAAATTTTCCTTGGGACTCCATGTTCACAGTCAAGTCTAATGGGGATATCTCTAATCTGGGGAAAGTGAACACCGCCCTGATAGTACTCAGATCTGAATGGAGTCATAGGACCTGCTGGGAAGAAATGGCTTCTATTGACTTATATTTGCTGACAGGATGCTGTCAGGGGAATGAAGGTGCTGTTGGAAGGACAGGCTTGGTGAGCGGGAAATACAAGACATTTTAAGGTCTGTCTCCTGAAAAAATAAACTCAAAAAAGAGTGAAATGACGGAGGACTTGACCCAATCCTCCAGCACTATTCAGGCTGCACATATTTTCAGCATCTGTCATAAAAGCTCACAGTGCTATGAGGGACTTGAAGTTTAATGGTGTGTAAATTTTTTTAACTCTCTTGTTGCCTCTTGGCTGCTGCCTATGAATGTGGAAAAGCATTTTTTTTTTTTTTGCATTTAGTTTTAGAAGCACAGAGAGGAAAATACAAAGCACTAAGTGCCTTGAGTTAAATATACTTACAATTCTGTGCTCAGGAACACATCCAAATGTCAACTCTACTTGGCTTTTGGAAATTTCCAGACTCCATGTTTCCAGAGCCCTGATGCAAATTTTCTTCTGTCTTACAAGACTTTCCTGCTTGCACCCACCTATAGTCATTTATGGCTCCGAATGACTGACTTTCTTGTCCTTCAGGCTCTCCAGGTATCTGGTCACTGGTGGAGGAAATCACGCCTGAATTCAGGCCTCCCTTGGTCATTTCATCATGCAACGATTTTGGGAATGTGTGGAATTGAATTCAAGGAGAAATGAGTAGAAAGTCATTTTTAATTTCAAAGGGAATCCCAGGTATCTCTACACTTGAATATATGAATACCATGCAATTTATGAGGTGCTGGGAAATATACTACATTACGTAGAAAGATCTAATGCAATCCATGGCACTCCAAATGCCCTTTGGAGTGTTTGAAGCCAACATTTACAAATACAATTTTAAATAGAGGATAAGTAAATGGGTGTTATTATTCTGTTCTAAGCCTACTAACGAATTCTAAAGTATGTAGCATGAATTGGTTGTCAAGGTAATGTCTGGGAAGGTGGCAGAAACTGTCACTGAGCCAAGTGGAAAAATTAAACCTTCTCTCCATCATATTCTAGCAATCCTAAAGTAAAAAGAAATTCCTAGACACCTCTCAGAGCCCTTTTGTATTCTCTTCTCTTTCATCCCTCAATCCTCTTTTCCATTTCCCCATAGATGTCCAAACAAAATAGAATGTTCCCCAAGAAAACTCATTTAGAGAAGTTGAGTTCAGGGTCAGTCGTTTTATTTTATTTCATTTTATTTTTCCATCTATGAGTCTTTCTTTTAGCTTATACCCTCTGGGCTGATTCAAATTAGAAGAGCATTTTGGATTCTACAGAGGACACATGGTGGAATACCCTAAATTGGAAATGCATGTTTCACGATAACAGACATTTCCACTCTTGCTGGGCATTTCCAATTGCTGTAAAGCACCTCTGTGACATGAACTAATCCACAGACCCTCTGGAGACTCAGCAGAGAAACTGAGGCCATGAAAGTGATTACAGGGCCATTAAGCATAAATGGTGGAAAAGAAATTACATTTGAATTTTTTTCATGTTCTGCTTTCATATAAATTACATAAGACAATGGAAAGAAAAGACCATCTGGGTTTGGATTTCATAAAACGAGACTCACATCTGCTTTGGTATGTCATATAAATATTCCCTCATTAGAGAGTTCAGTCTATGAAACACTTTTGGTCAAAAAAGCACTAAGAAAAAAGGGAAAGAGATTGCATTTCATGGATGCTGATTATGTTTAAATCCTCAGTTCTAAATATCAACCAGCAAACACCTCAGAGGATTGTATGTAACTTTATTTTTAGAAATTCAAGTATCTTAGGCTGTGTCGACTTTGGCCAAGTAATATGCATTGCTTTTTTATTTGTTAAACACGGAATTTGGCACTTTTCTTCATGAAAATTAAAGGACCTCTGTGTTTAGTTCAACTTTTAAAAAGGGCAGAGGATGGAAAGGTGCAAAATTATGGATAAATCCTTTGGCCTCATCAACATGAAATTAATGTTTCCAAACATACTGTATTATTTAGCTCTCTGGATTTCCTTTTGACTCTTCTTTTTCTCGCCTGCTATCTCTTGACTTAATCTACTTTGAGTTGGTTCCAGCTCAAACTTCGTGTGATAACAAGATGGTTACAGTAGGTCCAGGTTTTGCATTTTCTTAGGTTCAAGTTCAGGGGGAAGAAAGAGAGGCACCTTTTCAAAATCTTATTGATGCTGAATGGGTGACATGCATATCCTGGAACTAATCACCAATCAAAAAGCCTAGGGAAGATGTTATTCTGATTGACTGAGGCCTGATCACATGCCCCACTCCTGAATCAGGGATGTGAGACTTACCCAAAGCTTATGGGCCAAGAATGAAGGAGGCATGGTCACTGTAGTCAACAGTTTCTAAGATGGCCCCCAATGATCCAAGCTTCCTTGTGTTTATGCTTTGAGTTAATTACCTCCCTGTGAGTGTAGGTTGTATCTAGTGACTCACTTCTAACCAATAAAATATGGTAACAGTGATGGGATATCATTTACAAAACTAGGTTACTTAAGATAATGACTTCCATATTGCTGGCAGACTCTCACTATTGCCTTCCTGGCTGGCACACTGGGATGAAACAAGTTGCCATGTTAGAGGGACCCACATGGCTAAGAACCGAGGGTGACTTTTAGCAAATAGTCATCAAGGAATGGAGACTATCAGTCCAAACACCCTCAGCCTAACTTCATCTATTCTGTCCAAACTGAATTCTGGCAATAGCCACCTAAGTGAACTTGGAAGCAGACCCATCTCTAGCCAAGATTTCAGATGAGATCCCAGCCTTGGTTGGTTACTTGATTGAAGACCTATGACAGTTCATGAAGTAGGGAATCCAGCTAGACCATGTTCAAATTCCTAACTCAAAGAAACTGTGCAATAATAAATATATGTTGTTTTATGTTGCCAAGTTTGTGGTAGTTTGTCATGTAAGCCATAAATAGCTAATGTAGTGCACCATGTAAATTTGGGGCACAGGCACTGGAGAAGGGTAACTGAAGTGTGGATAATAAAAATAACTGCCCACAATAACACATTATAGCCATGATCTAATTAATCCTCCTAGAAAACCTATGAGGTGAGTAGCAATAGCTTCCCCCACTTTTTTTAAGATGAGAAGACTAAAGCTCAGAGAAATTAAACAACAGCTCAAGCCTGGTGTGGTGGCACACACCTGTAATCCCAGTGACTTGGGAGGCTGAGGCAAGAAGATTGCAAGTTTAAGATCAACCTCAGCAATTTTTCAAGGCCCTAAGAATTTACTGAGACCCTGTCTCAAAGTGAAACATAAAAAAGGACTCAGTGGTTAAGTGATCCTGGGTTTAATTCCTGGTACCCCCCAAAAAGTGGCTCAAAATTACATAGCCAAAAACAGTACTATTAAAATGAGAATGGAGAGAGTAGAATGTGCTATTGACAGAACAAATTTTGACCTTAAGTGGTGTGAAATACTATTGCTTCTTTGTCTCATCTTTGCATAGATTAAGTTAGGCTCAGAATTTTTCCCTCATTTTAGAGATTTTAAGAGTCACACTAAATAGGAGTCTTCCTTGGGTGAACTGCTAATCCTTCCAGGTAGCCACACAAAGGGTCTTAAGAATCGACTAAATATATTAGCCCAAAAGTAGCAAGAACAACAAGTCATTGTCATCTGTTGCCAACCTTGCCTTACTTCCCCAGCCTTGTTCTTTCCTGAAAGGTTTCTTGTCTTCTTGTCCATCCCTGAGTAGGACTGGAACTGTGATGGAATCTGGAACTGGTTTTTCTTTCCTTCACCCACAGCCTAAATGCCAGGGATTGGTCATTAACACAATGTAACTCTTCTGTCACAGCTGTCCTGGCCCCCTCTTCTCTTGGAATATTATTACTGTGCTTGCCTACCTGTGTTTGATTTCCCTGCCAAGAACTGCATTTTCCTGAATAAGTAGGGTTCTTGGAAGTTAGTGTGTCTGCAATGAATCAAGAGCTCCACATCTCAGGGATGCAATAAAGCAATCCAAACACAGGGACTGGGTTGGATCAGGTGGATTTTAAGGCCTCTTCCCATTATGAGAAGATGTAGTTCTATGATTGCTTGTCTTATTCTGTCTTATATTACAGTTTTCATTCTTATTTTAATTTCACCTGTAAATTGTACCTTTCTTGAGGTTTGTGACTTTATGTATTTTCCACATAAATGTTTTTAATTTTTAAAAAATGCATGATTGTTAGGGTTCGTATGTGAGGTGTCCCCCAAAACTCACGTGTGAGACAATGCAAGGTTTGGAGCAGAAATGATAGGGTTATAGCCTTAACCTAATCAATAAATTGATTAACTGAGTGGTAGCTGGAGGCAGGTGGGTGTGGCTGCATGAAGTGGTACATTGGGGTGTGACTATGGAGTACATATTGTGTATCTGGAGAGTAGAGTCTCTCTCTCTCTCTCTCTCTCTCTCTCTCTCTGCTTCCTGATCAACATGTGAACTGCTTCCCTCTGCAACATTCTTGTGCCATGATGTTCTGTCTCACCTCAAGCCCTGAGGAATGGAGCCAGCCTTCTATGAACTAAGATCTCTGAAACATGGACTCCTCAATAAACCTTTTCTCCTTTATAGTTGTTCTGTCAGATCTTTTAGTCACAGCAGAAAAAAGCTGAATAAAGCAATGATGCTTGGGCTGGGGATGTTGATCAGAGGTAGAGCACTAGCCTAGCATGTACAAGGCCCAAGTTTCAATGACCAGCCCTGCAAAAAATAATTATATATATATATATATATATATATATTATATATGCTATTATATATGTAATATATATAATGCCCATAGTCTCAAGTTCTTACTGTGGAGATGGGAAAAAGATTAAAGATTTAGGAAAAAAATACATTCTGAAGAAAAGTAATCTCAAATACAAATGTTTTTTTTTATTTTTAGAAATATGTTTCCCTTTTATATTGCTCTTTTATAGTCTTTCCTTTATGATTAACTCAAGAAGAACAGAATCATAATGGATTGTGCTGTAACTGATGATGACGGATATTTTGTTTCAGGTGAAAACAGAAGGCAATGTGTCCATTAATATTGTTGATTATTTGTAGCACATTCTGTATGTCCTAGCCAAGATTACACTGCTTAGTTTTATTTGTAATCTAATGACTGAAAATTTTCACCCTGCTTAGAAAGGAACAATCCCAGATATTATTTCATTTTAAAAAATGTTTTATTTGTTCTTTTTAGTTATACATGACAGTAGAGTATATTTTGGCATATTTATACAAGCATGGAGTATATCTTATTCTAATTAGGATCCCAGTCTTGTGGCTGTACATTATGTAGGAATTCACTGTGGTGTATTCATATATGAACATAGGAAAATTATGTCAGATTTATTCTGCTGTCTTTCCTATCCCTGTTCCCCCTCCCTTCCTTTCATTCCTCTTTGTCTAATCTACTACATAGAGGAGTTGATAAATTACAGCCCTTAAGAAAAATCTGACTCTCTGCTTGTATTTGTAAATAAAGTTTTATTGGAACACTACCACATCTGTTTGTTTACATATTGTCCATGGTTACTTTTGCACTATAATTGTAGCATTGAGTAATTGTGACAGAGAGAGACCTTATGACCAGCAAAGCCAAAAATATTTCTGTTTGAGATTTTACAGAAAGCATTTGCTGACCTTTGACATAGAGTTTAGGCATTGATTCTTAATTTGAAAGGACATTAATAATGTCTAAGTGTTGATTTGATTTGATGGTGATAATTTCCTTTTGAGCAATGAGCACTTGGTGTTCATTCAGTACATTTGTATGACACCTTCCTTTAAAGAATTTAAGTCTGTTTGCTTATAAATTTATACATCTGGTACAAGGTTCATAAGCTCTTTTTTCAAACTCAGAGTGGGTAGTTGTCCTTCACAAGTTGCATATATAGAGGGTAGTAGAAACCCAGAGGAGAAATGAGGTTCAAATTGCAAAGTCAGGCCCCTTATGATGATGATTTTTGTTTGCAGTGTGACTCCTGCATTGTACCAAAACCAATGTAAAATGAAGATATTTAGTTCATCACCTGATTGTCTACCAGTTATCCTGAATAATACCAATCCCAAAATCTGCATGAATGCCAATAATCCCACTTCCAAACAACACGTCTTTCCAGATGCCGTTTCATCTAGTCCATGATGCCTTTTCTAAGTGGCTAGGAATGCTACTTCTGCTTTGTGCTCCGGTGAATCTCCCCTAGTCCCAGGAGTCAGCCCTTATTCTGGGTCTCATGCTCTCAGGGTCCTCCTCTGTCCACACCTCTCCGGAAGCTCAGGATTCTGTTGGGCCAAGTGGATGTGAAACCCCTTTCCAGACCATGCCTCTGGTACCTGAGACCTAGGAATTTCCTTCCCAGGTATCCTATGCCTGCTTCTGACCCCACATGGATTCTTCCAAGTGTCCCTCATCTATCTAAGGGCAGGGTGCACTGTGCTGCTGGGTGCACTCTCAGGCCTCAGAGTTGCCCAAGGAAGTGGCTATTTGTAGAGCATTCAGATAGCAGTTGGATGCACAAGCTGGAGTATCCATTCTCATATGCATGAGGCCCCTTGTGGTTTATGGTGGAGCTAGGGACAAGACAGAGAAAGGGCTGTGCTCTGGATAGGTCCTGCAAACTCATCATGATTCTTAAAACCCATTCTTGATTTAACTGGTTTACAAGCAGTCTCTTTTGACTAAATTCCTGGAATGCAGAGGCTACCTCCTATATTTTCCCATCTATGGTACTTGTACAGTGGCTGAGACATTATGGGTGCTCAATAGATATTGGAGACTGAAAGCACCACACAATTGTGTTACTGAATTGACAACCCAATGAAAGTTAATATTCCTTTTTTTGTTTTATCTAACAAACCACACCAAACTTAATGCTGTAAAACCACCATTTTATTATGTTCACAGCTCAGTGGGGCAAGGATTTGGAGAGCACAGAAAGATGACTTGTCTCTGTTCCACAAAGTCTAAAAGATTCAAAGACTGGGGATGACTCAAAAACTGGGACTGGAATCATCTGGAGACCCACTCACATATCTGGCTGGGAACAGAATAATACACATAGCCTCTCTCTGTGGCTGCTTGGGCTTCCTTACAGCATGGTATCTAGATTTCAAGAATGATAAACCCCAAAATAACAGGCTTGGAAATTACCGCTGTCACAAACCCAGTAAGGTTCAAGATGAACGAACATGGGTTCCCACCTTTGACAAGAGAAATGTCTAAGATGTGTTTAAGAAGAGCATGTGGGACAGGAAATATAGTTGTGGTCCTATCCTCAGAAAACCAAAATGTGCTATAGATAAGTAGACATTCTTTTAGAAAAATTAACACATCTGCCTCCCAGACCTATGAAAAGAGAGAGCAAACTTTTTCAAATAAATTGAAACAGGGGAAAAAATCTGCTTTTACCATGCATTTGTTTAGATATATTGCAGTAAAAGGTATGGACTGCCTCTATGAGGTGAGAGGTCTAAAATGTGCTCCACTTAAAAAATAATGATTAGGGGCTTGCAATGGTTTCTTTCCCACTGAGCGGTTGATCGTTTCATTGCATTCACTATGTCCCTGTGGTATAGAGTTACTTCTATATGAAGTACTAAAATAGCTTTTCAAAAACAAGACAGGAAGTTTCATGCTCTAATGAACTAATATAGTAAAATGTCAATATCATTAACTGAAAAAAGTAGCAGGCAAATGTTTCAGTTAAACTCAGCTATGGAAGTTCTTTTCTTTGGGAAATTACTTGTATTGAATAATGCTTAATTAGACATTATCAAGAAACACAATCATAATTAATACAAAGAAAATGCTATAAGTAAAGATGCCATGAGTAAAAATGTTGTAAGTAAAGATTCTATAAATTTTTTGTCCAAATGGTTTGTTTGGGGCATATAAATGAAATACAATGATTATATGAAGTCTTCAGAAATTTCAAAATGCATGTATTTTGAAAATAACAAAGTGAGTTGAAAGAGAAGGAACAATCTGAATTAGTGGAGGTCGCTCTGACACACCATTGTAAATAGAGTAGCTTCCTACAGTTTCTTAAAGTTTTTAATTTACTTTGCTCTTTTAGGTTCCAATATATGCTTCTCTTAAAACAATGGAGACATATGCTTCCAAGACAGAGGCTGGAGAGATTTTGAATGGTGTCTCCCAGGATCTCCCATAAAATATACCTCACCCTTCTCCCAGATTAGCCCACTTAGCAGTTAATGAATAGGGGATACCTGATCCTATCATTTATTGAGTCTCAGAAGGAGACCTACTCTTAGGTCCAAAATGCCAATTCTCATCCAAGATAGCTTTCTACAAATGGAACTCCTGACAAATGCTGTCTTAACACTGGCCTGCCAGTTTCTCCAGGGTAAATAGGCAGAACAAGTTGATCTTGATATAAAAGGCACAGAAGGATAAATGCAGAAGGACCTTCCAGTTCTATAGCCCAGATGTTTCCAAATCCACTTCACAGAGTTAGTGCCCACAAGTGGCCAATGGAATTCTGTACATCCACCAATGTTGTAATCAAAATAGCTCTGGTTTTATCTATTTCATGGATGAGGTTTCCTTACCAGTTTTCATGTGAAAACATTTGAAAACTAGTAGCACCTCACTGTTGAAAGCTCATGTTCACATTCACCCCAGTTGTTCCTCATAAATATTGATGTTACAGAATGGATTCTGGGCGTCTCTAAATAATTTAGAGAGCTCACTTCTTTTCATCTTCCAATCATGGTTTAGCTTAGTTAAGCATTTTTTAACACCAAGAACTATTTTTTAACCAAAATATATTTATTGTTGGAGTCATGGGCAATGTTACAGTACCAAATGCTTCAGGTCTCCTGTCTTTGGTCCCTAGTTGAAGATTCTCAGGGTATGATCATTCTTCTATTATTTTAAATTGTTAGATCATTTAAGTATGAAAAATACACAGACCGATATACCTCAAGATGGTGACATATTTTAGCAGTGACTTTGCTCTGACTGAACCCTTAATACATTGCTTGTTTTATGAGGCAGTTTGGGAAAAGGAACAGAGAAGAATTGAAATGGTCACATTGAACCTCAAAGCTGCAATTGAAGAAGATCTCTCTCATCTGAATTAAAAATGTGCAGTGTGGCAGTCTAATTCTTTCCCTGGGACCCTGTTCTTTCATAGTACCTGTGACTTGTTTGAGGTAACTCTTTGATGATTCCTCTATGCAAAGCCAAGTGCTTTATCACAAAGGGGCGAGGGGAATTTCTATTGCATTATTGCAACTACTTGATCTTACTTTTTTGCTGGGCCGTCTCTAATATGGCTTCCAACGATCCTCGTTTCTTGATATTAATGTCTTTGTGTAATCCATCCTTTCTAGTGTGGACTGCCCTAGTGAGGTGCTTCTAACCAAAATTATGACAAAGTTTACAGGAAGTCACTTCCATGAGTAAGTACAAGAGATTCTAACGTTAACATGTTAGCCAGATAGGAAAGGCTGATAAATATATGTGTATGTCTCAGTCAGTTTGGACTGCTTTAACAGAATACCATAGACTGAATGGCTAAAAAAAAATACAGAAATTTATTTTTCACATTGTTGGAGTCCGGGAAATCCTAGATTGGGAGCCAGCATCGTGAGGTTCTGGTGAGGGCTCTATTCCTGGTTTATGGATGGTTGTCTTCTTGCTGTGTCCTCGTGTGGCCGAGAACAGAGAAAGAGAGGAAGTGACTTCTTTCCTGTCTCTTATAAGAGGACTAACCCTGCTATGAAGGCTCTATCTTCATGACATTATCACCTTCTAAAGGCCCCATATCCAAGTAGCATCATATTGGAGATAACGTTTTCAACATATAAATTGGCAGGGAACATGAACACCCAATCCATAGCAGTGTGGCCCACCAGATCATCCTAGACTATGTTATCTCATCTGGGGGCTCAGGTTTGTATTGGTTCAGGTAGACTAATTGCTGAAACAAAAGGCAACAAAATGTATATTGGATATAATGCAATAGAAGTTTATTTCTTGATCATGAAATAGTATTGGGCAAGTGCAAAGTTGGAAGGATATCTTTCCCTCCCTCATATAGTCATCTAGGGGTACAGGGTGTTAGAAACTCTGCCATCTTGAACATAAAACTTCCAAGGTTGCTCTGGGATGGAGGGAGGGGGTCATCTTTATTACAGCCAGCAGGAAGGGGAAGAGAACAGGGAAATTCATGTAGAAAACCTACAGGCCAGCCGTTCATGTGAGGTATGTCTCTTTTGCTCACATTTCATTAACCGTATCTAATATCTGACCATATCTCACTGCAAGGGAACCTGAGAAATGTAGTCTTTCAGCTGAATGGCTATTTCTTAGTGATAACTCCATACCAAGAATGGGGCCTAAGAAGTTTTGGTCACACATTCTACCACACTGCTTTGGGTAAATGGAATATTTGCCATGAGGTAACCAAATTAGTGTTCAAATGTGACATGAAAAGTGTAATGCTGTAGGCCCAATCAGTAAGGTTTGTTGCTTCCCAACCTTGCCACTAATCCCCTCATTCTTTTTTCTTCTACCTAAGAACAATCCAACCAGATCTTTAGCTACCAACTCTGAATTCATGTTGAAACCAATTCAGGCATCTGTCTTCTAGGAATAGTGGGAAACGTGATGTTGTTCTTGCTGTACATTGAAGGGTATCTTTTCTCTACCTCAGAACCACCTGCAATTGGGACTATAGCACTCAGTAATCTGCATCAAACCAGTGCTGCTGTATTTCTTATGTACCCACTCCTGAATTTTCCCTCATCATTAGAATTACTTCTTCATTCTCAAGTCATTTCTTCCTTTGGTTTCCTTGGATACCACCTTTTCTTCACTTCTCTATTCTCTCATTTTAGATGATCAGGGGTAAATTTCTCCTTAAAGATTCATAGTTTTAAATTTTCTATCTCTAGACTTAATGTCTAGTTTCAGCTAAAAACTGCCCACTTGACATTTCCAAGTCCATGTCAATGGGCTGCCCACATATGATATGTTCTCCTCCATGATGCCATTCCTGAGTACTGACTGACATTAACTAACTTCTCTCACTCCTCCTCAAAAATCCAGCTTTCTTTTCCTTGTAATTCTTATCCTTATCTGATGTCACTTGCCATTTACTTAGTTGTTTATCATCTGTTTTATATCTTTAAACTCCATGAGTGCTAAGTCTTTCTCTAGCTTGTGCAGAGCCTATCATAATGCCTGAACAATAGACAGTACCCCAGAGATATTTGTTGAATGAACACATGAAGAGCTCATTGTAGAGAACTCTCCTGGCAATCATAGGTGCAAGTCAAAGGACTAGAAGGTGGAAATAGCAGACATATTGGGTGGGCGTGTTAGGAATTACTTTCCCATTAAGACCACTGACAATGGAGGAGAGCTAATTGCCCATCAGGGTACTGGTCTGCCATCTGATTGGTGCACAGCAGTGAGGCAGGCAAAACCCAACAACAGATGTTCAGTAAAATTTGTAATTTTGCATAGGAAAAAAAATACAGTATTGTGTCTTTTCATCCCTAGATCAGGGTGGGCAAAGTTTTTCTGTAAAAGGCCAGAGAGTAAATATTTTAGGACTGGTAGACCATAACATCTCTTTTGCAGCTACTGAACTCTTCCCTTGTGTCAGGAGAGTAGCCATAAACAATATGTAAGTAAATAGGTGTGACTGTGTTCCAATAAAGGGTTCTTTATGGAAGCTGAAATTTGAATTTCATATGAATTTCACATACCACTAAATATAATTATTTTTATTTTTTCCAATCATTTAAAAATATAAAACTATTCTGAGCTCACAGGCCATAGAAACACAGGCAATGGACTGGATTTGTTCTGTGGTTCATGGTTTGCTGACCACTAACATAGATTGTCAGACAATTCAGTCTTATATATATTGAGCATGTTTTTCCAGCTTTCATGGCCACTTTATAAATAATGTTTCATAAAACACTTTCATGTAATCCTTGGACTTGAGTCTCTAGGGGTGTTCTGGGTTGGAGAAAGATAGTAGAAAGAGAGTATCCCAGCCCTAAATGGTTAACATTTATATTGCAACATAAATTATTCTGTGCTCCAGATTGCCTGTGGTATCCATGCAGAGTGATTAATGTCAAGATGATAAAATGATGCAGTCTCTTGAATTTGATTCCAGCTGTTCCCGTCTTTGATATGATTTGTGAATGACATTTGTATTTTTCACTGGTGATTAGTTAATGCTGGGAAGAACAGCCAGATGATAGCTGTCTAGAATCCTAAAGGTAAAGATTTACTTGGCTGAAAAACTGTTCAGTAGAATATCGTTAAAACATTTACCACAAATTCATTTAGCACTTGTCATTAGAAGGTGCTTAGCATCCAGAAAACAACCTGTAACTTGAAGAATTTCTTAGACCATTTGATTATACTGTGATTACAGAATGCTGGTAACCAAAAAAAAGACTTCATCCACATGATGCATTACTCTTGTTTAGAACTCAAGTGAACTCTTAAAGAAATGATTCCATTTTCTCCAGGAGCCCTTTATTAACTGATTCAGGACTAGAGGAAATCTCAGCTATGCATCACAGTTTGGAAATCAAGTGTCAAAAGATACTGGGTTTAGGTAATAATGATAACAGTGACCCATTTATTAGTCTATTCATAATGTTCCAGCTGCTAAACTATTACACACTCATTTTGTCTTCACACCAGTGCTTTGAAATATTATGCTTCCTTGTCAGACTATTCGCCTACCTACCAAGTCATGTGAAGGGCAGGTAGCTTCTGGTCTTCAGTTTTCTTTGAATCTATGTGACCATGTAGATTATGATTCTTGAGGAATACAGTGCAGTCAATATAACTCAATGCTCCTGACCCTCAGCATTATTGACATTTGGGTTCAGACCATTCTTTGTGTGGGTCTGTCCTGTGCATTGTAGTATGTTTAGTACACCCCTGGCCTCTACCCACTAGGTGCCAGCAGCACCACCATTGTACCAGTTATGACAAGCAAAAGTGTCTCTGGACCTCACAGATGTCCCTTAGGGAACAAAATCACCCCAAGTAGAGAACCTCTAGTTTGACTCAATCTACTCAGTACAGCATTTGAGCATGTCAAACTGTCCTTGGGATTTAGCCTGTCTTTTTACTTCCTAGGTGAGACCATCTTGTAATGAGCTTCTCTTTACTTCAGAAATTGGAATGTGAGCTGCATCTAATTTATCATGAATTCTACTTAATGAAAAATAGAGTTCATTATGATATTAGCCATAGTGACTGAATACTCTGGATCCAAATTACTATAAAGGAGGTATCAACTTTTTTTAAATAATAAAAAGAGTAGATTATGTAGGAATCTCCCTCTCTCCTCTCTCTCACTCTTTCTCTGTCTTCCCTCCCCTCTCATTTCTGTATAGATCAACATCTTCATAGCCTCACAATAAATAAACGAGTGTTTTCTCTGCATGTGTGTTCTTGGGCACTTATTTTGCTTTACTTTGTGCTATTCTTTATATTCAAAACTTTCTGAAATAAACATTTAACTTTTTTTCTTTTAAGTACTGAGGATTGAATCTGGGGGCACTTACCACTGAGTTACATACCCAATCCTTTTTATTTTTTATTTTGAGACAGGATCTCACTAAGTTGTTCAGAGTATCACTAAATTGCTGAGGCTGGTCTTAAACTTATAATCATCCTGCCTCAGCCTCCTGAATTGCTAGGATTACAGGTGAGTGCCACCATGCTCAGCCTTTCGTTTTTGATGAGACAAAAATTCCTTTTAAACATAGAGTTACTAACTCACGCTTAGCATTCTAGTTGATTTTAACAATTTATTTAGACTCTATGAGACAGCTTTCTTATCAGAACATGAATGCAATTGTATCTCCAGTTATAAAACTTCTTAGGGAGAACTTGAATGGTGGATATAGGAGAATAATATGTGTTACTTAATGAAGAAAATAAAATTAGAGCACTGTCCTAAAAATTTGAAATACCAGGGACCTGGAAGAATAAACATCCCATCTGCCAGTTTACATTATTTAATATTTTCATTAAAGAACCATGGAGGACAGGAGCAGCAGTTGCTTCAAATTACATGCTATTTGGAATCAGCAATAGTGGATTAACAAGGTTTTCCTACATTTCAGATGTTTGTCAATGATTGATTGTCGACATTCATATCTACATATGTTTGCCAGGCTCTGGGGGCACAAGGTCTTGAAATGGAGGCCAGGTCTTCTATTGATTCTGCACAAGAGCAGACCACACTGGAGAGGTCTAATGTGCTGGCAGAATATTCTGACCACTGATAACAATGTGCAGATAATTTAGCTTAGAATTTCAAGGCCAAGGTGGAAACAGCCTGGGAATGGTGCCTGCCAAGGCTTTTGATGACTGAAAAGCCCCAAGCAAGCACACAGCTTGCCCACTCAGCACAGGCACTTGGCTCCAGCCTGTCATTAAATTGTGGGCATGGACCCAGCCCTGGGCCAGGAAAGCAGCCCCTCCTGGTCCATGAGCAGGCTTCTGTGAGCAGGGTAGGAAGCCCTGACCATGGGTCCCCTGGAAGCTGGGAATGTCACTTCCTGAGTAGGTCTGATGCCAGCTCCCGTGTACAGAAGTGGGAGAAGTGATGGCTTTCAGGCTGAGGCCTGTCGAAGCAGAATGTCCCAGTTCCCAGCCAAAGAACTTAATCCTGAGGTGGAAAACAAATGTAATTCATATAAACCAAACCCAACAATTCCCTTTCCTTGTTGGAAAGGAAATGCTTGGGTAATGGTTTTGGATGAACACTACCCAGGGCCATGGTTCCTCTCCTTGTATCAGAGGCTGAGGAAACTGCTCGGACTAACAGGGTCCAGAAGTTTAAGATGTTGGTTCTTCTAATCCAGCAGCACCTCTATGGGGCTCCCTATGTTGTCATGGTAGATTTTGTTTGCTTCTTAATTTTTCTTTAGCTTCTGGTTCTCTGACTGATAGAAGCAATTGGATTTCTTAACCAGAATTAGATTGTTAAGTCTCTTATTGCACAAGGGAGGAAATATTCTCAAGTAATTTTCATTCAGATGAAATGGGGATAAACCAGTCTTGAAATAGTTAGAAGGAAAGAATTAAAATAGTAACTCTATTCCCAGGTATGTTTTTCTCCCGTAGGAAACAGTGGTTTAAAGTTTATGAAGCAGGTTAATGAGTTGGAGAGCCTTGCCTTTTGGCTCAGGTCCTAAAATAAGACTTTTAAACACACTTCAAAACTATATAGCACTTCTCATTAATGGCAAATAAAGAATTAGGTCCTGAATCAGGATGTAAAGGCAGAGTGATTCATATAGTATTAAGTAGCAGAAATGAGGTTTTATGAAAATGAAAAATTTCATTTATTAAATGATTCCTGGAACACCATGGGCATTTATTTCGCTTTGTTTTTTCCTATGAGCTCTTTGATATGTTTCAGAACTTTCTTCAATAAATATATATTACTAGAGAAAATGAGCTAAACTTGAGAGTTGAAAAAATGATGTGATATGAAGATGATGTTACATGAAGTGACAGTTGCCTTTGAAAGTCTGTAGAAAAGGAAAAAAATAAATGTTTGGCTTTGTTCAAAATTTTGGATTGAAGGACTTTTAAACCTATTTTTTTTAATTCTAATTTTGTTTATCTTTAATGGGTTCAAAGTAGAAATCTTTGTTCCCTTTTCTAAAATTTAAAGTTAATGGAAATGCGTATAACTTGAAACGCTGAGCATCTATCGACTTATTATTTTTGATTACCTTTTCATGATGTCAGTTTTCATTCACTTGTGTCTTTTGGACCACCTGAACCAGCACATTGATTCTTTCCCTTCTGCCTGAAATGCTTGATGTCAGAAGAGCTACTAATGGTAGAGCTACTAATATTTATATGACAAAAAGGGGAATTTTGGCTAAACTTCAACTGGGTAAATTTTTTAGAGTTTGGATCAAATCTGAATAGTGAAAAATGTAAATGTAACATTGATGTTCACCCTTCCTCCCTCCCTTCCCTTTTTCCTTTCTTCCTATCTTCTTCCCTCTCTCTCTCCTTTGTTTTTGTTCCTCCCACCTTCCCTCACTTCCCTACTTCCTTTTCAGTTATCATTAACTAAAGACATACAACAAAGTAGGGACTGCATTAGGCCTCCAAGATATTAAAAGGTGATAATTATGCATAATTCCTACCCTTAGGGCGCTTATGTTCTAATGGGGGAAAATCTCTCAGAGAAAGGTAACGATCTGCAGATTCTCCTGAACTGTGTAAGGGAGAAAAAGAATAAAGAAGGAAAGAAAGAAAGAAAGAAAGAAAGAAAGAAAGAAAGAAAGAAAGAAAGAAAGAAAGAAAGAAAGAAGGAAGGAAGGAAGGAAGGAAGGAAGGAAGGAAGGAAGGAAGGAAGGAAGGAAGAAGGAAGGAAGGAAGGAAGGAAGGAAGGAAAGAAAGAAAGAGGAAAGGAAAAGAGAAAAAAGAGGAAAAGAAAAGAAAGGAAAGGAAAGGGAGATATGAGAGCTGTGTTTTGGGGCTACTATATTCTTTCAAAAAAAGACACTCCCATCCCCCCACTCCACTGGTATTCTAGGAAGGATATGTCTCCAGTCATTAGCAAAAACAATTATTCTCTCAAGTTAGCCATGGGAAGTGAAGCTTCATAGCAATAACAATGCTGCTCTTAACAATAGTAATTGTCCTAAACACTATTAATAGTGTTGCCCTTAACAGCACAGCAATAGTACGGCAGAGGTGGCCGTGACCAGAAGCATCTCATATCCAGATCTAATATGTAAGGTGAACACACCAGTATTTCCTGTGCTGCAAGAAAGTTTAGAAATAATTCATTTTTGCAATGCAAAAATATTTTGAGAGCTTAGGTAAGCTCCTTTTAAGTACTTTTAAAACACACATTGTAACCTCAATTTCTCTCTTCTTACCTTAATAATAATTTAAAAAATATTACCAGCAAAAGATTCCTCCATCTAAATTGCACATATGTGAGAAATAGCCCTCTTGAGCATTAGCTCATTGGCAGCCTCCACATCTAGGGAGAACCTGGAGGTGTTTATTCTCCCCACATCCCTCCCTACCTTATGGGTATCAAATAGGTGGAATCCAGAGGAGCTGCTAAACATCCTGCAACACCCAGAACAGGACCTGCCACAAAGAACCATCCAGCCCCAAACGTCTGCTGAGATGGAGAAATCCTGCTCTAGAGAAAAGACTGAACAAGGAGGAAAAATGGTATCGGAAGACTGTCCCCAGAACCAGTGAGGTGAGGAAGGAAATGT
The DNA here is from genome assembly GCF_902686455.1 of Sciurus vulgaris. Lineage (NCBI taxonomy): Eukaryota > Metazoa > Chordata > Mammalia > Rodentia > Sciuridae > Sciurus > Sciurus vulgaris. Next base: position 131,746,486 of record NC_136471.1, on the reverse strand, counting down.
ATTTACATAAAATGTGCTCAACAGATACTGGCTTTCCTGTCCTGAAGTTCCATGAAGGTAGAAGATTGTACTTGGCAATTTCATTAGACCCAAAACACATAAGCAAACAAAGTCCGTAATATCCTGCCCAAATTGAAAATGAAAACTTGACACCCAGACTGTAATTAGCAAGAATGAACAACTTCCTCGTTTCCCCCCAATTCACCAGGGCATTTTAACACTCAGTCATCTCATTTCCTCTCAGAGCTGTAAAGGTGTCATGATTTCAATCTCTCTGCAGTGGAATTTTTCTGCAACACCCAGCCTGGCCCTTCCACTTTGGGGATGTTTATGACGGCTGTGTCCGACAGCATTAAGGAAAAATTGGTCACATTTGTGTCTCGGAAGCTGTCATGAGCTGTGTTGATTTTCCTCCAGTCAGAGCTGTCCCTGAGGGTTTCCTGGTTTTAAGGGCAAAACCCTCAGGAAGAACGGGCTGCCTTTGAAAGTCAGCCGAGCCGGTAGCTCTCTGAAGTCGGTTCAGACAAAGCCCACTCACAGTGCTGCTTGCAGGTTATGCAGCAGGGAACAGGAGGCCTATGGCGTTTCTCTCTGGGCTGTCCTTGGGACTGGGACACCTCCCATGATGCTACATACCAGGACAATTTTATCCCCATCCCTCCATCAACAAATGTTAGCCTTGTTCAAACAAGTTCATCAAGACAAGATTGATTGGCTTAGATTTTTTTTAAAACAAATACATGTATACCAGGACCTAGAAATGAAGCCCAGGAGGGAGCAGGCAACTGTATGCTTTGGACCCCAAGTCTGGCGGCATTGCTTAATGAGGAGTGCCTTCCCGATGGGATCAAGGCTTCAGCCTCTGCAGGCCGTTGGCCCTGTGAACTCTAGGGTCAAAGGGTCATGCCCTGGCACTTCTGCTTCCAGTCAGTCATTTGAAGGTTTCAAACATGACCCTAACAGCCACCTTCTCCATTTCAGGACGTCCTGAGTGCAGGGTCTGGAATGCAGAAAGGGAGCAAGAGGCAACCGATAACAGATGCTGGGATTTGGCTACCCGCCTCCTTTCTCTGACTACACCAATTCCCTAGGGTCCCAGGGTCAGAAGCTTTGATTAGGCTCATCGTTCCAAGCTGACAGCTGCACGTTTGTTCTTGTCTGAGTCTCTTGCTGCTTCTCAATCTGGCCTCCTGAAGATGGACTCATCCAAAGCCTGACATGGAAACTGGAACTAAGGATATTCATCTCTGTCATCGTCTACATTCACTTATTTATTGGGTGCTGACTACAGGCTCCAAGAAACAGTCGGCTCACTGATAGGCTATGTAGCCAACTCCATCTCGGCAGGCCTGCTCCAAATTTTCCAACTCAGGACTATTTTTCTCACCTGACCCTGTGTTCTCTCTTACTCGAATTATTTTGGGGGTAAAAAAATGGAAACACAAAGTAGGTAAAACCAAATATGATTTAGGTTGAAAAGCAATCAATTGAAAATTACAACATGCAGAACCATTGTCTTATTTAAATACATTTCCTATCTACATTTTAAAAATCGCTCATCAGAGTTTATATTCTACCACTCCAGGTGAAAGACCAGTAAGCCACACACCCTCAGCTCCAAGAAAAATTAAAATATTTTTATTTTCAATCAACATATAATAATGTACATATTTATGGAGTATATGGTGGCATTTCAAAACATGTGTATTATGTTTGATGATCAGATCAGGGCAATCAGCATATCTGTCAACTCAGACGTTTATCATTTCTTTATGTTGGGAACATTGAAAATCCTACAAGCTACTTTGAAACATCAAGTTCGTTGTGTTGACCCATAGTAGTTCTGCTGTGCTATAGAACCCTAGGAGTTATTCTTCCTATCCAAGTGCACCCTTGAATCATTAACCATCCTCTCTCCATTGTTCCTCCCAGGCTCTGGTAACTGTTTATCTGTTCTCTACTTTCACAACTTTTTAGCTTCCACATATGAGTAAGAAAATGCAGTGTTTGTACGTCCGACTTATTTCACTTAACATAATGTCATTCAGTTTCATCCATGTTGCTGCAAATGACAGAATTTTTAATGACTGAATAATATTTCATTATGTATGCATACCAAGTTTTCTTTTCCCATTTATTCATACATTTGTAGCTGTTTAAAATGTGATGACTTTCTTGATTTCTTTCTCAGCAATTTTGTTGTTAGTATATAAAAAAAGCTACTGATTGGTATGTTGATTTTGTATCTCTCCACTTTATTGAATTTGTTGATCAGGCCTCAGAATTTTTCAATAGCATTTTTTTGTTTTTTCCATAAATAAAATCGTGTCATCTGCAAATAGAAATAATTTGAATTCCTACTTTCCTATTTGGATATCCTTTATTTATTTCTCACTTTATTGCTCTGGCTAAGTCTTTCAATGCTTTATTGAATAAGAGTGATGAAAGTAGGCTTCCTTCTGGCAATATATGGATATTCATGTTTATAACAGCACAATTTACAAGAGCCAAGCTATGGAACCAGCCCAGGTGCTTGTCAACAGATGAATAGATAAAGAAAATGTGGTATATGTACACAATTATGTTTTACTCAGCCATAAAGAAGAATGAAATTATGTCATTTGGAGGAAAATGGATGGAACTAGAGGCATAATTTTGAGCAAGATAAATGAGACTCAAGACAGAAAAATATTATTATGTTTTCCCTCATATGTGGAAGATAAAGGGGAAAAAGACACACCACAAAAGTAGAAAGGTGACCATTAGTATACAGAAATGGAATCATGGGGGAAGAAGGGAGGGGTGGGGATATTGGCAAGCAAAATTGATCAAATTGTATTTTTATGTATGTGGGAATATGTCACGATGAAAACCACCATTCTGCATAATTGAGATGAAGCAATGAAAACTTAATAAATTTTAAATGTTTAAAGATGAAATAAAAAGAATAAAAATAAAACAGTCAAACTATTTAAAATGTGGGCATCCTATCTTTTTGTTTAATGTTAATTTTGAGACAGGGTCTTGTTAAGTTGCTGAAGCTGGTCTTGAAATTGAGATCCTCCTGCCTCAACCTCCTGAGTATCTGGTATTACAGGTGTTGGCCACCTTGGCAGGCAGCATCCTGGTCTTGTCCCTGATCTTAGAACAAGGTTTCAACTTTCCCCCATTTAGTATAATGTTGGCTATGAGTACCTCATATCTAGCCTTTGTTGCATTGAGGAACATTCTTTATATACCTATTTTTTAGGCTTTTATCATGAAGGGATATCAAATTTTATTGAATACATTTTCTGTATCTATTGAAATGATCATATGACTTTTATCCTTGATGCTGTTGATGTGATGTATTGTGTTTATTGATTTGCATATGTTGAGGCATCCTTGCATCCCTGGTGTAAATTCCACTTGATCATGATCTATAATCTTTTTGAAGTGTTGTTGGATTTGATTTGCTAGTATTTTGTTGAGAATGTTTACATCTATATTCATCAGGAATATTTTTCTGTAGCTTGCTTGTTTTCTTTCTCTTTTTTTCTAATTGCTGCTGTGTTCTTATATAGTTTTAGTATCAGAGTAATGCTCTGATACTAATAGTAATAGTAATGCTCTTTTTTTTTTTTTTTTTTGGTGGTGCTGGGGATTGAACCCAGGGCCTTATGCTTGCCTTGCAACTGAGCTATCTCCCCAGCCCCAATGCTGGTCTTATAAAATAAATTTGGAAGTGTTCCCTCCCTTTCAATTGGAATAGTTCGAGAAGAATTGGCATTAGTTTTTCTTTAAAGGTTTGGTAAAATTTAGTAGCAAAGCCATCCAATCCCAGGCTTTTCTTTGTTCAGAGTCTTTATTTCAGACTCAATTTCATTGCTTGTTATTAGTGTGTTCAGGTTTTCTATGTCTTCATGGTTCAATTTTTGTAGGTTATATGTGTCAAAAATGTATCGATGTCTCCTAGGTTTTCTAATTTAGTGGCTTATAATTGTTCATAATAGTCTTTAATAAATCTTATTCTTTCTGTAGTATCAGTTGTCGTGTCCTTTTCCTATTTTATTTATTTGGGTCTTCTTTTTTTTCTTGGATATTCTAGCTATAAGTTTGTTGATTTTGTTTATCTTTAAAAAAACAAGTCTTTTCATTGATCTTTTATATTCTTTAGTTTCTGTTTCATTTATTTCTGCTCTGATTTTGTTATTTCTTTTCTACTAATTTTGGATTTGATTTGTTTTTGCTTTTTTAATTCCTTATGTTGCATTGTTAAGTTGTTCATTTGAAAACTTTTTTTTAAAAATATAGACATTCGTTTCTATGAACTTCCCTCTTAGTACTGCTTTTGCTGTACTCCATAGGTTTTGGTATGCTGTGTTTTCATTTTCATTTGTTTCAAGAACTTTTTAAATTTCCCGTTTGATCTCTTCAGTGATTCATTGGCCATTCAGTAGAATGTTGTTTAATTCTTATGTGTTGTACAATATCTAAAGTTCCTCTTTTGATTTCTAGATTTATTCTACTAGAGTCAGAGAAGATACATGATTTTGATTTTTTTGAATTTGTTAAGTTTTGCTTTGTGGCCTGACATAGAGTCTATCCTGAAGAATTCTCCATGTGTTGGTAAGAAAAGTGTGTACTATGCATCTATTGGATGGACTGTGCTGTGAAGTTCTATTAAGCCCATTTGTTCTTTGGTGCAGTTTTACTTATAGTTTCACACATTTATTATCTCACAGCTTCTGTGTTTCAGGAATTCAAACATGGTTTAGTTGATCTTCTGCTTAAGGTCTCACAAAGCTTACCTCAATTGTTCAGGAGGGCTACATTCTCATCTGAGGCTTGACTTGGGGAGGTCTGCTTCCAGGTTCTTTCAGGTGGTTGGCAAATTTCATTTTCATGTGGCTGTAGAAATGCCGGTTTCTTTCTGGCTGTTGGCTAGAGGCTGCCTTCAGGTTCCAGAGTTTCATAATATGGCCACTTGCTCAAGCAAGTAGATACGAAGTAGATACCAAGATGAAAAGGCTGAGTTAGATACAATCTCTGTCTCAGTCAGTTACAGCCTAGGTGTAACAGAGAACTGGAAAAAATCTAACTTCACTTTGAGCGAACAAAACCATTTTTATATACATCAACCTCTACATTGTAAAAATGTATCAATGTGTCACATTGCACCTTATAAATATGTGTAATTTTTATGTCAATTTAATAATAATAATAATTTTAAAAATATAGCTACTTGTTTTAAAGTCAGCAATGAGACTCTCTCTAGAATATACTAGGAGATGAAGTTTTATATAAATACGGGATAATCCCAAGAATGAGATGAATCCCACTGTCTTCACCATATTATATTGGTTGCAAGCAAGACACAGGTCCTGCTCATGCTCAAGGGGAAGGGAGTATACAGGGTTGCGAATATCAGAGGGTCGGCATCATGGGACCATCCTAGGTTCTGCCCACTACAGCATTCCGGATGATTTTTGTGTACAAGAAGGGCTATCTGCAACACCATCTAGAGGATTCTTTGTCATTATTGTTTGCATTTTCATTCATGGCATCACAGCACTGATAATGCTCATTTTTATGACTTCTTAATAGCTGCATAAATATGTTGTGGTATGGATAAATGACAATGTACTCAACCTTTTCTCAGTCAATTTATATTCAGGTTGTTCCCAGGTGTTCTGCCACTGTGATTGGCATATATTTTGCATAAATCCTTACAAAGTGGTACTTTAATTTTTAGCAGGCATTGGGATACTACAGTCCAGGGACCAAATCTGGACAGTTGCTTGTTTTTGTAATCTGAGAGCTAAGAATGTTTTTTAATGTTCTTTTTAAAAAATACACGAAAAACACATGACAGAGACCATATGTGGCCCTCAGTGCCTAAAATAATTACTATTTTGCCCTTTATAGAAACTTGTCCAATTTATGTCTCATAGAATATATTCCTAAGGAGCTGGAATGTCATGCATTTTGTGAATTTATCATTGCCAGATTACTTCCCCAAAAGGTTGCATCAAGTCAGAATACCTCTGTATAGTGTTAGAGTGACAGAATCTTGATAAATGCTGGATAGTATTGTTCTTTTTTATTTCAGTTAATCAGTTGGAAGGCAGAGTACCTTAGCTTGCTGCCTCATTTTGAACTTCCATAACAATTTGAGAGAGAGAGAGGTTGAACATTTTCAAATATGTATTGGCTTTTGTGATTTTTTTTTGTTTTGAAGTATGTATACATCCCTACCCTTCTTTGCTCATTTCTTGGTTGTGTTAACTTCTCTACATTCCACACATATGTACTGAAGGTCAATAGAGGCTAAGCTCAGTGGTAGATGCACCAAATGAAGCAGTAAATGTACCCTGGGAGTTTTTTCACCAATTTGTAAGGACTCTTCAGACAGGATGGATTTTAGTTCATATATATTCCTTTATTATACTTGTATATAAAAGTAGTCAAACATGTCTGATCTTTTCTTGCTTAGGAAACTCTCCCCTACCCATTATTTATATAAATTTTCTGCTAAAGTTTCTCTTACTTTTTAAAATGATTTGACTGATTTATTTGACTATTCCTGTATTGCTACCCTAATATTTTCATTACAGGGTCTTTTCAGTACATTTTAATATATCATATGGCAAGTTCTTTCTCTCTCCCTCTCTCTCTCTCTCTCTCTCTCTCTCTCTCTCTCTCTCTCCTCTTTTTTGGAATGAGCAATCAAAGCCACACACACCCCTTTTTAAATTTTTTAGTTCTCAATGAACACAATACCTTTATTTTATTTATTTATTTGTATGTGGTGCAGTGGATTGAACCTAGTGCCTCACATGTGCTAGGTAAGCACTCTACCACTGAGCCACAACCTAGCCCCTCCTCTTCTCTTTTTTAATTATTGATTCTCCTCAGAAATTAAATTTTCTACATGGACTTGAAGATCATTTTTATCTACTTATTCCTGCCCATAAAGATAATTTTGCCCTTTGTTTTTCATCATTTCTTCTTTGTTCCATTGACAATAACCTAGAGAGAAATGCTGAAGTGTGGTGGAGGAACTGAGCATCTAATGTTAAAAGGATTACTTCAGGATAGTTTCACTTAAAATTATGCTTGCCTGTAATACCAGTGTCTCAGGAGGCTGAGGCAGAAGGATTGCCAGTTCAAAGCCAGCTTCAGGAAAAAAAGGTGCTAAGCAACTCAGTGAGACCCCGTCTCTAAATAAAATACAAAATAGTCTGGGGATGTGGCTCAGTGGTTGAGTGTCCCTGAATTCAATCCCCAGTACTAAAAAAGAAAATCATGCTTGTTGTAGGTTTGTAGACAAAAAAGGGGTTTTCTCTAGTTTTTTTCTATTCCTATTTAACTGAAAAATTTTATGGTTGCCTACTGAAATGTATTAGATTTATTTTTAAAGAATTTTTTTTTTTTTTTTTTTTTTTTTTTTTTGGTACAGGGAGTTGAACCCAGGACTACTACTGAACCACAGCCCCAGTCCTTTTTATCTTTTATTTTGAGACAGGATCTCACTAAGTTGATTAGGGCTTTGGAAAATTGTTGAGGCTGACCTTGAACTTTTAATTCTCCTGCCTCACCCTCCCAAGTGGCTGGGATTACATGCATGCACCACTGTGCCTGGCTTAAATAATCTATTGATATATTTGTATTTTTCCTTTTCTTTTTAAAGAAAGTAATGATGTTGATGGGTTTCCTACTGTTGGAACACTGTAGGGTTGATAGGTTTTTCTGGGTAATTGACCCCTTTATTATGTGATGTCCCTCTTTATTCCTGGAAATGTTCTTGTTCAGAAGTTGACTTTGTCTGCTCTTAATAGAATCACTCAGCTTTGTTTCTATCAGTGTTTACGTACTATATCTTTGGTTACCCTTTTACTCCTAACTTATCTATATCTTCATTATTTCTAGTGAGTTTCTTATAGACTACAAATAGTTATCAGGATAGGTAAGCTTAGAGTTGTCCTTGAGTCACTGTATCTTTGGGAAATGTGGCTGTGGACCAGTTCATTTAAAAGGGGTTGAAAGAAGACAGACCTGGGAAAATGAGAACTGGCTTTGAAGTGATAAAGAAACAAGAGAAATCAGCCAATGTAAAGAAGTAGGGCAGGTACATTGAGTTGGTGACCTGAGATGTTGAGCAAGCAAGCAACATAGGCATTAGATGGAATTCCAAGTACACAGCTGCTGCCATCCAGGAAATTCAAACTTTACAGTAGAGATCAAATAAGAAGGGTTCAAGACCAGAGAATACATCTACTGAGAACTGAAGGAAGCTGGACTCTGATGCTGCAGCATAGGTCATGGAGTCTGTATACCCCGGGGAACTGGGTGGAGCTCCTGAGGAGGTGGGACACCAAGGTCAAAGGGACCTGCTTCCAGATGGACTTACTAAAACCCTAAAGGACACTTTATTTGCACATGGGTTATTTTAGAGTGTGGGATGAGCTGATCCAGCAAATAGGAATTATATAAGTACAAGTCTGGACTTCAAATTCAGGGGCAGGGGCCAGGCAGAAGATGATAAGATTGATCAGCAGGTTTGCTTGCCCAAATTCAGGGTTTTGATTTTGCCTGGTGACCTGAAGATAAGAGAGATGGAAACTGCTAGAAGGTAGATGTTCTAGATTTTATTTTGATTTATTTTTAAAGAATATTTTTTATTTTGAAGTATATGTGGTTGCTGCCAATATGAAGCACTTTTTGAAAAAATCAAGTATTTTAAAAAAGAGCATGGTGGATGCTGTGAATTTAACAGAAAGTTATGTGTAAAACACATTCATGAGAAATGGGAATTGTGCTCTAAATGTTTATCGCCTACCTACTATATGGCAAACATTGGTCTATGCCAGTCCTGGTCTAAGGCTTCAGGGATTTTATAGTTTAGTGCTGGCTATGAGCAGAAAAGGTTAGCAAATGTTACACAAACAAACGTTAAACTGCAACTGTTACAAACATCATGAAGGAAGGCACAGATTCTTTTATTAATTAATGTGAGGGGAATTTGGCTCAGACAGAGGTCAAAGAAAACACCTCAGGAACTAATGGTTGAGAAACAATCTAAATATTACTGGTAGTTAAGAAAGTGAGAATAGAGTGGCCCAAGAAGAGATCTGTGCCTGATCAGAGCATGGTTACAACAGCCAGTGTGGCCAGAGTGCAGGAAATAAGGAGAGAATGGTCCACGATGATGCTGAGATATGCAGGCACAAATCCATTAGGAGTGCTTATAGGCACTATGACAAAAATTCATAGAAAGTAGGTGGGAAACTATGAGGCCTTTTTTAGTTAACATAAGAAAGTTGGGAGTGAGGATGGGAGTGGTGGAACTCATGTGGGTGTGTGTGACATGATCTAATTTGGATATGACCTTGGCTGTTCTGGGGATCAAATGAAGGAGAAAGTGTGATTGTAGATTACAAGTGGACTGGTTAGCAGGTTATTTCAGCGATAGAGGTGAGAGATGTGAAAGCTCAGACTTGCAGGTTGTATGCAGAGGCAGGAAGAAGTAGATCAGTAAAACATATTTAAGAGATAAAGTAAACAGCATTTGGTGATGGATTGGACATGAAGGATGAGAGGGACATCAAACATGAATCTTTAGCTTTTGGTTCATGCAACATGTTGGCTAGGAGGTGGTTTGGGGGAGAGGTCACGAGTGCAGTTCTGGACATACTGAACTTAAGATACCATTTAGGCATTTCTAAATTACCACCAAAAATTAGGTCAATGTGTAGGGCTGAGGTCAGTGAAGAAATTGGAGGTAGAGATTTGAATTTGGGAGGCTTCTGCACAGACTAGCGAATGAAGTAATGATATGGATGGCATTGCACAGAGAAGTATTAAGAAAGAACTAGGTGGTCAAGGTCTCAAAAAGCTGCTGTAGGACAAGATGAAGTCAAGTGAATGTCAGAATGTTCTGGTTTTATTGACATGGAAGCCATTTTTTTATGTCAGCAAGCACTGTTTGGTGGAACAAAAACACTGAACTTCCAATGGTATGTGGAGAGGTAACTTGACGGGTGAGGAATCAGAAGCAGCAGGTGTGAACAGCCTCTTGAGAAACTTGACAGACAAGAAGAGGTGAGGGAGGGCAGTAGTTGAAGGGAGAATATGATTAGTGAAGGGGAAGATCAGCATTATTATTTGAAATGCTTTAGTGAAATTGAATAGCTTTTAATGACCATAATCAAAATTGAGCTTTGAGAATAAATAGACTGTGCAAAAGAACCAATGTTCATTAAATCATTTTTCTGTGCCGCTCCTTAATTGGTAATTGGTTTTTGGCCCTGACATATTTGCTCGTTAATTGCTAGGCTTCCTATTTAATCATGCTTTAATAATTCTCTCAGGAGGACATGGCTGAAAAGGATCCAAAAAGAGACCTGAATTCCTTTCCATAAATTGTCTATGCTAAGATAGGACGACTACAAGAAAGGTTTTTATGTAAAACCTCAGCCCTATTTTAATTTTATGTTTTTAAATGTTCACCCTATAGTGAGAATGATACTCAAGGGAAAAGGGATTTTGCAAGTTCCATGTCTCCCTTTTTGTGCTTCTGTTATAATCACAAGAGACTATCTTTTAAAATATATTTTACTAGTATATTTTTAAAAATAGACAGAATGTGGGCTACCCTGTGGAGTGTATGACATGCCCTTCAAGTTAACTTTGAAAGGTGATTAATTATAGTGGTGTCTGTTCAGTTTCACAAGTTCAAATTAAATGTACTTCAAAACTCTTATCAAAGGGAATATATTTTACACACCTGTCACTTGTGAGAAGGGCTGATTTGAGTTGAAATTATGAAGGAGGTAAAGCTAATCACTAGAACCCTGGCACATCCCACTCTGGTATGTTGAATGAATATATCTTCTAATACCCATTGAGAAGCCCTATCTTAAACACCCCGTAACTAATTCTCCCCAAGTTCTGTGATTTCACTGAATTGATGTAATTCAATGTTGGAAAGGACTTTCAGAGTTTACCGAGGCATAAGGAACAAGGCTGAGTCCTGGGTGAGCAAAGGAATAGAGAATGCCTGAGGGCTTTGGGTGTCAGTCCACCATCCACTACAGCAGGGGTCAGCAAACTAGAGCCCACAGGCAAGACCAGCCCAATGCCTGTTCTTGTAAATAAAGTTTTATTAGAATGCAACCACGCCCATTCACTTGCCCATTCTTGGTGACTGCTTTCCTTCTACAGCGTCAGATATGAATAATTGCTGTAGAGACCATATGGCCCACAAACTTAAGTATTCACTATCTGACCCTTAAAGTGACCAGTTATATCACTGGCTGCCAATCCTTACTGCACTTTGGAAAGTTCTAGGTTGCTGGATCACACTCCTAACCTTCTCATCCCTGATCATTCAGGATGGAATTCAGGAATCGGCACGTGTAAAAAGGATTTTAATGGAAAATCAAGTGAATAATCATTGCATTACATCATGCTGCCTCTAAAGCACATTTTGCCTTGAAAATCCATTTCAGGTTGCAAGTGCCTCTTTTATATGGGCTGTGAGACTGAAAAACAAAAAACAAAAAACAAAAAACCCTCCAGAGCTGTGCCCTGCAAAATTTCCCTGGTATTAGAATCTCCTGCAGTGCAGGTTGAACTCATATTTCTGAGTCTCACCCCAAGATCTTCTGACCAGCAGGCCTGGGGTGAGGCAGAATGGGAGTTTTGAACAAGCTCACACTGGTCCTCACACTGTTGCTCAAAGGAGAGCATAGACCTAGACAAAAAGGGATTGCATTCTCCAAGATGCCAGAGTCAGGTCCCATGGATCCTGGGATGGGATTGGGCATGTATTTATGGACCACCTGCTCAAATTGTCCCAGACTACACTTGTAAAGACCACCACACCTCTGCTGATAGTCTTTGCTTTGCCCTTCTCCATCCCACCTCTGAGGCTCAACTTCAAGCCATCCTTGCTCTAGGTTTCCACTCCTTAATCAGTTTTATTTTTATTATTTTAAAATTCCCTGTGGGATATTTTTAATCTTTCAAAAAAAAATCAACAAAACTGTCTTTTGACTCAAGAGGGCGGAGGGCAGATATGAGACAGTTTCAGATATTAAAGAAAATGAACTCTCACAAAAATTGTATGGGAAATCAGAAGTCTGTGAAAATTGTAAGTGTGAACACACAACATGATGAAAAGGCAACAAAAATAGGCAGAGATTTGTTTCGGTGCCACAAAATTGATTTTATTTTGAATCAGGAAGCAACAGTAATCAAGAGAATAGTCTGGACTGAGGGCGTGGCAGCGTGATTCAAGTACCAAGGAGTGAATTTGTCCAGTGCAAGGTGGAATAAAGAAAAACAATTTTTCATTCCCAAACTAAGCTTCTCCAAATTATACTTATCAGTGATTCCCATTTACACAGACTTGGATTGTTTTACAGATTCCAGATTTTGTTGAATAGTTTATAAACATTTTTGAAGAAGGAGCCACTGCAGAGAACCTTCTGAATTGACGACATCCATGTTGGTTTTTTTTTTTTCTTTTTTTTTTTTTTTTTTGGTATATTAGGCACTGAATCAATTACAGAAATAGTAAAAGATATTATACATTAGAGTTTTGCATAAAAAGGTCAACCACCAAGAATGTCTGAACTTGGAAACAACTGACATTTTAGGGCAGATACTTCTTCGTGTGGGGGGCTGCAGGATGTTTAATGCCATCCCTGACCTCTACCCATTAGATGCTGGTATCATTGTGTCCCCCAAGTTGGTGACAAGCAAAACTGACTCCAGACATGGCCAAATGTCTCCTGGGGACATAATGGAGCACAGAACGAGGAGCACTGTTTTCAAAAACTCCCTCCAGCCGTCGTCATTGTCTTTGTGTGCTTTCTAGTATTTCGTGAAGGCAGACAAGATGTCAACTTCCCAACACCAAATACACATGTCTGTGGGCGCATAGGCACGTGTCTCTGCAGGCAGTTGCAAATGCACCTGGAGCTGAGATAGAATTCCACGTTGAATAGAGGGCACTAGTTCAGTTCCTCAGAAGTTTAAGGTCAATATATCAGTACCATGATAAAAAAGCCTGTCTGTTCAGGCTATCTCCTCTTCTCCAGCAGAAACCACCATCAATGCAGTCAGTTATTGAAGTCACTTTCTTTAAAGCTGGAAAGAAAATCTTCGCCTAGGCCCACCCTCATCTTAATCCACCATCTAGATTCCTATTTGAATAATATGGCCAGCAATTTTCCACTTTGGACCAAACTTATTTCTATCCACTAGGAAGAAAGGTACCATGTTTCTGAGTTCTGTTATCAGGACCAGCTACATAATTTGCAGGACCCAGTGCAAAGTGAAAATGCAGGCCCTTTGTTCAAAAATTAAGAATTTCATGACAGTGACAGAAGAGCATCAAACCAAGCTTAGGGCCTTTCTGAGCCCAGGGTTCTGGGAAACTGAGCTATTCACACACCTATAATGCCAGCCCTTTTAACTTTGGTTGGTGCCACATCAATTTTGTTATATTCATTTAATTGGCACTGCCATCTATTTTGCTCCTATATTGAAATGCTTCCTGTGAAGTGAAGACCTCAAAAAAGTAAAATAAAATACTGTGACCCCAATCCATTTAAAGAGAATGCATTATTATACTGCAGCAAATGTTTACAGCATATATTTTTTAGACTTTCAAAAAAATTCACATGGAAATCTTTTCTACATCATTACAGTAATCAAACACTGTGGCCTTTCACCATATACATATTTTCCTGTAAATGTGACAACCTGGAAATAGTAGCTGCTACATCCACAATGGTTTTAAGTTAGCCAAAAGTGAGACTTTCACAACAAAATTATAACATAATCTCTTATCCTTATAAAAATAGCCAAAACATACCCTAAACAGCTTGCAGTGAAAACTTGAGTAGTAACATCTTTATATTGAAAAACATTATATTCATGGAAATAGTGTCCTTCCAGTAAATGCTTTCTGTTAACATCATAAGGCAAATTGTAGCATTTATTGGTACCTGGAGACCATGATTTTAAAAACTCAGAAACTGAGTTTTAGACCCTTTTATTCAGAACCTGTAAGTGTACAAAGTGCATTAAAATATCCATTATCCAGTAACCCAAAGTATATGTAAAAATTACTGAGGAACCCTTTCTGTTTATTCAGGAAAGGCAAATACACATTTAAAAAAAAAAAAAAAAACAGTTGCCAGAAAATGATTTATTTTTTTCTATTGAGATGTCCATTTTTTACATGTGTAATTGTCTTATGTAGCTATCAAAATATTCATCTGGGTATAAATAATGTAGTAAATATATAGAATCTATCCATTAAGAAAAAGGACAGCATCTGCCGGGGAAGAGAGAGGACACTGGAAGCTGGGTTGATCTCCCTCAAAGTCCAGTTTGGCAATCACATAAGCCTTGGCCATGTGATGCTAAAACAATGGGTCTATTGGCTTACTTCAGGGAAACAATTGGTTGATCAGGTTAAAAGCAAAATTACTAAAAATGATGACTAAATCTACCAGTCTGTTTACTCAATGGCTGAACCAATAGCCCAGATAAATATTTTAGCCATTAAAAACCTTTCTAGAGATCACACCCTCCATCAAGGTAGAACCAATGCCAAACTTCCAATCCAAAGACTGCTCCAGAAAGCCTTAACTCAGGGACCATTACAATGTGTCAGAGCAGCATGCAAAGAATCCCATCTGACAGCCGATTAGCAGGTTCTATTTGCAGGTTCTTGCATGAAAATAGTGAGTTTGATATTTTTGTTTGTTTTTATCTTACAATTCTATGTCACTATACTAGAATATGGAGGGACTTCTAAATCTTTCAAGATGTGTTTAATAAATGTCTGTTTATAATAACTTTCGAGGCATATATTCTAGTGAACAGTGTTTTATGCAATGTCCCTTGCTATATTACTAACTCATAAATACTAAGTGTTTTTCAGTGACTTCCATTTGGACATGGTAGTTGTGATCAGGGCCATGTGCTGATGTCCTGGAGAACAAAATCAATTCAAAGTGTGTTGCCATTTGTGACAGAATGTGTTTCTTTCCTCAGCCCCAGAGAAAAAGGAAAAAATCAATTGGAGAAGGGGGAAATAGAACAACTATTAAATGTAGTGAAGACATTTCATAGGCCTAAAAAACTATTAAAAAGATAAAATAGTTTTATATCATCAAACAGAATCCTACTTCTGAGAAAACACAAATCAGCCTAAATTTCTGAATAATCTGTAGGATTCAAAGTGACTATCTTCAATTGCAATCTCATTCCTAATGTTAGCCCCAAATCCTTAGCCCTGTGAGAAGCAGGGTTATGTATGGACAAAGGTTTCAGAACCTTTCTTCCCAAAGTTATCCCATCAACCACCAGTGGGTAAAGATTGAGCCATGGCTAAGTCTGAGGTTCAAAGTCATTTTTTTCCCTTCTCCTTCTCACTCTATTCTAGCTGATCCAAGACAAGTTTCTGACATCACAGTTAAAACACTTCAAATTACACCATAGTAAGAAAGCCCATTTACTTCCCTACTAGGTTCAAAATGATTTGTATTTAAAATAGCTTCATATTCTGTTATGCACTGTCAAAGTGACAGGACCTACCATGGGCTCAGTATGAAATATTATGTGAGAAAGTGAATAAACATACAAATCTACAAAAGGTTTTTTTTTTCTTCTTTTTTTTTTTGCAAGCCCATAGACGGTGATGAAATAAAAGTTGTAAAGAGCTGGCAAACTTATGGGCCTCTTAATGTGCAAAACCAAGTCATTCCTAAGAGTTGTAATCCCAATTATGTTTCTTTTATAAATACTCTATAGATTTTCCTCTAAATACAAAAAAAAATTATTAAAGCCTGTACTTAATACAAAACACAGTAAAAGGAAAAGAAATCTCCCATTTTGAGCCCTATTTTAGCTGATTTCTGGACACTTTGGGGGGAGATTTAATCACACTCTTGAAGCCTGTGCTTTCCTAATCCCCTAAATAATGAATAATAGCCTCAAACTTTGTTATTCCCCGGAAAGCAGCTTCATGTGGCCAGATGCTCATGGCAGCTGCTCTGTACAGTCCAAATGGTCTGGGATGGGAAGACCAGTTATAATCGTCAAACACTTGTTCCACACGGTGAAGGTGGGGCACACAGGCTGTGCAAATGCCACATCAAAGGTGTAGAGGTGGATGGAGTTCAAAGCATCATAAAAAGCAATGGAACCATTATCATAGTCCAGCAGGATGCCGACACGCCGCAGGTGGGGGGCTGGCTCGATGGGGATCTCCTTGCTATTGTGTCTCACCACCCAGTTATTGTTGCAGCGGCAGAGGGCCCAGGAAGCAGAGTTCTTCCCAATCCATTCGTGCTTTGGGGCTGATTTGTAAGCAAGGCCAATGGCATACCTGCAGAGACAAAATAGCAACACAAAATTAATGAGCTGCATTGCATGTGTGTGCTTAACCTGTTCTATGGTCAAATTATTTTTCATGGGGTCATGAAAATGTGATCATCTGTTGTTTGTGTTCATTCTCTCTAAGGGAAAGATTGGCTAAGAACCCCAACACCTGTATTCCTCATCTGCTTCCCTCCTAAACATACTGTGGGCAGAAAGAGACCATTGTATTTACCCACAGTCCTGTTTTCAGTTCAAACACTGCAAAAGAATCTTAACCACATATTGTGTTGTTTTATTTTCTTCCATGAATTGCCAGTACTGACAGACAGAGCTTTCTGCAATGATTGAAGTGTTCTGTTCTATTCACTATGGTGGCCGGGAGCCACATGGGCTATTGGGTACTGAACTGTGGCTAGAGCAACTAAGGGACTCAACTATAAATTTATAGATGGTCTTGATGGTCCCACTTAAAGATTTTTCAACTTTACAATGGTGTGAAAGTCATGCATTTGGTAGAAACTCTCTTCAAAGTTTGAATTTGAATGTTTTCCTTTGCTAGCCAGAAAGGTATGATCTTATCTTGCTAAACCAGGGAGGGGCTGTGAGCCACAATTCCCAGGCAGTCACATGATCCTGAGGGGAAACAACGGCTCCTACACTATACCATGAAATATATTCAATAAATTGCACAGTTAATTATAAAATAGGTTTCGTGTTAGATCAATTTGCCCATCTGTAGGCTAATTTAAGTGTTTTGAGAACATTTAAAGTAGGCTAGGCTAATCTATAATGTTCAGTAGATTATGTGCAGTAAATGCATTTTTCACTTATAATATTTTTCCATTTACTATGGGGTTATCAGGACACATCCCCATCATAAGTGGAGGAGCATCTTAATTAATTTTAATTAAGTTAAGTTATTTAAATAGCCACATGTGGTTCATGGCTACAATATTGGACAGTGTAGCCCTAGACTTGTCCTTTTGACCTTCTTTAAAATTTTCAATTGACACCATGTCTGTCATTTTCCATGACTTTGAATGCACTTTGCCAAAGGCAAATGGTGAAAATGATTTCCATTTATGAGGATAAGTCCCTTGTCATCATTTAGTCTCAGTTTCTTAGCTATAACACTGGGACAATGATAGTCTCCATCTCCCAAGCTTATTTTAAGAGGTAAAAGAGAAAAAATATTTTAAATCCTGGGCCCAAGGCCTGACATGAAATATTCAGTAACTATTATTTCATTATAATTGTCTGAGGACACATTAACAGTAAGTACTGGAATCAGAATTTGAACCTAGGATGACTCAAAAGGACACAAACTTATATGACATTTTATAATGCCTTCCCTCACCAAAAATTGTGCAATTCATCAATGCCAAGAGCTCTCATGATCCTACTATTCTTAAATTTTAAAAATATCTTTGAGTAGAGAGATATCCAGTTATCCTAAATGCTCACTGTTCAACATTAAAAATGTTAAGAATTTTTTTCTACAATTTTCTAAGCTTCTTAATCTCTTTTAACCTCTCTGAGACAGCCCTGTAATATTCAAAGCATTTCACAGTTATTAAGATAAGCAAAACACATCACTCTTAATAAAGAGTGAACGACTCACAGTTCAACTTTTAATATGTTATAGCAGAAGCCAGTGTAATTGGATATTGACATATGGTACCTTACCCAGTGAAGAGGGGAAATATTCATTGGTCTTTGTTAAAATGACATTCTTTTTAAAATTACATGTTGAGTTAAAATACAGTCACTTTAAGAGTGGGGAGTTAAAAATGAAACCTAATAAAACATGCCATCATCCATTAAATCAGTGTGCCAGCCCATCTGTGATGTCAACCTCTCTTTCCTCGTGTCAGTCCTCTCCTACTCGCAGTGAGGATTCTTGGTTACGTTTCCCAGAATCCCCTTTCCTGTAGGAGTCCAGGTCACGTTTTGCTATTGCAATGTCCTTGCACAAGATGCAGAACCCTGTTCTGATGGTAGACAGTAGATATGAGGCTTGCCGAAGCTCCAGGTGAGCACCTGGCAACACCTGCTTCAGTAGTGGGCAGCCAGTCACAGTGACTCCAGCATAAAGTGGCACACCAGCTGATTTATACCCTCAGCTCCTCACAGTCCCATAAGTTTCTGACTCCCTTCCTCCATGGAGCACCTTGATTGACTTCTGTTAATCTGCCAAGTCCTAACCCATGTACTTTGGAAAGGGTTTCATTTTGTAATTTAAAATATCTTCCCCAATGATCTTCTTTATGCCTTCCAGACACTTTCTAATTTTCAGATAATGTGGGACCTAGATTCGCATCACAAAATAACCACATCTGTATTGTTTCCTTCTTGTTGCTACGTACCATATTAATTTTTTATTAAAGAATTTTGATGTTTATTTCCCATTTGAACTTTAACCAAATCCTATGAAGTAGCTGCAGCAGGGATGGCTGACTTCATTCAGCAAATAGGAAACATAGAGAAGGTTAAAATTAGGAGCAAACTCCAGAAATCATCTGCCCCTTTGACTTCTGGTCTAGTAATTGGGGCATGAACTCATTATTACAGGTTTAGTTAACACCATATCATAAAACACCCAGTGCACATTAACAGCATTAGAGAGTAAGAAAATAACCAAGTGCATAGTCCATTAAGCAAAGGAAAATACCATTATATTATCATTAATCTGCAAAACTATGTACATATTTCCATTGAGCTTGAAAGGGGCAAGCAGAATGTAATGTTCCATTAAGTTACGCAGTGAGACATGGAAAATTCAAAAAATATAAAAATTATGTTTCTCAGAGCAATGTTAACATGCCCCATTGCACAGATCATAACATACACATTAATTTAAAGTCAGGACTATATTTCATGAGAAAGTATATGTGTCATTAGCTATTGTAAGTCAAGGTGTCACAGGCATTTAATCGTAGGGGAACCCCTTCATTGCTAATTTCTCCCAGGAAATGTGAAACTATTCTCTACATGAGGATTTCTCTGAAATTGACACAAACAGGTATGTAAAGATCCAAAGTGCAGCAATTAATTGTAGAATTTCTTTCTCCCTCAAGAGTTAGTTTTGACATCTGGAGGGTGTTTTAAAGGTAATGCTGATCTGTGTTTATGGAACTGAAGTGGTCTGGTGGAATTTCCCGCATTATTCATCAATGGCAATGAGATCATAGTGATCAGATATCATTTATCATAAATAATTATTAATGGGGTTATAATCATTTAGACATTGGATTCCATCCCAGATTAATGTAGCACATTAATTAACTAGAAATGATTGCCTTTTTGCAAGTGCATTCATTGTATATTTTTTTGTGCTTTTCTCTTTCCCAATGCAGCTAAAAATTGCAAATGCCAACTTAGCCCAGAGCCTAGTAGGGTGAAGAACTTGTATTCCATCCTCAGACAGGATGTTGGAATAAGAAAATGTTCTAGGCAAAGAGAATCATGAGGATAATAATAAACGAAATTTATTCATTCCCCCAATAATGGTACCACTATTGGGAGAAATGGGACATCCAACTTGATTTGTGCTCACACTAGGAAAGATACACATTGCATTATTTTCATAGATTTGAATGGAAAGGACTTTTCTAAATAAGAGGTGTTTGATATGCTTCTACCAAAAGAAACACTGTTATAATACTCACCATCTTCAGGTTACACAGTTTTAAACATTCGTTGTATTTTTAAAGCAAAGATGAAGCTATCAGTTAAGTATATACTACTATAAGCTCTAAAGAGTAATTTAGTCCTTTCACAAATATGCTGTAAATAGCAGTAGAGCACCATGGTTAAGAGCACAGATCAACCAATTATAAGGTAGGGGGTCAACTCTGGTCCTCTGCCTGGTTTTATAAATGAAATTTTACTGGCACACAGCCATGCCCATTCACATATGTACTGTCTGTGGCTGCTTTCCCATCACAACAGCAGAGTTGAGGAATTGGAACAAAACTTGGCCCATAAAACCAGAATTTTGACTCATCTGGCTCTTTTACAGATGATATTTGTGGAGTCCTGGTTGAGAGTTTGACCCTGGATTGCAGATTCCTGCCTTTGCCATCTCTTGTGAGTTTCATGACCTTGGGTCTATGCCTCAGTCACTTCATCTGTGAAAATGGAATAGTATCAACACCTACTTTTGTGGGCTGTTAGGATTAATAAATGAGTAAACATCTGTGAAATGCTTAGATCAGTGTCTGACCTGGCACATAGTTGTGCCATATGAGGGCTTGTTAAATTAAAGCAAAATAGGCCCCTTTTGGTTCAATAGTCAGCCTGCATTTGTGAGACAGATGGCCAAGCCTAGGGATGCAGTTTGTGGCTATGGCTTAGGGAAGGCCAGCATTACAGTCTTAATTGACTCCAATGTACACTGCTCCCTGACTTTTGTACTTAGTTTTAGGGAACTCAGCAGGCTAATGTCTGTGGGCTGGACCTAACAGACCTCTTGAAATTATTCTCACCCTAGAATAACTGCTTCACCTTTACCCATCCAGCCCTTTACTATTTGCCTAATTTTCCAGTCTTGAATCAAAAAACATACAAGGAAACAAAAATTAGTTTTGTTAAAATGATGAAGAGTAATTTTTAAAGTAGGAATTGGCCTACTTTTTCTCTAAAAGGCCAGAAAGCAAATATTTTTTGTTTTGGGAACCGCATCATTGTCTTAACTATTGAACTCTGCCATTGTGACCCAAAGATTGCCACAAACAACATGTAAAGAAATGAATATGGGGGCTGGGGAGATAGCTCAGTTGGTAAAGTGCTTGCCTTGCAAGCATGAGGCCCTGGGTTCAATCCCCAGCACCGCAAAAAAAAAAAAAAAATAAATAAATAAATAAAATAAAATTTAAAAAAAGAAAAGAAATGGATATGACTGTGTCCCCATAATATATTTTTTTTAATTTATAAAAACAGGCTTTGGCCATATTTGCCCCAGGGACTATACTCTGCCAACCTGTATTTTAAGGCATCAAAGAACAGTTTTTAGATACCAGAGCTCCTTCATGAACTAGAATTCAATGATCTTGCCTCTAATTCCTGCCATAACTAAAAAAATACATATATATAGACTAATAACAGGTCTTTTTTTTCCTTATTGGCTGAACAGTGAGTTAGATGATTGCTTGACAAATATTCACTCCCTCCTCCTGCCTCTTGTGGGCTTTGGGATTGGCTGTATTGCTTTGGCCAATAAGAATTTAGCAGACATCATACAAGCAGAGGCTTAAAATGTGCTTGCTTTCTTGGATTGCTTGAGAAGACAAGATGTGGGTGGCCAACACGTCCAAGGAGGTTGAAAAGACACAGAACCAACCTAGTCCCAACCTACAGCTTAAAGCAAAGCCCAATTGAGATTAGCTCTGATTAGTTGATCCCCAGATGTGGGTGTTAGTTAATAACAATAACTGGTTATTGTTTGAAGTCACTGAATTTTGGGGTATTTGTTAAATAGCATTATTGTAGCAACAGCTGATGGATACAGCTTTTCTGCATTTGATTCTTCAGGACAGATACTGAACAAATTTGATACTCTAACAAAGAACAGAATGAGATATGCCTTTTGATAACCTGAAGAATAATATAAGTTGCCTACCATGTGCTTCCACTTATGACCACTTCCCAGTAATGCCGGCCACTATCAATGAACACATTTCCAGCCACTCCATAGCTCCCTTGGCTGGTGAAGCGTTCAGGTGTATGACTCTTTTTGGATGATGACTCATCACGTTCTACTGTCAAGTTATCATGGGACACCTTCAGTTTTCGATGAGCAGATTTGGGATCCAGTTTAAATGGTTGACCTAGAAACAAGTTAATAAAACAAAACAAAAGGAGGAAATGGAAAAACACTGTTTATTTGAACAAGACCAATAACATTTTCATAATCAGATTTACAAGACTGAAATAAGCCAGCTCTCCTTGAATAATGCCTTCTATCACAAAGAAATATCTTGTATTTTAAAAGTAATTTAAGCATTATAAATAACTTTTAACTTGGAATGAAGCCACCACTTGACCCAATTATCCCATTGGTAGGTTTAAACCCAAAGGACTTAAAATCAGCATACTACAGTGATGCAGGCACATTGATGTTTGTATCAGTGCAATTTACAATAGCTAAACTATGGAACCAATCTAGGTGCCCTTCAACAGATGAATGTATAAAGACATTGTGAGATACACACACACACACACACACACACACACACACAATGGAATATTACTCAGCCTTAAAGAATAATGAAATTATGGCATTTGCCAATAAATGGATGGAACTGGAAAATATTATACTAAGTGAAATAAGCCAATCCTAAAGAACCAAAGGCCAAATATTTTCTCTGATATGTGGATGCTAATTCACAATAAGCAGGGGGCAGGGAAGAATAGAGATAATTTGAATTAGAGGAAGTTGAAGGGAGGAGAGGGGACATGCGGGTAGGAAGGATTGTAGAATGAGTTGGACATTATTACGCTATGTACATATATGATTACACAACCTATGTAATTCTACAACATGTACAACCAGAAGAATGAGAAGTTATACTCCATTCAGGTATGGTGTGTCAAAATGCATTCTACTATCATGTATAACCAATTAGAACAAATTTTTTAAAAGAAAGTAAAAATAAATAAATAACATTTGCTTGATATTCAAAATATAATTAGAGAGCAGCAACTCTTTGTAAATTATAATGCTAGGCAAGGTAAGAATTAGAACATGGCCCTCAGTTCATAGGTTTTTAGTCCATTAGTTCTAAGATAGGGATCCTGTGATGCTATGCCAACTATTCAACAACAGCATGGGCAAGAATCAACCAGAACATGTGTTACGAGTTATTGTCAAGGATTCCCGCTGAATCCAAGCAGCACATGCACATACTGGTTGTATAGTATCCTCAAAAGAAAGATAAAGGGCTGGGGATATAGCTCAGTTGGTAAAGTGCTTGCCTTGCATGCACAAGGCCCTGGGTTCAATCCCTGGCACCTAAAAAAAAAAAAAGAAAGAAAGATAAAATGGAGACTTTTTAATTTCAACAAGTGTTATATTCAATTGGGCCTAAAACATATTTGTACTTAATAAACTTCAGAAACCAAAAAATCAAGATTTCATTTCTTACCACGTACAACCAGAGGAATGAGAAGTTGTGCTCCATTTGTATACAATGTGTCAAAATGCATTTTACTGTCATGTATAACCAATTAGAACAAATTTTAAAAAAAAGGAGAAATAAAATTTCATGTCTTAACATGTAGACTATTCTAAAAGCTTACATTATTCTGAGACTGTTAAAAATTAAAAACTATGAAATTATGCCATTTGCTAATAGATGAATGGAAATGGAGACTATCATGCTAAGTGAAATTAACCCAATTCAGAAACTCAAATTTCAAATGTTTTCTCTCATATGCGGAAGCGATAATAAAACAAAGGAAAGGGGGAAGGAAGGATAAGATTTCATAAAGAATCAATCAAATACAAATTAATAGAGGAGCAAAAGGAAATCTAGTAGAGGAGTCTAGTAGAGAGAGGGGATGAGGACTGGAGGGAAAGGGGGAGGTAAAAGGGGGACTCATGAACCCAAATTGATTTTCATGCATGTATGAGTTTGTTGGGATGAACCCAGCTACCATGTATAACCATTAATTTCTAATAAAACATTTAAAACTGCTCTTAGGAGTTTAGATAAGTATAAAATTGTAAAATTTTCAGGTCACAAAGTCAGGGAAAAATATGATCGCAACACTGAAGTTTTTTATGCCTGAGCTTATTCATATATATGATAAATAAGACCCTCTCTACTTCATTATTCACATTTGTATTTTTAAGATTTAATTATTAGAAAATATTGGCAGTTATACCTGGACATTTTGTCAGAGCTGTTATTACTCTGACAATTCAATATTGGTTTGGATTATTGCCTGTCATTCAACACCACATAGGGTATAAGGCATTTAAAGGCAGGAAATGAGTTACAACCTGATGCAAATACCATGGTGTCAAAACACCACCACCACTATTGCAGTTGGTGGCCCTTCTGCCCAACATGCAACTCCCAGACGATTGCAGGAAAAAGTTTGGTAAATCTGATTGGGGCAACATATGATGCTACCTGAGAAATTGACTCAGAAAGCATGGGCAATATGCATTTTGTCACATGGAGGTAAGCCAAAGGATTTCCAGTGGCTACTTGGATACAAACACAACATTAGTACCCAGCAGACATTTTCTGCAGTGGGCCAGATAGTAAATATTTTCAGCTATGCAGGCCGTGTGACTTCTTTGGTGACTATTTAACTTCATTATTGTAGTGAGAAAGCAGCTGTAGACAACAGATAAGTGAATGGGCATCACTATATGCCAATAAAACTTTATGTACAAAAATAGGTAGCCAGATTTGGTTCTTGAGCTGTGGTTTGCTGATTCATATTTTAGATTTATTACATATCAAAAACAACAACAGAAAAGCTTAAAGGGGGAGAGGGGGAGCTAAGGAGATGCTAAAGTACTGAGCAAGTAGTATGTATTATCACAGGTTGTAAGGACCTACTGGATTACATAGGTAGTTTAAATTTTGGCTTGTCTTGTTAAAAAAATGTCTTCAGGGGTTCTCATGCCAGCAACTTTTAGGGATAAAGTATGGACTAAGACAAAAAAAGTAAAAAGATAGCTTTTCTTCAAGTATTTTAATTTTTAAAGGTAAAAGATAAAAGTGAGTGAAACTGATTGGAAGGTAATTAGCAGAGCAGGAAGAAACTTCATCATGGTGCTCATCATTTATAAAGGCAAAGAACTAGCTACTTGACCTCCCGCCCTTGAGGAATATTAGAATGTTGTTGCCATCAGAAAGGTTGGGACTATAATGCTGAGAAACTTCCAGAAATATCCTGCTTGCTTCTGCTCCCATCTTGGCTATTCATATGCGGGTATGACCCCACCAATATCAGAGAAGCCCAGCCCCTGCATTCTCAGAGAGCAAAGGCTACCTGTGACTTAGAAGTCTTTCCCAAATCACCCACCACTCACTTTTCCCAAATGCCATGTTTTTACTTCAATAAGGACAAAAAAGTACAAGGAAGAAATTACTGGTTACTTCACTCAAGAGTTTACTTCATTAGAATATTTGTATAGGGCATGACCCCATTCTTGCCACTGTCATCTTGCTTACACAGCTCCTGAAATATCTCTTTACCCAACTGTCAGGATCCCTTCTTTGGAATCTACTCATCATCATCAAGATCATTAAGATCTTATATCATTGAGAAAAGAGAACTTTACATTATGGAAATGCTCATCCTGCTTCTCGGATTTAAACTCTTCAACCTCCCTGCCTCCTTACCAACCATCGCTCTCCAATGGCCCATGAGGGTTTCACAATCTGGTTCTTGTCTCCAGGCTCCTGGCTTGTCCATTCTCCCAAAGTATGCCACACTTTCACCACACTGATCTCTTTTCTGTTCCACAACATCATTTCCTTGTCTCTGGGCTTTTGCATCATTTCCCTCTCTGTGGAACACTTTCTCCTTCTCATACATCTTACCCACCTGGAAAAACCCTCAAGGCTATGCAGGGGTACCCCTCTCCCCTGCAAATCCAGCATGCGCATGGTTGCTTCTATCATATACTTCATGAACTAAATGGGAACTAAGCATTTACTTGCTTCATTCCCCCATATGCTGTGAATCCTTGAGAGAAGCACATCTTAAAGAGTTGAAGGCATTCACGGTATCCTCAGCATCTTACACTGTGTCTCAAATATACTATGTGCTCAAACATATTTTTGAAGGATTAAATACACATTCAAATGCAAATCAAACTGTCCAGCTGAGTGTGCACTAAATATTGTTCTATGCATCATGTGACCATAAAAACAGGTCATCATGTTATGGTTTCTTATGTACTCAGAATTGTTTATGAGTTTGTCTTTGTGACAATTTATAAATGAAACTAAAATTTTCTCATCTTAAAGGAAACACTAAATGCAACTGAGATCCCAGATTGGATGTGGGGACAGCAAAAGAACATTAGTTAAAACAATGGTAAAATCTGAATAGAGGCTACAGTTTAGGTAATAGTAATGTACCAATATAAATTTCTTGGTTGTAACAAATGTATCAAGGCTAGGTAAGATTTTACCATTAGGGGAAGCAGGTTGAAGGTAGAACACTGCAGTGTGTGCAGATTTTATGTGAATCTACAATTATATCATAATAAAAAGTTTATTTAAAAAAATTATGAAGAAACTAGTCACACAGCTGTATGAAAACCAAGTGCCAGAGTCTCAGTTTTCTTATCTTTAATGCTCTTTTACCATCCCTTGCTGTTCTTCTAAGATCCAAAACATGTTCTGCAATGCACTGAGAAATCAAATGAGGGGTCCTCTTGAAAGAAATTAATTGTTCCTATTGACTGGTTGGCATCATGTAGATAGAGCTGATTTGCTTTCTCTTGGGAGGTCCTATGCAAGGAAGTACTATGTTACTTTGCATTGCATTGTATTTCTAGATCAAACAGATGTAAAGAAAGAAAGAAGAGGATAAAACAAAACACATGCAGGCAGAGACAGGGAGATGGCAGTACCATGAGACAAAAGTATAGAGCAGATTATTCTTTGCATTGTGGGCTGTCCAATATATTGTGGAATGCTTACCATCATCCCCAGTCTCTACCTGCTAGATGCCAGAAGCTCCCTCCCCAGTTGTGACAACCAAAAATATCCCTTAGGATGGGGGTTGAAAGGGAAAAATTGTCCCTGATTGAAAATGACAGATCCAGACAGATATTTTGAATAGAAGAGAGAATTTGCTTTTTTGCTTTCTTTTTTTTGGTACTGGGGATTAAACCCAGGGGAGCTCTGCTACTCTCTACTACTGAGCTACAACCCTAGCCCTTTCTTTATTTTTTATTTTGAGACAGGGTCTTGTTACATAGCCCCAGCTGGCTTTGAACTTTCAACTCTTGCCTTGGCCTCCCAAGTAGCTCAGATTATAGGAATGCACTATCACACCCAGTTTAATTTGTTTTCCTGCTATAGAAAACAAAACCATCCACCATTTAGAGTTCCTACTCCACGTACTCTACTCTTTACATATAAATATTCTGTTTCTCACAAGAACTCCTCCTGAATGATTTCCTTAAAAGTGAAAAAAAATGAGAAGGCTGAAGTGCTGAGAGATTAATAGCCTCATGGCTTTGAAGGCCTTGAGTCAGTTTTGGAACCCAGAGGTAGCTGATGCAAATCCCACTGCTCCACAGTGGTTCTTTACTTGATTTTTTTGAGACTGTCACTGATGCCCAAGACAGAGGGAAGAAGAGAAAGAGAGAAGACAGACAGACAATCAGAGACAGTCAGCTGAAAGGCAAGCAAATGTGAAATGACGGCTCTGCTGAGTTCATGGCACTTACTGTTTGTCTTTAACTTTCCAGGCTCGCTGCTGCGGCTGCCTGCCTGGTTGATGGCCTTGACCATGAAGATGTACTTGGTGCCGCTTTGCAGACCATGCACTGTGTAGTGATTCTGCTTGATGTTGGGCACGATCATCCAGCTATCGGCAGAATTACACAGACCTGCAAAGTCAAACAGACAGGTGCAAGCATGGGCCATGTTTGCATAATTTTAGGATATTTGAAATTTAAGAATTGGTAAGTGAAGTGCTTTGTCACTTTTTCTAAGGGACATCCCAAAAATAAGTGTTCTGTGACCTATATATAGTGGGAGGGCAATCTGTTCTGTATTATATGTTCCTATTGTGTGCTCTGGATGGACGAGTCACTTAAAATTGCTGTGTTGCAAATTCTGTTCCATGTGAATGGAAGCAGCAAAGGTTATTCTGTTTGGAATCTTAAGTACTAAACATGAGCATGGTGTGTTTTTAGGTGCTGTGGGAATGAGGTGAAAGCAACAATTGATTTTTCCCACTTTACCCTCACCCCCAATATGCTGGTTGTCAAATTCTAAATCTCATTAATTCTGAGACTCACAGTGGGTGAGGAGACCTAAGTCATGGAGAAGCTGATTTCACTAATACAAATGTGGTAGATTACATTTTTGCCTCCAATTCTTCACCCTGCCCTATATCCAGCCCTATGTGACTTTGTAGTTGCTCCCTCCAGAGAGGTGGGAAATAGTTTTTTACTTCACCATATGCCATTGGATTTGGTCATATGACTTACTTTACCTAATATAAAAAATGACAACATACAAGACATTGCAAGGCCTTGAGGGTTTTTGTTGTCCCCTTGCACCTATGCCATTGCCATGGGGTCAACATTTTTTGGTACGGTGTGCTTATCCCAACAGATGAAGCACAAGGGTCACCCTTACCACCAGGCCAATGTAGGAGCAAGTCCAGCAGAGATCAGTCAACCCCTACCAATCTCCAATGTGGGAGCTAAGGGTAGTTTGTGATACTGCAATAATGTGAACTCAGGAATCACATTAGGAAGAGAACCCTGGAGCAGCTGTACCTACAGGGAGGCTCAGGTCCCAGTGCAGATCTGGGGAAAGTATCCACAGGGAATTTTGACCAGCTGCGTCCTTGAGATGGCTGGTTCCAGAATGGAGAAGACTGCTACTCTGGCTACATTCTGCAGGATGTGGGCTGAGGAGCAGGCCAAGGATTTATGACACTTGGAAAGAACATGTAGAAAAAAGGAAGCCAATTTTGTTTTGCAGCTGGCTGATGCTGGAAACATCTTTTGGTATCAGGCCCAACTCTCCTCTCTTCACCCATCAATCTCTACTCCAAAAGAACCTTTTCCCAGACCCCTGGTGACTGAGCTGTCATGAAGTTTCCTTTCTCTGTTGAATTTCCACCAACAATCCCTAGGAGAGGGTTGGACCTCTTTACTTCCTGAGGGCCTCCAGACTCACCTCCCCTCTTCTTCCCTTTTGGTTGATTTGCAAGTCAAAGGGTTAGTTCCTTTGATCTTGAGGCAACTTATACCTTAGCAGGCTCTCAAGGAGCTGTCCCTTAATCTTTTTCTCCCCCTTGGTCTTACCTCTGAGAATCTAATAAAACCTTTCTGAAAAAATAGATTCACAAATGCATATACACAATGAACCACAAATATTTGCATAGCAAGACAGGCACAGACTCCCTGAGGTGTCTTTGAGTCATACTAAATGCTTTTTCAAACTTTTGAATTAAAATTATTCCTGGTATTCTCACAGATGAGAACTTTGTATTTTGTCAGTTGTGAAAACTGATTTCATATGATTTGTACCTTGAGTGCAAAGTATTTTCAGGTATACTCCAATGAGTCTTTGAAAATATACATGGAGGGCTGGGGATATAGCTCAGTTGGTAGAGTCCTTGCCTCACAAGCATAAGGCCCTGGGTTCAATCCCCAGTACTGTGAAAATAAATAAATAAATAAAATAAAATTATATATATATATATATATAGAGAGAGAGATAGCTATCTATCTATAGCTATACAGGTATATATATAAGCCTTGTGAATTTTTGTCGCCTCCTTTTCATTTCTACCTGTGAACATTTTCACCAGCAGACTTCCGGATTTGAAAAAACAAGCATAATGGACACAAAGAGTTTGAGTGTGTGTGTTGTTTGTATGTTTGGAGATTTAGTAGAGCAACTATCGGTACCATCCACTCCTTTTTTCTAGTTTTCCCAAACTCAGCCCTATGTTCTCCTAAGAAGTCCCACTTATGTAAGACACTCCCCTAAAAAAAATAATACAGTAACATAGGAATCTCCCTATGATACATCCCCTCTGAATTTTCTCACTTTCCCTTTTCTTTGAATGTATCTACAATGAACTCTAATTCTGGATAGTACCACAGTGAAATATTAGATTTTGACCCAACCAAAGAAGGGTCATTTTGAAGTTGAGCCCCAACAGGCCTATAACTCACTTTAGTATTTAATATTATTATTATAATAGTAATAAAATAAAAAATTAGCTTTTCTGTTGCCTAGGATAATCCACTTAAATTCCTAGATCTTTGTTAATAGTAGTCAGGAATGAACAAAAACAATAACAGCATTAAGCAGATTCAAATGAGAATCCTATCAATGTCACTGCTTTTACAATGACATTGTTTAATTGCATTATATTACAATAAAATGACCATTGTGGTCAAAGAAAGCAAATGTAAAAATGTTTCAATAAACTTTAAATCACTGTACAACCCCAACGCTGGGTTTAATGTGGTGGGGGAATGCTTTCAGCAACATCATAAAGCAGATGTCTGAAATTGTTGCAAACTGTAGCTTGGCTTACAATCCAAAATCTTAACAAAGATTTAATGTCTCAGAAATCTTTTCCAAACTAAAAAGGGACTCTGACTATCCTGATTATTTTGAAGAGGTCACTAATTTTTTCCTTGAATATTAAAAGAACAAAATGTTTATGGAATAGTAAAATTTTATTGGATAGCCTTACACTGGGGCAATCTACTTTCATAAATACTAACAATTATTACTGTTTGGTCTTACCTTTATATTATTGTTATTGCCAGGACAATAATTGAGCAGTTGATTAAAAATGCCAAGAAAACAACATTGACAATTTTCTTTTGGAGGATTGCGGTAAGTGAGTGACTTAACATATGCCATTACTGCATTGCTAGTGTTGGTCTTAGGCCAGTACCATCTAACTTCTTGCATATGGTACTGGGTGCTGAGTTTGCTTAAGTGAGATGTCTCTGCCTTGACAACCCACTGTGTCAGGACTGGTGATCTACCAGGTTTTATTCATCTTTTTATGAAACACCCACCCAATCATCCTAAAACTTCACTTTGATCCAAACTCATTTTCTATCATCTTTGAGGGTGTTCCAATGCTCACCTCTTTTAATTCAGTTTGAAGTACTAAAACAACAATGGAACTTGGAAGATAATTAGTCCATAATGAAACCTAATTGAGTTTTTCAATTTTGTACGTTTTTCTTCATTCACAATGGGTCAGAAGCATTTCACTACGTAATGTATCTCATTCTAAAACCTTAATTACATTTGGGACTTCAGAGGCTTGAATGACAACTGTCATTTTCCCACAAAATATTATGTATAAAGCGTCATGAAATATGAACACACTTTGGAGAGGTTGTCTAACATCCTTTACCTTCTTTCTTATAAAAATAGTATGTGTTTAATAACTTTAATGAATGTTTTCCAAATGACTTAAAATAAATGTTTTCCAAATGACTACTTTGCCATGATGGCTTGAAGAAATGTAGCTTTATAAAATATGATATTATATATAGCTTTGGATAGCGTTGTAAAATTAAATACACATCTACATATTAATAAGCAATTCATTAACATCTTAATAAGCCACAATTCTTTCAATAAAAATAAAAAATTAATGTCATTAACTTTGCATTTGGATGTATACATTTCATTAGTGAGTCTTTCTGTGATTAAACAAGCTTCATCAATATTATCTAAATTTCCTTCACTGAAGCCAGTTGGAGGCAATTAACTACAACTTATTATGTCAAGTGAAGGAACCATGACATGGTGATAGTAAAAGATTTCCTAGTGACATGAGGAAAGCCAAGTTTTGAACATATCTTCTCACTTTCAGTAGAGTTTTACTGTTAGATTTTGTCATTCAGTACAGTATCTGCAAATGACACTTCTCCAACGATACTGTGTATGAACAAACAACATTCAAGAAAGGCCTTTCACATGCAGATTATCCCGGCAAATCACACCACTGAACTTTATCATATGACATAAAATATCAACCTTTCTTTTAAAATGTAATGATAGCTGAATGCAGTTTATATTTTTCTAGGAATACTAATTTTGAATACACATGTGTGACCACTGTGGCAAACACAGGGCTAAGGTCTTTACTGTTTATTATCTCAACCATGTGAAGCTAAAGCATTATCCTCTTAAGGATAAGGAAACAGATTTGTAGGGCATTAATTTGCCAAAGATTACAGAGCTAGTGAGGTTCAAAGTCAGGTATTGAATGGAGGGTTCCCTTGGTCACTATAAATGCATATGATATTTAAGAAAACAAATTTAAAAATGCTTGTATCTCAGAATTTATCTGAATTTATTCTCTTGTTGTTGCAAATTTATTTTGTAGGCATCAGGACTTCACTATCTTGGTTTTAATGGGCATAAATATATGAACAAACCTAGGAGAGTGTCCCAGTTTGATAATCACAACTAGCTTCGCTTTTTTTTTTTTTTAGTTATCTCTAGAGAATGGGTCTTTTTGGTAACTGCATTAAATAAGGCAGGTATATAGTCTTCATGAAGTCATTTGCATTCATTTTCTTGTAGTCACTCAACAAATACCTCCTCTGGAATCATTCACCATAAAGTTGTGAGTTCATTATGGTGAGTAGTTTTACTCTTGTTGAATTTCGTTAGGCATGGCCTTTTTGAGTCAACTATTCCATTTCTGCGTCATGGGTTGGTATTATTTTCCACACCAATAACACAAAGTCTAGTCATTCACAGTTTAGCCAACCGAGAAAGCCTACATTTTGAGCAATAAATATCTTTCACTTGAATGATGCAATGCAGCACCAGCATTGAGTTAAGGTTCTAAATCGAATTGCTTTCTCAACTCAATTCCTTCCTCCTCCCTGTATTCACACCTTTGACATGTACCTTTGCAAGCCCTCTCATTTTCAGTTGGGGTGGACTCAGAGGACTTGCTTTGGAGGCTTGAAATGTGTGTGTGCAATTGGGCCTGCCCTCACACCTTCACCTCTGCAATCCCTAGGAGAACAGATGGAACTGAATTGCAGGAGGATGAGACAGAAAGCAGCAGGTGAGCTTTCCCAGTGATTGAACTGCCATGTGCAACAGCCACGATCAATAGGACCTCCAGACACGTGAACAACAAACATTGTATTATTCTACTTAGGTTCTGGGGTTGATGGTTATTTAGTAAGAGCCAAGTGATAAAAGTTGTCTCAGGCCAAGACTATCTACTTCTGAAAGGCCCATGATAATCTGATTCAAGAAATTTGGGGAGAGACATAATCATATAATGTGGTACATGCCATCTAGTAGCCCACAGGATTCCCACTCCTTAATATTCATGACAAGATTCATGACCCACTTCAAAACTATAGAATATGGCCAATGGCAGTGGTCTGTCACCTGTATTACTCCTGTGATTATATTACATTACATGGAAAAGGTGAAGGGAGTTTGTAGATATAATTTAAGGTCCCTAATCAGTTTACTTTGAGCTAATCAATAGGAGGTTATTCTGGGTGGGTGACTCAATTGGGTGAGTCCTTTAAAGATGAGTTTAGAAGTGAGAGACTTGAAGTAGCAGACTCTCCCTTGCTGGCTTGAAGAAACATGCTGCCATAAATAAATAAATAATAAAACAAATTCTGCCAACAAACTCAGGAATCTAGGAAAGAAACTCTTCCTTTGTTGAGTTGCTAGATGAAAATGCAACTCAGACAACACCTTGGTTTCTTCCTCACAAAACCCTAAGAAGAGGAACCAGATCATATGTGCCCTGATTCCTGACCCATAGAAACTGAAATAATAAATGGCATTGTTTTAAGCAGCTAAGTTTTGAGAAATTTATTTCACGGCAGTAGAAACTGATATTGTTTTTCCTGAACCAAGAAAAATGATTTAAGAGAAAAATAATGTTCCTCACGGGGGCCAAGAACCACCTTTTTGGTATAAAATGACTAAATGTTTTTGTTTTCTGGTTATACTATTCACTTATCAGTCTATCATCTTTTGAATTTCATCTTCATTATGTTTGATACAATATCTGGTTTAGTTTACCTAATACACTAGTAATATTTGCCACACAACATAAGGGAAAAAATTCCTTAAATGAAAAAGACATTAATTCTACTTGCTTCTTTTGTTGTGTTTACTCTTCCATATGATATAGCAGTGAATGTGTTACAGTCTCCATATTGGTTAAGTTAGGTCTCAGATTTATTATGTAATTGTGTAGATGTTATATGTTCACCTTGCTTTAAATCAGATTTCTCCTGTTAAATTCATGGCATATGTGTCTAAGATTGGTGAAATACAAGCTCATGCAGCTGGGAAAATGCATTTAAAAATCATGTCGCCTCTCTGAAGGGCAATTTGGCAATGTCAACCAAAATTAAAATGCGAATAATTTCTTCCTAGCAAATGCACCTCAAGAGATTATATTAAAGATAGACTCCCCAATGTGTGAAAGAGAAATATTCAAGAATATTCATTGAGGCAATGTTTTTAAGGGCAAAAGATTGGAAACAAGGTAAGTATGCATCAATAGAAGATGGGATAAATTAGCACCCATCTTTATGATAGGAGACTACACTGCCTCAAAAAGTAATGAAGCCATTCTTTATTTGTGTAGAAATAGAATGATCTCTCAGACACTAATATTTAGTGAAAGATAATAAAAAACCATGGTGGAGAACTGTGTATTGTGTGCACATCCACAAAGGGATTTTAGAGAATTAGTACTTCATGATTTGCAGCAGTGCATATACACCTGGAGGTTAGGAATGATATTAGCATTCAAAATCTTAGAAGGAGAATAAAATGATGTTGAACTGTTGTCACAGCATTGCTTCTCAGATTTGCCTCAAAAAGCACTTCAAATATCTGGGGGCAGAATGATGTTTCCAGGGAAATGGGCCAGAATCAGAGAAGTCTTTCTGGAAGTACTAGTTCTGACTCAGTGCATTACTCCAAATGTCTAGTTGCTGTCTCTGCTTCTAGTTTTGCCTTATTCCACCACGCTCTCCACTGTGCTCCTGGGTCAGTTTCTAATTGTACACCTGAGCACACCACTGCCCTGCAAAACTCCCAAGCCCACAGAGGAAAACCAAAACATGGTGCAGCATGTTTTGGGGGACCCTCTTAATTGAGCTCTGCTTGTGAGTTAGGATTCAGTCACTGATGACTGAGAACATGTGCTTTCTGGAGCAGACTGATATGGATTTGAGTTCTGGCTCTAGTTCTCACTCTTTGTTTTCACTATCTCCCCTTCCTCACCAGGTAAGATCTCCCAGTGTGGCACCCCACTTTGTCTCTCTAGACTCTCTTCTCTGCAGATTCACCCCTCTCTGCCATACCCTTAGCTTGCTTCTGGGGAGTCACTCATTCCCCCAATACTTCTTTTAACCATAACTTCTCCTAAGATTCTCTTGTCCCACACAACACTTCTGCTTCCATTTCTTACCTACTTTGAGCTTGCCAAAGCTGTTGTTCACATGACATTTCATGGCTTTCCCCCTTCTACTCAAAGCTTACACATTCTTGGAAAATGAGAAGATTTTAATTGAAATTTCCAAGGCAGAACAATTAGGGGGAGGAAGGTGAGAGGGTGGGGGAAAGGAAAGGAAGCTGGGAAAAGTGGCTCTTGGGATGTAGGGGAAATCTCTAGATGATATGGGCACTTACACTTGAGTCACTTAGAAGCTGGGGTCTTTTTGCATCACTGTTTTAATTAATTCTAAATCTAATTTCTATTTTAAGCATCATGTGCCTCAGAATTACTTGTGCTAGCAAAGAACAGTGTAGTTAAGAGAGAAAAGGTTTATATAATAAAAGCATATTAAGTTGATATAAATTTATTCAAAACATTTCTTTGTGGAAAAGTGTCTACTATTCTATTCTATTCTATTCTATTCTACTTTGACATGTTCTATTTTTCATTGCTACAGAAGTTTCAAACATGCTCCCCTGCAAAACCATTTCTTCTGATCCTTTACCATTTCCTCAATTCAAGGTAAATAACTGTTGGGTGTAGGAGTGCTTCCTATATTTCATCTGAGTAGTTACTGCAATTTGAGATCTTCAAATTGTCCATGATGCCAAATATCACACAGGCTTCAATGAAACAGGGACCCCTCTGTATTGAAGGTAAGTAAGGTAAGAGATTCTTCCTAGGTAGTGCTGGTTAGTAATATTTGAAGTGATGGCACCAAATTAGCTCTGCACAGGACCAGGTATTTAGTGCTATTTATTTTATTAAAAACCTCTTTTTTTAAATTGTGAAATAACACCCAAATAAGTACATAAAACCAAATGTTTTAATGACTAAAGCATGTAATTATCACTCAGAAATTGCCATCAACCCCATGAACCACCATATGCTTATTCCCAGAGATGTCATTCTCTCTATCATACCTTGTTAAGTACAGTTTTAACACCTATGGATACATCTTTAATTGAAATAGTTTATTTTGACCTTAAGTTACAAATTGATAAATGGACTCATACTGCATGTATTCTTTTGTTTCCTGCTTCTTTCCTATAACAATATGTTTGTGAGATTCATCCATGTGGTTTGCTGGAGGTTATTAATTTTCATCAATATTTGGTCCACTATTTTTACTAGTGCGGTATAAGTGAGTGCTATCATGTCCTTGGTCAGGAAAGATGAGCCAATAAATATTGTGCATTCTTTCCTTCCTTGTCTACCTTTGATGTTGAATTTCAAAATACAATTCATCTGAACACAACCACAAAATAGAGAAGGAAATAGACCATGAGATACTCACTAACGACATTGGCTTGCCCAGTGAATATGGTGTACTGAAGCTCATAGGAGACCACGCTGAATTCATCATCAGAGGTCCAGTGGACAGTGATTGTGTCATATGAAGCTGTGCAGAGCTCTTCTCTGATTGTGGGAGGGTTGGGAGCTGTGGGGTCAAAAGTACTCATAAGTAAAGAACCAAACACCACTGGTTCATCTCCATTTTGGAGATGTTTGACTTAAAGCAAGCCTTTAAAAAATAAGCCCATCAGGATTACTATCCTTGACATGGAGACCTCAATCTAAAAACATTCAGTGGCTGGTTACTGCTCTTACTTTTAACAAGTAATATGGCAAAAGCCAGCCAGTATGGATTTGTCAGGTTATCATGGGAATATGTTTAGGAGATTAAACAGACAATACCTGGCATGAAGAAAACATGTTTAAAAGTAGACAAGATAAACTTTTGTAGTTTTATTCATTTGGGGCAGGGGGTTGACTGGCAATTTTTTTTTCAGTAAATGGCCCAATGGTAAATATTTTGGGCTTTATGGGTGAGATAGTTGCTATTCCAACTACTCAACTCTGCCATTGTGGCAAAAAGCAGCTGTAAATAATTTGTAAACAAATAAGCATGACCAGGTTCCAATAAAGCTTTATCTACAAAAGCAGGCAGGGGCTAGATTTGGTCTGTAACCTAAACTTTGGCAACTACTGATCTACTTGGTGCCAGATATTTTTATGTTTAGGCATTCAACAGGAAAAATGCTGATGTTTGTTATTCCACAACAAATCAGAGTGAAATAATTATATGTACATTTCTTTTATTAGATATCTTTATGTCCTCTTTTCAAAAAAGTTATTGGTACAGACATATTTTCTTTTCATTTCTCAATTTATAGGTGATATTTCAAAAGTAGAAGACCGTGATTAACAATCAATCATACCTAAGAATACATTTCCTTTCATAAGGAAAACGATTCCTTGGCATTTGGTTAACTTTATCACTGGGAAGGCTGCTGTTTTATTTCTTTAACACATTCTTGAGGAGAAAAGTCTAAATCCTACCAAAACTATGATTTTTAAATGACTTCCACTAGATTGATTTCAGTAACTGGTTTTATGAGAAGAGTATGTGAGCAAGAAAAAGACTGGGCAATGAGTGTTTTGAATTGGTCATAATATTTTAGAGAGGAGGTTGGCAAACTATGGTTGTGGGTCAAATTTGGCCCACTGCCTGTTTTTGTAAATAAAGTTTTATTGGAACACAGCCAGGCTCATTCAGTCATGTATTGTCTGTGGCTGCTTTCCCACAACAGCAAAGTTGAGTAGTTGTGATCATGTGGCTTGCAAGCCTAACACACCTACCATCTGGCCTATTACAGCCAAAGTTAACTGGGCTTTGCTTTAGAGAATTGATCCAGGGTCCTTATTTCTACTCTTCTGTGTACCAGAACCTATCAAATGGAGAAACATGTTCTCATTCTACAGATCAGGAGCAACCTTTGCTTACACTGTTGCAGAGTTCTTCGTGCTCTAAATTTTGATTAGAATTAATGAGTCCTAAACAAACCCAAAGAGTGAAGAAAATTAATGAAAATGGCAAATTTGAAGTCTGTTTCAGTAGTCTTCATTTTGCACCTGAAATATATCCAGGACAAGTGTAATGAGAAGCGAGGCTGGTGTATTAAGTCAATTAGCTTAGCTTTGCTTGGTGGCTGTTGAATTCCACAAACATTGTTGAGCATCTACAATGTGGCAGGTACTGCATGAGTTGTGTGTTAAGATGGCTCTATGTAACC
Organism: Sciurus vulgaris; assembly: GCF_902686455.1. Lineage (NCBI taxonomy): Eukaryota > Metazoa > Chordata > Mammalia > Rodentia > Sciuridae > Sciurus > Sciurus vulgaris. Next base: position 131,707,808 of record NC_136471.1, on the reverse strand, counting down.
CTTAAAGCATTCTTTCTGACACATGTATTTCTACACCTGTCTCCCAAAGTATCCACATGTGAAATTTAGTATCATGGGATGTGACTTGGATGTGCATGAATCAACAATACCAGTCAGGAGATGCATTCCATAGAAGCCCAGCTGCATTGTAAAATGTGCTTATTATCGTCTGTGTGGTCCTGTTGGTGTGGGATCACCCCTACATGGATCAGTGAAGAAATACATATACTTTCATAATTTAAACAGTTTGCTAAATTACTTCTCCATCAACCATTGTAGAAAGATTCTGTTCTTTCCATACTGTAATATGTGATTACATATAAAGAAAATGTTAGTCCAAAATAGGCAAGTAGCTGTGAGACACATGGCAGTAGCCACAATCAGGAAGGAAATGTCACCTCTACAGGTTATTAACTTGACATACCACTTAGAGGCATGTCATAGGGGAAAAAAAATCTTGTTTTCACAGCCAGGCAGGCTAACCCTGTTTTGATTGTAAACCCAATGGGTTTGTCTTGAAAAGTCAATACCCAATTTACTGTAAATGAGAACAGCAGCATGCTGCCAATTTCAATACTCACACAATCAGTACCAGAACTGTTATTTTCTTGCCTTCGTCACAAACACCACACAAGGAATGGTGGGCTAATACTCTACAAACACTTCACTTCCTGCTTATAAATGTCTGATAAACTATTTGGACTTGGCAATATCAGCCAAGCATCATATGTTATGACCAGGATTGATGTTATGTCTAGAAATGGCCTGAATTTGTACTCGGGGTTGACAGCTCTGAAGGCACAATACCAGGTACCCCATATGGCCTTTAGTTTGGCATAAACAGCTATAGGCATGATATACAGTGTGCATGTTACAATTTCACTCAGTTTCCCCTTTAACCAATACTTTTTGCATTCCTATAGAAATTAAAATGAACATACATTGTTGAAATATTATTAATTTTTGGGAAAGGAGCAAGATATATTCATCAATGGGACCCTGATCTGGGGCAACATGTCCGTGTGCCCAGGCAAATATTTAACTTTCCACTCTAACCTTGGGGATGAACTTGCAACTTGGATCTGGCCCAGGAAACATACTGAAAGTTTGCTAGGTGGGTCTTTTGAGCAAGATTTTGTTTATCTGATAAACAGAGAAACTTGGCTGGCAGAGCTTTTTGCTCACCAATCCCCCTACTGTCCCTGTCTTTTTGCTTAGAACTTCAGCATATTGATTGGAGGAAGTCACATGGCAGCCATGTGGCCAGAAAACAACAAAATGAAGACCCGAGAGCCAGAAAAGAGAAAAACCTGATACCTGAGGTCATCACCAAACCACTGTCCAATCCTGAACTGTATGCCTCTATTCTGTTTCTCTCCTCCTTGATGGCACTCCTTGATGGGTTCAGAAAAAGTCAGTTCGATTTTTTGTTGCTTGAGACCAAACTCATTCCCAAATGATATAAGAGAAAAAAGGGTATTTTGACCAGAATACCATGCTGAAAGCAGTTCAGTAGCCATGAGCTACACGTGGCAGCTTGAATTCTAATTGAATTCAACTAAAAAGTTGATAAAAGTAACAATTCTCTAGCTACATTTCAAATTTTCAATAGTCCCATGTGCCTAATGTCTAATATTTTGAATAGTACAGATATAGAACATTTCTACCATTGTTCTATTGGGTGGTGTGTGCTTAAATAAATCTCAGAGTTAAAACTAAACATGGAGGACACTGTATTCGTAAATACTTGAAACCAAGTTTGGTTCCTTATTGCAAATGTTCTTTTAAGTTGATTTCTTTCTTCTTTCATAGGAATGGTAGTTTGTAAGAGAATTACATAAAATAAAGGGATACTTGTGTGATGACTTGACTTCCTTGCAAATGCAGAAGAAAGGCTAAAAACAGCATCTTGGGTTTACACAAGGAAAAACTCTGATCTGCCAGGTATAATGCTCCTTGAATATAGAACTCCTAGCTTTCTACCCACAGTCTATAAAAACAAACACTATACAATGTTCCCTCTCTCCTTCTCCACCTTTCTAGACCACTTTCCCACAAACATGCACACACAGGATTGGAGTTAAGAAACTGACACCAGGCTCAGTTAGGGATGTGGTTTCTGGAAGGCCACATGTCCTAAGTGCAGTGCACATCTGGCTTCACTGTGTACATTGTGCTTTCCTGAAGGCATAGACCCTGGTGGCTTTGGCTAACACAAATAAGGTTGTCTGAATAGTCCATATTCTTTTCACCAGTGTTCTCTTAGTTTCTGTGTTAGAAGCACAATAGCAAAGAAAAGTTTAGATGTACTGCTAAGAATAGGAAAAGACTTAGTTTTTTTTTTTTTTTCCTTTAGTTGTTGTTTTCTAAGCTTGACCAAAAATTTGCCATGCAGACATTTGACAAGATGAAATTTGGTCTTTTTTGGGGGAAGGGGGATCTTTTCTTTTTCAGTGCTGGGGATTGAACTGAGGGCTTCATGCATGTGAGACAAAAGCTTTAACACTAACCTACATCCCAGCCCCTGAAATTCACTTACTATTTTACTGGAAAAAGCAAAGGTTTTAGGCATCTGTACAGACCTGAGCCAAACTGTAATTTTGCTACTCCCTCACTATCAGAGCTCCAGCAAGATGGCTGACTACCATGATGTCTAAAATGAGGATTATTTCACTTTACTTAAATTCAATATTGTGAAGATTAACATAAGGTGGCAAATACAAAAAGCTGGAACAGGGTGGATACCTAGTTAGTTATTTGCTAATTTTTTCACTGCTAACATCCCGGGAGAGTCAGATGCCTTCCTAACATGAAATAAAACATACTTATAAAAGAGTGAGGGAAATGGTGGTAAATATGCTTTTAATGGTTGAGATTCTCTTTTATCTCCTGACTTCAATTAAGTCTTGGGCTCTGTTGTTTTGGTTGTGAAACAGAGTGCACAGAAATTGTTCCTGGGAACAACACTCCTATGTCAAAAGCACATACCTCCAGTTTTCAGGGAATCACTGACCTTATGGCAAAGTGTATCACTGAAGGTACACAATATTAAAGAGAACACAAATGATAATACCTGTAAGGTAATCCAGACACTCCAGCAATTTCTTCTCTCGGGAAAAATCTAAGGCAAAGGTGTCAAATGTGTCATTGAGGTTGATTTCAGGAATTAGGACCTGAGAGGATGCAGTTGCCATGGAGACTCTGTAATTTAAACAAAACAACTTTTTAGAGATGTCAAGATGGCTTTCACCATCACTATGGAGGAGTTTTTCAAAATAAGAGGAAAAGAAAAACCATTCTTTTGAAAGTGACTTCAGAAGAATCTGGATGGCACAACACAGTAACACAAAGAAATTGAATGCAAGTTTAAAGAAAAAGCAAAGGAACTGGGAAACACAACAGAAAGGCTTCCACCTCTTCCTTTTTACTATCAGAAAAAAATTCCCCTGTGGAGGTGAAAGAATATTCATATTTCATGTTGCTGTGTATTTAACAGCCTGGCCCCATCACATCTAACCCTAGCAAGAAGCACATTGCTTCAGGCAGTTCTTCACACATCTGTCTGGGAAGCTGTTTGTTCCTTTCAGACGTGCCCCTGCTCTACTTCAAAGGGGAGTCTCCAAATTTTCAAACTGCATAAAAGGCAAAGTGAAGATTAAAAAAGAATGTTTCCAGATATTGGATTAGTTTAATCAATTACTAGCCTCTCTCTAAAATAAACACTAAAAAAAAAAGTTTTTGTCTGGCTCGTTTTCATTCTCCCTGTATTCATTTTTTTGCAACATATTCCCAGCAGATGCCATGGAAAATATTCATGAGTTTTCTCACAAATTCCCCCTGTGGATGCACTGTTTCTCCTTCTCACTTAGGCTTTCTGGTTAGAGTTCTTGTGTATGAACTATAGAGCAAGGAAGGAATTGCTGTGTATCAGTTGCCTATGTGCCCTGAAATTGATTTGGAAAGTTCAGATATTAATAGCAGAACATTTTGCCTGGTTCAAAATGCAAGTGATTCTCTTAAAACCAAGAAAATTGTGACCTGAAGTATACTACCTCTGAGCTATCAAACCAAGCTTGACTTGTGATTTTGCTGAGTTAGGTGTTTTGTTAAATTCTGTGAACATCAGTGATCTAGGAGTTTTTGTGCAGAGAAACAAATTTAAAATGATTTAGCTCTTAATCTAGTTACTTATTTTCAAATAAATATAATTGATGCTCATTTACACAAGGCCATGAAGCTAGCTCACAGCACCCAGGAAAAGTTTTGAGTCTGTATTCTTCCACTTAATCTAGAAATTTTTCAACCAAGTTACGCCAAGTGTTATGGCCTTGTGAGGAATACTGTTTGGTCTTAAAAATAGGAATGAAATGCTGACACATCTACAACATGGATCAACCTTAAAAACATTGTGCTTAAAAAAGCTTGACACAAAAGGTCACATACTGTATGATCTATTTGCATGAAATGTCCAGAATAGGCAGATCCATTAAATTGTATACTTTAAAATGGTTACTTTTACATAATGTGAATTTTATCTCAATAAACAGAATACACTTGTAAAATGCTCAATATTCTTGGAAATATAGTTTCTGCAGTTGCATCTCTGGCACATTTTCAGTGTTAAATAGGAAGGAGAGAGGTTAATCAGTAATATTGTAATTGGAATGTTATCGGAATCCATAGATGAACTAAGTCTGAAAAGGCATAAATGCTAGAAAGTTTCAAGTATATGAATGAAGGTGGAGAACCTAACTTCACTTCCTCATGGGGTCACCAAAGGCAATGAATAGCAGGGTTGTATGATTTTGATGACTAAATATTACACTTAAGGGAATTACGCTAATTATTGATACCAACAGCCGTTAATTTAGACTGGTGTGTATTGGGGTGCTTGTTAGTCGAATTACTTTCAATAAATAGTCAATGATCATTTATAATGCCCTTAAAATTTGTCCAAGAGTCCAAACTCTTTGCATCAATAAGAAAAGTTAAAAGATCTGCTATTATTCTATCGGTACTCCTCAAAAAGGTATTTCAAAGGAAAATTTCTAATTTATCCTGTTTTGTAACCTCTAATGGGGAAAACTGCACCGAGCTACCAGCAAACAAGCACTAAACTTCTGATTGCACTGCTTTACTGCTCCCCAATGGCACCATTTGTGCTAAACAGGTTTGAGATTGCTCTGAACACAGATAATCTGGCTTTGAGATTTTCCCTGCTCAATGGCTGAAGCCACTTGTTCAGGCTCATCCCAAATAGACTTCGTTCCCAAGTTTCTCCTGGTCCTATGGCCAACAAACAATTAAATAAAACATGTTTTTGTCCAGTGACATGCTTAGAACAGCTGTCATCTAGATGGTGGGAACCAAAAAGATAAAAGTGTCTAGCCTGGGAGGCAAAGACTGACAGCAAGAAGCTTTGGAGATCACTGCAGCTTCTAACACCTACATGTTTTTTTTTTTTTTTTTTTTTTTTTTTTTTGATGGAAGAAGGAAAGATACTTATCTTTGGCAACAATTTCAAATTTTTAATTGTAATGACAAAGAGGAAATCTGCCAAATTCAATATCGTAGGTCATGTTTTTATTTCTCAAATCCTTAATACCCATCTTCTGGCCTTTTAGATAAACTGCCAACATTCACTAGGGCCATTCAGGCTGTGCCACTTCCTCAGTTCTTTAAAGTCCTTAAAGTCCTAGCACATACACACATGTACACATGCATACGTAGGGTGTGTGTTAAGCTCTTCTTGATATTTTGGAGCAAAGGCCTTGTGTTCCATCATAATGCTTAGGAGGTGAGTTGCACATTAATTTCTATTTCTATTTCTGCTTTGATGTCCCTAATCTCCGTGACACTCAGTTGTTAGTAACCACATGGGGCCAGTTTTCCAGAGGTGGATGTGTCTAGAACTAAACAGTTCATAGGGCTTCTGCCTAACAATGCACATCACCATGGTAAAACCCAGTGAGGTCTCACAGTAAGACAATATGTTCTACTTTGGTCAGTTCAAGAATTCCCAAACACATTTGGCTCTATAACCTTGCTATTGTCATAATACCTCTCAACACCCTGCAAATACACTTCGAAGCCCACGCATGAGATATGCTCTAATTTTTAGAACTAAGCAAATTCTTTCCAGATTTGACAAATGGAGTCCTTATCTTTATATTCTGGAAAAGTCTGACAAATTCTTGAGCTGTCTGTGGCAGTAAGGAACTGAGTGATCACCTTGGTGTTGGAGAACTTCTATGTGTTCTGAAAAAACGATTCTGTTCAGAGGGAATTTTCTTTTCACCATCCTTTTGATACACATAATTTGTGATTTTAATTTTAGATTCTTTACAAACAGTAAATCAACTTTCTTATGCCTGGATTTAGCAAATAGTTTTGCTCATTTAGCATACTGTTAAAAGGTGCATGCACAATCACATCAAAGTCATATGTATTAGTGAATCTTGAGAATGTAGTATGTCATACATTCTATTTGCATTCATCTAGTGAGTGGGAGAAAGGGGATTAGCACTTATTGCATGTTCACTTTGTAATAGGAACTGGACTAATGCTTTTACCACGCTATTTCATTTTATGCTTACAGCGACTGTTTACACATCATTCTTTCATTCACTCATTCATTCACATGGGGCAGTTTGCAATGTGCTGGGGCTATAATAGCCAAAACAAGCTGGCTGGGATTCCTGACCACTTGGAACACATAAGCAAAATTAGACTCAGAAGTGTTAATGAGAGGCTGCAGTGCCATCCATAATTACTAAGCAATTAGCACAGTGCCAAATAGTTAATTCCAAAGCATATGCATCTCCTACAATGTAAAGCTTATGGCTCTCTTATGTTTTTTTAATGATTCTGAATTGAAAAACTTTGTAGTTTTGATTTAGCTTATAGGAGAACATCTACTTTAACTGAAGTAATGAGGTAGAAAAACCTCATATAAGTCTCATTTTAAGAATGCCTACAGGATTTAAAGCTTATTTTGGGTGCCATACTTGACAGAAGAATGAAGATGATTTGGAAGTATTTGCGAGGCAAAACCCAAGACAGACACAATAGGAGACAAAATCAGAAGTCATGTTGTAAAGAGGCATGTTAAACAGCAGGTTGAAGAATAGAGGCAGCTAGACAGAGTAGCATTGGAATAAAGACATACCAGGAGGGTTCAACTGACATCAAAATATGAAAGTATACATCCAGGTAGCATTGACGTAGTGTCTATGATGCTTAAGACATGTTCTGCTTAAGACTTCAACAACATTATCACAATAAGAATAGCTAATACGAACCATTTTCTAAGTACAAAAGGGCTCAAAGAACCACATTTAAACAGGGGCAGTACTAGGATTTGAACTCAGGATCCCCATTCTTTATCCAAGCCAAATACCCTTTTACCACATCACAGCTACTTCAAAGAAAAAGCCTTGGAAATTAATCAAGGACATTGATAAATGAGAGAGGGGAAGAGAGGAGATTGCAGAAACAGGGACAAGGGCTTCTAGCACATTTTTATAGGCACTGTGGACTCAAACTCTAGGGAAGCATATTCTTTGTAGAAAAAGAAATTAAAGTTATGTTTCCATTTCTGATGAGATGGGCTTGTTTACAATGGAGCTGAATGGAACCTGACATGTCCCACAAGAATGGAAGGCAATCAAATGTGGGCATTCGTGTACCCATTCATGTGCTTATGATAGGCTTCAAATGCTGGTCTTTCGGCATCACTGTTCCAGGGCCACTTCTCACCCAACTGGTAGGCCAGGTAAGAATTTGCTGAGGAATGCCGTTCAGAGTAGCCACATCATCTGTTCATCTCCCAGGTAGAGAAATGGACTTTTGGATCCCAGTTGGGAATCCTGACCTAAGTGTAAATGTTATCCATAATAGAGTGTCCTCGGTATACTGGAATTAGTGCCATTTAAAGTTTTTAACTTTAGGAAAAAGAATGAGCTGTTGGATATGGTTCAGATGACAGCAGTGCAAACAATTAAATACTTGGAACCTAGGAGTCAGAAACAAAAAACTGGGCTTGCACAGTGAGGAGGACAGAAAATGGATAATAGCCAGCTGTTATACATGTCCTTTAGAAGAGATACATATCTAACCAGCTGCAAAAAGAATTCTTCCCAAATATAAAAAATAACACAGTGAAGCTGGCTGACTAGTAGATCAGAGTTGTAAAAATACTGTTCTCTGATCTTAAAGAACAATGAAAATGGAAATGTCAATGCTTACCTCTAGATGATATTTTGAGAATTAGCACAATGCTCAACACATGCAAGCACTTAATAAATGTTAGCCTCCTTTCTCCTTTGAAGAAATCTAGTTGCAAAATGGTGAGCATGCTCCACCCCCCCCAAGCCATGGGCTGGCAAAACAGAACCTATAGCCTGTTTGGTAAATGGTTTTATTGGCACATAGCCATACCCATTTGTTTCTATACTATGTGTGGCTGTTATGGAGTTAAACTGGCAGGGTTTAGTAGTTGTAACTGAGACCTGCAAATCCAAAAATACCTATTCTCAGATCCTTTACAGAAAAAGTTTGCTAATCCCTGTTTTGGAAAAAACACCAGCATGAATAAGCTCTCTGGGTTATTTTAGTGACAGGATTCTATTTAAATTTTACATAAAGGGCAGTTACCTCTGAAAACAAGAATGGATGAAAAGTCAAGGGCATTTACATTGCTCAGAAATGTCATTACTTGGCATTGGTTGTAGCCAGTCCAGCCTAGAGCATTTCTGGATCCAACAGAATTACTAGAGGTGTTTGCTTGCCATCCATGGAGATGAGTAATTTTTATGATAATTGAGTAGGTGTACTAAAGGAATACTCCTCCTTGCTAGTTTCACCGCCTTGCTGACCATTGAGATAACATCACTTTAAAGTTCCCTCCCCTGGAATACAAGGGATTTGAAAAGAAGGCAGGATGAAGTTGACTGTTTGGCCCTTTCTCTTCTATATGAGTCAACCTTGACCTTTTCAGGTGAGGTCAAGTTTCTGAACCAAGTAAAAACAGGCCTCAAAGACTGCCACCTGTGCAAGGTTTTTTTTTAAGACAGATGATGAACAGTGCAATAGAAGATAAGATCCCCTTTTATGCTTCTCCCTTCCTTTTGTTTCTTTGTTACCAAGTGTACTATAAGATAGAGACTAAGATTCACAATAAATGCTGTTCATGTGCTATCATAAGCTCCCCCTCAAGAAGCAGGTTGATTTTATTCTTTCTAACTGGTGGACTCTTGTTTCAAAGACCTTGAACACTGAAAGGACTTTAATATGTCAAAGAGAAACATCTTTAGCTGGAGGAAACAGCTTGAAATCTCTATTGTCTCTGGTCCGCAACCTTGAAAATGAAAACAAAAGCACAGAGGAGTAACCCGAACCAATCACATTCCAGATACAAGGGACCAGCAGCCCAGGAACCTCCCACCGGCCCCCTGGAACTCACCTCTCAGTGATATTCTTAGCAGTCTGTAGAAAGCGGGCATGATCATTCTCCTTCAGAGAATGTTCTGCTTGGGAGATGAGAGATGCCGACCGCTCAATGCACTGTTTGCAGTTTGCAATCTGCTGAGCTAATTTACGAAGCCTCATCACCTTGAACGAAAGAGGCAAGGACACAGAGGGTTACATGGTGCACGCCTTCAGTGAAAAGGTACCGGGCTGGTCCACTGTAAAGTGTGTGCTCTGTTGTATGTAAGCCATCCTTCCATAAAAGTTCAAAAGTAAGCATAGAGACATCAAAATCGGGTAAAGCCCAGTCAGGGGACTCTTGTCAGAGATATACTTTCTCTTCTTGGAGAACTGTTCCTAATTCATTTTATGAGGAAACACTGAATTGCTAATTGCTTCCCTGTTGATGGGAAAAAAAGGTGTCACCCACTAGCAAATTACAAAGGGTCATCAGACCTCTTCCCTCCACTATTCCACACAATTACTCTAAGAACATAGGGAACTCAGGTTTTCATCTGTGCCATTAAGAAAACAAAACAACTCTATAGGTGCAAACTTGAGACTTTAGCAAAAATCATTTTCTAGACACTTCTTCATATTCATGTAATAAAATTGTGATGTAAATGCATTAGGTATTACTATTTCCTATTCTACCTCAAACTCGTGTATTAAATTAACAGAAAGGGAGCATTTTTCCCATTGATTAATATTTTTCCTGTTGAGCAGATGAGAGAAAGCCAAAAAAAGCACAGCTGGGCCATTTCCCCTCACTGGGAACGTCATTTCCAGGCACTTTGTGCTTACTTGATAACTAAGAACTATTTTGATAAGCATTTCCCAGTTGGGATAAAAATGCATATTTGCTTCACAACCTCCATTCCAATTCCTGATTCTGTCTTGTTTGAAAATGACTCTCAAACGTAATTGACCATAACCTCCCAGGCAGGCCAAGATAAGTCCAATGTAACCCACTTGACCGTCACTCTGGTGTTTGAAATGTGCTGTGAGATGAAGCCCTCTGGCCAGAAGCCAAGTTAAAATTAGACCACTAATTGGAATTGCCGTGTGCCTAGTGCCCCCATCTATACACTCGGGGACAGATTTTGGCTGGCTTTATGATAATTCCGGAATGGAAAATAGCCTTGGGTGAAAGGGTAGGGAGGAGGCCGGTTAATCTGTCTTACAGACAAGGCTGGCTCAGGCTCCCTCCAGAATTCCTGCTAACTCCAAGAAATTCCTTCTTTCTCCAAGTCATCATTATCATCCCCGGACAACTCTAATCGAAGAAAAGGAAGGAAAGAGATGTCAGAACTTGAGGCCTCTAAGGAACGTCCAATTCCAAGTATGGACTACAGCAAACAAAGGAAATTCATGCTGAATTGAGAGGCAGCAGGCACAAGATTTAGTCAAGGGTGAGAAAAATTCTTGAAAGTAAAGAATCAAAGATTGAAATATCAAAAGTTTGGGGCAAATAGTATGGGATCTTGAGCCTGGTAAAAGACATAACATTATGATTGTGCTTATTGTCCCCAGTAGATTATCTGTGTACTTAGATTGATTGAATAAATAAAATGACACTTATTTTATACCAAATAGAAATTTAGCTCTTGTCATCATTATATCCACAGGCAAAGCCAACAAAGCATCCACTTCAATTCAAGTTTTTAGAACACACCTATTAGAAACTGTCAAAAGTAAGAAAAATTCCAGGAAGAAAAATAACTTACAGTGGTTACAATAAACCAAGTGAATGGAATACTTAATTACACAACATACAGAATACTTTAAACTACATGGCAAAAGAGAAGATATTTAGTACAGATCTAACAAAGGAAAACAAAGTTGAAATGTTCCTCTAGAATAGTTTCATGCCAATCATTATTCACTTGATATGACTAGTAGATGACACAAATTACAAATGTGAATGACTGCACTGAAGTTTCATCTTTTGCTTCTTCTATCATGATACTGGAAATTAAAAATGACAAAAGAGGAAAAGGAAGAAAATGCTCAAAATCATGCACAAATGGAAACAAAACAAAAATAAGAGCCTCTTATGAAAATATCAGAATGTTCTACAGAGAACAAATTGGGGCTAACCTTAGTTATACATAAGTGCAGAATTCCATCTGATATATGTGGATCAGAGCTTCTCAAGCAGTGTGCAAAAGAAAGAGGTTTTCAAAGAAAAACTGTAGATGTTTAGGCACATCCTCCAATATTTTAGTTAAGGAATTGTAATTGGCAGAGGTGCAGGAATTCACATTTTAATAAACAATTAAGGTTTATTAATAAGCAGGAGATGAATCATTAGTATGGTCAGGACTAACATGAAAAAATAAAATAGAAGAGAAGAAAATAGCAGAGTACATTCCTGGTAGAAAAGGCAAGTTGCATTTTCCAAAATGTGTTTCGTGCACAATCGTGTGCACTAGATTGTGATGTCATCTGTATTTCTTGTTGTGGGTTACATTATAAAAATGAGAAATGGAAAACATTGTTCAGAGTTAGGTGTTCACAAATTGTGGTGTGTGGATCAAATCCAGCATCAAGACTGTATAAATAAAGTTTTATTGGCACACTATCACATTCTTTTGTCTAGGAATCATCTGTGACTGCTTTCATGTTACAACATTGCCAGAAGTGAGTTGTTGCAACACAGACTACATGGTAAGGCCAAAAGTATTTATTAGCCCTTCACAGAAAAAGTTGACGAACTCCTGGTGTAAATGATTCTGGTCAGATGGTCCTGACTCAAACCCATTTTGAAACCCTGTCCTATGTGCTACGGCACTTAAAATTCTAACATGGAACACTGAGCAAAATACTTAGTTTTTCATTAGACAATATTTTAAATATGCTATTTTAGAAATCTGACAAGATAAATAAAATCTGATAATAAAAGATACGTTAGACCATGACATATAAGATTCTACATATGTATGTATCAATGCCACAGGGAAAATTTTTTAGCTGACTCTGTTCCTTTTGCCTTTCAAATGTGACTTTCACATTGTAACTTCTGAATTTCTTTCTATACTCATCATGGAAATATTCTGCCTAATAGAATCTCCTTTTAGCAAACATAAGCCTGTTGATATCTTTCTAATTTTGGTTTATTATAACTTGCACATTCTTTTAAAAGCAGACTTATTTTGCTTTAAATGCATTTTAAGTTAATTTTGTATGTGCTTTTGTACATTGATAGGATACACACCCCAAAACAGTTATATGCAAACAGCAAGTCCTCTCAGTTAACAGGACTACCTGAATTGACCATGAGACCTAGGCTTAGCACATTTTTAAGGCCACAGACAGTATGACCATTTAGTCCAAGTTAATTCTCTTAAATTATGGAGAATTTGAGTATATAGAAGGGGCCTGTATTTGCATGTTGAAAGATGAACTCACTTCCTTGGGAGTTTGTTTTCAGATCCTTGTGTGTTGACAACAAATGTGTCCCCGACTGCTGAGTAGAAGTGGCAGCATTGTAGCTTTCTCAGGGAGTCATGTGGCTCTAGATTCTGCAGTGTATGCACCCATACAGGCTTTGGAGCTCTGTCTAAGAGCAAAAATCAGCAGTATGTACTTTGTGCTCCACCATCACCTGCTGGCAACTTCCTCCACCTTTCCATTTCCAAGTACTTGTCAGAGGGCCCCACTGTCCCTGCTCCTGACTCAGTGCCCAGACTGCCCTGCAACTGCCCTGGGCTGCAGGGACCCACCCCACAGAGGGCCCCAGGCCTACACATGCCCTCTCTGCCTGGCACCTCAGATTTCCAGGGTGTTGGCCTCCCCACCCTTCCTCTTAGAAACATGCTTATGATACAATATAAGCTGACCAGGGACTCAGGTCACTGTGTATCCCAGGCTTTGGAGTCAACTAGTCCTTGCTCATGCATCAAAGCCTTCCTCCTTTCCAGTAGCATCTGCCACATAGTACTGCCTGCTGAGATAATGGCCCCAAGCAAATGGATACTTTACTTTTCAAAAAGTGTACAATCTTAAACATGCAGAAAAATTTTGAAATAATATAATGAACTATCCTGTATGTACTACCAAATCTCAATATTTTCATCATACCAGCATCAAAGTTTTCAAGAGGAGGTAGTATCATAAATGGCACTAATGACCCCCTGTGTGGCCCTTTCTAACCTCATTCACATCTCTCCAAGAGAAAAGAGCTTCTGAATTCAGAGCTGCTCACCCAAGTACTCTCAGACACTTGTGCCTAAACAACATATAGAATTGGGGGTATGCTAATTCATATCACTCTAGTTCATTAATTTTAATTTTGAAGACTTTCATTTTATAATAAACAATTTGGGTCTTATAAACAACTTTATTTAGATAACTGACACAACACTGCACACATTTAAAGGGCAAATTTGAAAATTTTTTCAATATGTATATTTCCATGCAATAGTATGCTGGTACCTAACAAATTCCAGTACCTTTTTGGAGGTACCTAGTGTTATGAAGTTTTCTCTTGGACAGGTGATTTTTCCAATGTTTTTAGTCTTTGATTTATGATTTATTGATTAAATGTTTTGTCTCAGAAATCCTTCTTAGCCTAAGATTATATATATAGTTTCTATTAAAATGTAGTTAAAATAATGTCATTATTTTAGGCTTGAGAGACTACATACTGTATCATATATACATTTTTGTTTTTATTTTTGTAAGCAACCTTTTAAGAATGGGGGGAACTCATTTTTACTCACAGGTGTTTCAGAGGTAGGTTATGGGTTGTACTTAGCTGACTCCTTTTTTTGGGGGACGGCTGATTTTTTAATTTTAATGTTCTTTTCCTATGGTTTCATTCACTTTATTCAGTTGTGATTGTTCTAACTTGATTTGAAAGCTCATTTCTTTCAATATGTTTTCGTTGCCTTTTGTAAAGAATCGAAGGCAATCACTTTGCATTCAAATAACTTTTGGCTGCTTATTGTTTATGACATACGGCCTTTCACTGCAGTTCATTTCTGTGGTGCTAGAGGTTGAACCAAGGACCTCACGCATGCCAGGTAAGCACTCTACCACTGAACCACATCCCCAGCACTCATTGTGGTGGATTTCTAAAGTTTAAAAAGTTGTTTTGAAAATGTATTTATGAGTACATCATAAAGTCTCCAAACATTGTAAAAAAAAAAAACCATTATTTTCATTGCTGATGGTATCTAATTAGTTTCATTGTGTGGTCTTAGAGGAGGGGTTATTTGGTGTTTGGTCTTTAAAATTCACTTCCCTTCCAACCAAGTATGTGACATTAAAAGAAGAAATATAACCCTAGAAACTTGGGGGTCTGAGGCAGGAGGATTGCAAGTTTGAGGTCAGCCTCAGAAACTTAGCAAGGCCCTAAGCAACTTAGTGTGACTCTGTCTCAAAATTAAAAAAAAAAAAAAAAAAAAAAAAAAACAATAAAAAGGGATGGGGATGTGGCTAAGTGGTTGAGCACCTCTGGGTTCAACCCCAGCACAAAAAAAGAAAGAAAGAAGAAAGGAAGAAAGAAAGAAAGAGAGAAAGAGAAAATGTCAATGTCCCATGCGCTGGGCATGATGGTCTACGCTTGCAATCCCAGTGACTCAGGAGGCTAAGGCAGAAGGAATGCCAAGTTCAAGGTCAGCTTTAGCAACTCAGAGAGATCCTCAGCAGGCTAGTGAAACTCTGTCTCAAAATAAAACACCAAAAAGGTTGGGGATATAGCTCAGCGGTAAAGGTAAACCACCCCTGGGTTCAATTCCCAATACTCCCCACTGAAAAAAATGTCCCATGTGAAGCTTATATATTATATATACACCTTTCTAATTTTTTTTTTTTGCAGTGCTGGGGATCGAACCCAGGGCCTTGTGCTTGCAAGGCAAGCACTCTATCGACTGAGTTATTTCCCCAGCCCCAACCTTTCTAATTTTTGAGTCCAGAAACAATGGGTAACTGCCATGCTTTAATGCCACTCAGTTTCATTTGTTCCTTCCTATATTTATGGAATTTCCTAGGTGGATGCCAAAACTCAGTTTCCAATTTTTTTTGCAGCTGTTTTCTTTCTAATTTAAGTATCTATATATTTACTTTCAAAACTACTAGGTCACTGCTTTGATATTATTTTTTCTTATTTCATGGTTTCACTTTTTCTTTGCTTTTTTTCTTCTTTTATTTTTGTTTTCTTTTTCAGTTTTTTCTTCACTCTTTTAAAGCTCTTCCTTCATTTATCTCTTTCAAACACTTTAAAACTATTTGTTTTAAAGACTTTTTTGTATTCTTCAACAAAACTAATTTCCTCTGGAGTAAGATAATGTCTGATTTTCTTAGCTGTATTTTCAGAAATTTAACATTCCTGTATTTGCTTTGGAACTGAGCTTCAATTTTGAATGGGAGAAGTCATGTATGATCTTTGCTTTTTCATCCTCCTTGATCAGGCTGCCCTATCTTGACAGTTTCACAGTTGCTCTCTCCTGGCCCGCAGGACATTCAGGAATCTTATCTCTTTGTTTCTGAGGTTCCTGCTTTGTGGAATATCAGAAAGGCCATGACACAGGTCCCAACCCAGCAACTGACTTATTGCACAGTCCCAGACATGAAGTTTGTTAAAAGCTATGACACTAGGCAGAGGTTGGCAATGATCTTTTTCAGCTCCCTTTTAATGAACTGAGAAGCCTTAGATACCAGTGGCATTAAGCAATGAGCCTGACTTTAGTCCCAGTCCTATCTGGGGCACTTCTAGATCATCTTCCCCAAAGCATCAAGAATTACTTAGCAGGACTGCAGTTGTAGCTCAGTAGTAGAATGCTTGCTTAGCACGTGTGAGGCACTGGGTTTGATCCTCATCACCACATAAAACATAAATTTAAAAAAAGGCATTGTGTTCATGTACAACTAAAAAAAATATTTTAAAAAGAATGATTTAGCCATGGGAGTTGAAACTATACCTGCTTCAGCCTTTTCCAGAACAAATGACACTAGCCTATGTCAGCCACAGTCATGACTTTACACTTTTTGTCCCATTTCTACCCCATGAAGATGCTTATCTTACTTCAATCAGCTATTTCTCTTTGCTTTTCTATTTTATTATGTTCTCTACCAATGTCAAGGGGTTGGGGTGGGGAGAGGGCACAAAAGAATGCCCTGTGTGCACCACCATGGCTGAAACGGGGACATCCTTTACCACTGTGATCTAGTTCATGAGACAAACTGTCATTGTTTAAGCTATGTAAGGGAAAGGCAGGCATGCTGACTGGAAAGTCAAATTTCACTACAGGCTGAATACAGGATCCTCAAAGATGTGCACAGGAATCTTTGAATACATTACCTTACACAGCAAAAGGGACTTTGCGTATATTATTACATTAGGGATTTGAGATGGGAAGGTTGTCTTGGATTATGTAGGAGATTCCAATATAATCGCCAAGGTCTTTATAAGAGAAAAACAGGGAGGCCTGAGTCAGTGAAGAAGATGGAAGGAAGGAAGGAGAGGTCAGAGTGAATTATGGAGCCAAGGAATGAGAGTAGCCTGAATGAGCTCAGAAAAGGATTCTGCCTCAGAGCCCCCCAAAAGAAATAACACTGCCAAAACCATGACTTTAACCCAGTGAGACTGATTGTGGTCTTCTGAATTCTACAACACTAACATAATAAATCAGAATTGTTTCAAGCCACCAAGTTACAGTAATTTAGAAACTAATATGAGTAGAGTTCCAAGCCTCAACATTGACAGGAGTAATAAGCTTTGTTTGAGAGATATTGCTTAGCTTGGTGAACAGTAAATAATAATGTAGCATTCATTTCAAAAGTGCTAAAACATTAAATTTCAAATAGTCATACAACAAAACAATGAGTATGAGGTGATGGATATGTTAATTAACTTGATTTGATTATCCACATCATGCTCATCAGCCATAAACTCACCTTTACCCCACAATACATAGAGTGACAATTTACCAACTTACAATTAAAAATTGAAAAGAAACTAATATAAGTATTGAGATCTGATCCCTGAGAGCAGCCATGTATAGATAGCAAATTATCTTTCCCATGCATACTAATTATTATAAGTAGTTATGGCTATATCTCAGGCATCTAGGCATATCAGAACCTAGAAGGTGAAAGAAATTAAAAGATGTGTCCATGTGGTACACGATGATGACAGAGAGGGAAAAGGACCCTGTAAGGATTCCAGGTGGACACTCAGTGCTCATGACCACTGGACGGCCAGAAAGTTGGGAAAAGTAGCTTCCAGTCCCAATGAGACATCTTGGCCCAGGGAATATTTTCATGTCAATCTGTTAATTCACTGTAACAGCTGCAAGATCACTTAACTTGACTTTTATTTTTGATTACCATTATAATTTACATGTATACTTTTCAATATACATAGAACAATCTAAAACATTGCACAATATTGGAAGGTACTTGTTAAATTTTATAGGACACAGAGAAAAGTAACTACATTAGTCCTTGCAATCCCATTGTTTTATTTAAGACTTTCTAACTTGTTTTAAGCATATAGTTCAATAAAGCACATCTATAAGAAGTAATAATAGAAACTCGTGAATTTCTTAGACCATGAATGCTTCTATTTTTAAAATATTTAGAAAAATTATCCTTCAAATGTGGCAGAGAAATGGGTAAAATAAAAAGGATAAGTATTTCAATTAAATATGACTAGTTTAAAAATAGAACAAAGTGAAGAATTCTAAAATTAAGCAGTTTTTCAATCAATGTTGAATAAGTGGCCATAAAGATGAAACATAAATTGATAAATTTCTTTTTGAATATACTTTGCTATAAAACCAGAAAAATTAAAACACATAAACATTAGAAAAGAAGTATTACTAATATAAACACAAAGAAGTATATGATATAATGAAAGCATAGGTGTTTTTTTCCACTATGAAATTATACCTGTCTTAATTCCCTCAAGGACGTGGGAAAGTACTTCATAATTTCTATATATAAAGTTTGATTCATTTTTAATTTATTTAATGCTGTGCTGATTGCTAGGATATTTCAATTAATATGAAATGAACTCTGCCTCTATGGAACCCATAATAGCCAACCCCTAGAGTTGATTACAGGTGTGCACAGTAAACCATAATATAAACAAAAAGGGGAAGAAGAACAATTGCCAAGCAAAGGCTTTTGAACTAAGTATTAAAGACTGCTCTGGATTAAATATGGTTTGTCCCCAAACTCATATTGATCCCAACTGTAAAGGTTTTGAGTGGTGATAGGGCCTTTAAAAGGCATTTGGGATCACAGGGAATACTACTCTTGGAAGAGATTAATGGCCATCTCAAAGGAGTAGGTTAGATCTTGTGGGACTGGATTAATTATTACATGACTGAGCTGTTATAAAGGAACAACCCCCTCTCCCAAGCCATGTACTTTATATATGCCTTTTCCCCCTTCTGCTTCTTAATCATGTCATACCATCAGGGGATCTTTCCTAGATGTGGGTAACATGCAGTTTGGACTTTTTAGTGACCAAAATCATCAGTCAAATAAACCTGTTTTATTTATACACTATCCAATGTCAGGTATTTTGTTATAACACAAAATAGATTAATATAATGAGGTAAGAAGGAATTGTAGAAAGTATAGAAAAGGAGGGTGTTAGACATTTTCAAAGTCACTGCAATATATGGGAGTATATCTTCTCCAGGTAGAGGAGATGCCCTGGAAATCATACCTTCCCTTCTTTGATCTTGGTTCCAATAATTTGTCGTCTTTGCTGAATGATCTCAATGAGAAGATCACACTCCTCTGTCAATTTGGCTTCCTGACGAGATGCATTGACCTACAGGACAAATAAAATAGTCATTAATCTGGCCTTCATTTCTACTTAAGTAATATTTTTCATGTACACTAATGTGTTTCTAGTAATCTTTGCAAATATATTTTAAATGTTAACACTTTTCCTATCATGCAAGGGTGGCAAATACAGAACCTAATTGCCTACTCTCTATCTTGTATCCTTGGAAAACATTATTATCCAATGATAATAAAAATTTTTCTGCTAGGCCAGATGCAGCCTCAGAATCTTCTTAACATAACAGGTAAATATCCATAACCCACTGGTTGGAAATTGATTTGTGAAATGAAATATATTTGTAATTCCTGATTTTATAATTTGGAAAAATGTGTCAAACTTGTCCTGTTGGATGGCGCATTTTCTCGCTATGAGTAATGCGGAGTCGCTGGCGGCTGAGAAGGGCGGAGAGTTTTGTGGTGAAGTAGGAGGAGGGATTTATGAAGGCGCCGGGAGGAGCCTTGGTCGGAACTACGGAGTGGGAAGTTAATGTGAGGCACTGCTTCTCCTGACCGACGGCGTAAAATCGTGAGATCATCGTGGAACCTTCAGCCTTGAAATTTAAAAACAATGGAGAAGACTCAAGAAACTGTCCAAAGAATTCTTCTAGAACCCTACAAGTACTTACTTCAGTTACCAGACTTCTCACAGGAAGTGAAACTTTGTCCCTTTTGGATATGTGATGTAAACAAGTGAGAACCAAACTTTCACAGGCATTTAATCATTGGCTGAAAGTTCCAGAAGACAAATTACAGATTATCATTGAAGTGACAGAAATGTTGCATAACGCCAGTTTACTCATCGATGATATTGAAGACAACTCAAAACTCCGACGTGGCTTTCCAGTGGCACACAGCATCTATGGAATTCCATCTGTCATCAATTCTGCCAATTATGTATATTTCCTTGGCTTAGAGAAAGTCTTAACTCTCGAACATCCAGACGCAGTGAAACTTTTCACCCGCCAGCTCTTGGAACTCCATCAGGGACAAGGCCTGGATATTTACTGGAGGGATAATTACACTTGTCCTACTGAAGAAGAATACAAAGCGATGGTGCTACAAAAGACAGGTGGACTGTTTGGATTAGCAGTAGGTCTCATGCAGTTGTTCTCTGACTACAAAGAAGATTTAAAGTCATTACTTAATACACTTGGTCTCTTTTTTCAAATTAGAGATGATTATGCTAATCTGCACTCCAAAGAATATAGTGAAAACAAAAGTTTTTGTGAAGATCTAACAGAGGGAAAATTCTCATTCCCTACTATTCATGCTATTTGGTCAAGGCCTGAAAGCACTCAGGTGCAAAACATCTTGCGCCAACGAACAGAAAACATAGATATTAAAAAAATATTGTGTACATTATCTTGAGGATGTAGGTTCTTTTGAATACACTCGGAATACTCTTAAAGAGCTTGAATCTAAAGCCTATAAACAAATTGAGGCACGTGGTGGGAACCCTGAGCTAGTGGCTCTAATAAAGCACTTAAGTAAGATGTTCAAAGAAGAAAATGAATAATATTAAGCCATTCTTGATTGGGCTAGATAGCTTCTTTTAGTTAATTTGCTTTTCTTTTAGCCTGTCACCTTATCACAAATTTGGACCAAGCTTTAGTCTTCAAAAACTGAGTACATAGGGATGGTCTGAGTGGAACTGTTTTAATGTAGAAATCCCTCCATATATGTAATACAAAGCTGAAAGAATGGAAAAGAATCACATTTAAATAGGTCTAATTTGAATGTCAGAAGTTGTGGCAGAACATTGTGACCAGTCTGCCATACTACCATAAATGTTCTATTGATTATGTCAATAAAAAGGACTAGCTTCTAAAAAAAAAAAAAAAAAAAAAAAAAAAAAAAAAAAAAAAAAAAAAACTTGTCCTGTTAAACATGAGTAAATTTTTTAAAAATCTCATTTTTTTATGAAAGACAGATTACTATCAGAATCTTGTAGAGAAATTTTCCAAAAGCAAATGTATCCAGCTTACATAACATTTATTTTAACATTTTTCATTTAATGTGGATGTCAAATATGTAACCAGTGTGAAACATTGAAAAAATCCTCAAAAAGATGGTTGGACATTTTATTAATCTTAAGACACAATTTTAAGTTTCACTCTTGGTAAGCTAAAAAGCCAAGCTTCTACAATGGAAATGCACCATTCTTGTGAAAAGGTGGATCCTTGCAGAATGGTCAGCACTGGAAATTTTTGAGACTCATTGTATGCAAGGGAGAGTTACAATTAGCTCATTCTTGGCAACTGGACTTGGGAAATACTCAGTACATGCTATTTCCTCCACCTTATGACAATTCTGAAGGGCTTATTCACCAACAGAAATCCAGAAATCACAGCTGTGGGAGATGGAGAGAATGCACAAGTTTTATTATTTTAGCACAGCCACAAGAGAAGTTGTAATGTTACAAAAAATGACAATGGCACTGATTAGTCTAGCATATCTCAGGGAAGAGACAAGGCCCTGTTGTGAGGCCATTTGATTTGGAGATTTTTACTAGAGTAACTTCATTTCTTATGAATGAGATGCACTGGAAGTAGAGTCATGAGTTCAGGATAAAATCCACAGATCATGGCTCAGAAGAACTATGTCCTGTTTCCAGAGGCTCAAGATTCCATGAACTTCGTTCCTGGTCCTTATCAGACACAACATAAAGACTACCCAAGACATCTTATTGAGAATATGATGGTCAGCAGACTTTTGCAGGCAATCATGATATTATGTCCTACATTAGATTAGCACACAGAGGTATTTACCAAACATTCATTCAATTAACAGAGAAAACATGTAAATATTTATCGATAAGTGCAGAAGATGGAATTCATGCTAATACTTCAAGGAAGATAACCACTGGGCTCAATTTCCCGTGTATTTCTTTTATGTCATCTTTTATAGCACTCCTTGAGGTTTTATAAATAGGTTTAGCTGTCTATTGAAAGTTTTATTACAAAGTTACCCTCACAAAATTTCTTCTCTTTCCTTTTGACCTCATACTGAATTTAATAACTGATCACAGCTGAGCTATGATAAGGAAGGGACCATACTGATAATATGAGCATAGTCACGGAAGACTGAGACAGGAGGACTGCAAGTTCAAAACCAGCCTCGGCAACACACTGAAACCCTTCCTCAAAATAAAAAAAATAAAAGGACTGGGAATGTGGCTCCCTGGTGAAGCACCCCTGGGTTTAATCCCTGGTTGAAAAAAGAAAGCATGTTATGATGAAGAAAGTGAAATTTCTAGAAAATAGCACTGACAAAGACTCTTAGCTTGGCCAAACTTTAGTCAGGCTCCTGCATCTTGTCCTAGGCCCATTCATGCACTTCCTTATAAAATTCAGTTTTAGCAAGAAACTTGCTAACCTGGTTTCAGCAGAATTTTCCATTCTCCATGTCTGATGCTCATCCTTCCCCATACCCAAGGTGATGTCTGATCCCCCTGGCCTGCTTTAAGCAAGAATCCTGTTAGTTTGGTTTAGCCAGAACTAATCTTACTTAATAGGATTCATTTTGCTCTCAAAATCATTAGCATTTGAGTTATTTTATGTTAGGGGAAAAAAAGTATTTCAGTTGCCATTATAACATGAGGTTAAATTTAGTACAAATTCTGAATATTTGATTTTTTTAGGATGGATAGGTTGGCTTTACCAAAAAAGTACACTGCAATCTACTGTGTTGAGCAAATAACGTTTTGAGAAACCTGATCTCCAATCATCATCACCCCAAAATGTAATTCTCAGAACGTTGGGAACATGATCTATTCATCTTAGGCCAAATATTTTCTCAAGATCATTCAAAGAATACAGGCTGAATTTTTCTTTGAAACCAGGAAGGCTGAATCTCTTTTCCTACTTTGATGAAGTTCCAAATTTTTGTTAACTTTAGCATTCTTACGTTCCTCAAGGCACAATAAAATAAGTGGAATATTATCCTATTTCTAAAATTATTTCACGACAATGAGGTTTTCCACAGTTTGTTGTTTCATGTGTCATTTTAAAAAGTGTTAATGATTTGATTGGACTTCATTTCTCATCTGAGCCATTAATTCAAATATGGTAGGGTTTACAGGTTATTGCAACCTGTTTAGGTGTTTCTAATACTCAGGTTTGGTTTGGAAACCAGCAGCTCCCATCTATGTTAACTTTTATTTCAGATTCACACCAGTTGATTTAAAAAAAAAAATCACTGTGGCTGATGGAAAGTACTCTGAGTAGGGCCAATCTAAGGATGCAGTGGGGGAAAAATCCTTAAAACTCCTTTCCTCAACCTACACTTCCACTTTTGTGTCATTGGGTCTCTTCCTAGGTCCCTCAGTGCAAGTCAAGAGCGGGATGGAGATATAGTAATGCTGCCCAGTGGTAGGTGATTACTATGTCCCACCTTTATGTCACACTGGACATGGGGCACTGTTCCTTTAGAGCCCTTGACTTCTCAGGACAAAACATAACTTACAATTCAGTCTTCCTCCCATGACAACCTCTTCACTGCTATTTTTTTTTTTAACCTCAAGTACACTGATGAACAAATTTCACATCAGCCCTTCAAGTGAAGCTTGGCCATTTTTGCCTGGTCACTCATTTGGCCTCACTTATTTGCTCCGAGTGCACAGCTGGACATCTACGGTCACTTTCTCTTGAAAGGCATCATCTTTTCCCCATTTTCTTCTATTCTTTAGGACTAGCTTTATCTCTTTGTAACATACTATAGTTAATTCCTCTAAAGTTAAATCTGACCCCATCTCTTTTCCTATATTGAGTACTACCACCTCTTTTCATAGGCCCTGACTTTCTGAGGGCACAAGTGCCATAGCCAAAGTTGTGCCAGTTCAAGTCCTGACTACTTTTTAAAAACACTTGCAGTTGGGCACAGTGACACCTGCCTGTAATCCCAGTGGCTTGGGAGGCAGAAGCAGAAGAATCACAAGTTCAAAGTCAGTCTCAGCCACTTAGTGAGACCCTAAGCAACTTAGCAACACCCTGTCTCAAAAAAAACTACTTGGGATGTGGTTCAGTGGTTCAGTGCCCTGGGTTCAATCCCTGGTTTAAAAAAAAAACCAAAAAAACAAAAAAAAAAAACCAAAAAACTCTTGCAACGATTCCTTTGAAAAAGCCAGATTGACGTGTTCACTCACTCACTCATTCATTCAAAAAAGAGTTAATGAGTTCTTAACAGTATATCAGCACTCCATTGGCTGTGTATACAGTGGGTTACAAGAAAGACAATGTCTCTGTTATCAAAGAGTTCACATGAAGTGTAGAAAACAGGCTGAATGAGTAAACAAAAATTTCAGACTGATAGGTAGGGAAAGGAGGTTAAAGAGGGTAACGTGGTCAAGAATGGCCAAGAAGGGGTTCTTTTTATGAGTGGTCAGATAAGAATTCTCTGGTAAGTCCCTTGAGGGATGAAAAGGAGGCAGCCAGAAGATGTGGAAAGGGTGTTTGCAGATTTCCTGGCTGAGTCCAACAGGCTAACCTCCTTCTATGTCACACCCAGTTTATCTTCATTATTTGTCGATTCTGTATATATGATTTTTCCTACTATGTAATTAAAAAAAAAATTATTTGTAACAACCAAATAAATCCTTGGGTCTTTTGACCTCCATTTGTAGATGTATGCAGAGTATCAAAACTGAGTTGCCCTACATGCACCCAGCTGAGGCTGACCAGGGCAATGCTTTGTCTTATGGATCAGGTCTCATGTACAGGTAAGCACAGAATGAACACAATATGGAAGGCTCTATCTCAGGAGCCAGTTGACGGGTGAGAGTCCCAACTCTCGCACATGTTAGTAGGGTGGCCTTAGGCTAGTCACTTACTTCTGATCCTTCTTTGCTGTTTTATAAAATAAAGAAAATGGAATCTACCATGATGGATTGCTTTTAGAATTTAAGGTTATAATCCTGGTGTGATAGCCTATATATGTATATGTACTGATATATATGAATTTCGCCTAGCAGCAGTGGTTCAGCCTAGTATTCCATAATTCAGAACACATACTGACTTTATAGAATATAACTTCTGCAAATAACTAGCATTGGCTGTTACTCTCTGATGTGTCCATAATTGCCCTAAGTATTTTGGGAGCAGGGAGGGTAGAATGGGCAGGGAAATTACATAAGAAAAGCACAGTAGAAGAGTCTTGCCTGTAGGGACTTGCTGACCCACTTTCTACCATTCCTAGGATCATTTTCCCGATTCTCCAAGGATGACCTTTTGATCCTTTACAGTCTGATTGAAATTAGAAAGTTGAATAATGAAGTGAGTGCAGAAGGCACTTATTCCTGGCCCTCCTATATCCGAGATCAAACTCTGCTGCAATTTAATGCACATATCAGACACCAGTAATCAGTTAGCGTCCCATGTAAATTGTTACTGAATGCATGGTTTACCTTCCTTTTTTGAAATGCAATTACACATAATCATTTTCCAGATTAGTTAATGATAACATAAATGGGTTAGCTATTTTCTCCAGAGCACTCTGTTAACAAGGCCAGGTAAAGAGTCTCCCTGCTAAGTTTTATGGTGCAACAACTGTTACAAGATTTTATTAAAGTGGTAGGGTAAGGAAATGTTTTTTTCTTGTCAAATATGTATAAACATTAAAGTATTTAATTACATACACACACTAATAATTGGACTACATGTCTAATGCTCTTCAGCAGTCTGTACATAACTTCTAAGTATTACTTCTAAAAACTTGCTTTTCGACTTGTATTCAACTGCAAAATGAGGTGTTCGGTGCAGAGCATAAACATCATTAGATTTCAGACACATGTGGGCTTAAAATCTTTAGAAATATTTTATGGAATTCCCAAAAAAGAAAAATCAGTGGAGAGAACAAAAACTAGCTGGCCAGTTAAGGTGAAATTGAACATGCATTTGAAAATCCTCATTTTCTCATTTTGCCTTGTTGAAATGAGTTAGCCATCTACAGACTTTCAGAATAGAACCTTCTAATTCTTCCTGTGAAAAGGCTGCACTGACTTGATAGATCATTTCCTGTTTGTACACAGATGGGAACTCTGAAGTGAGCTTGGGACAAGATAAGCCCAATGTGTTGGAGACAGGAAACTTCACTTCCGAGTGTTGAGGAAAGAGAGGTGCTGTACTGCACAATTCACTTGGAGTTCTACAAGAATGGTGACCCCCACCCCCAGCCGTGCATTCCAGGAGTACTCTGCCACACTGGCCCAGGATTAATACATTCTTGAACTGGTCCTCAGAATAAAAGCAAAAGTTGTGTTATTCCAGTGATTTAAATTAAAGTGACCTTTCTCGAGGTCACCTTATGTTATGTTAATGCTATTATTGTTTAGATTAAAAAACACTTGTCTCTATTACTAAGAATATGTAACTGTCTGAGTCTCCATCCAAATTTAAAGGGGTTAGCGGTAGTATCCACTAATCATGGCATAGTCATCTCACTCAAAAAGAATGCTAAAGGAGTTCATTCCATTCTGGCCAGAGCTGCAGCAACTGAAACAACTGAAGTTTGGATAAGCTGATATTTGGGCAGTAAGACAAGGGTACAAGAAGAAACTGTGTGCACGTGGGCTCTGCATCCTGCTGCACACTGCTGACCAGGTGCAAAGAGAAATATGAGGATCTGAGGGTGCTGTGGGTTTTATTACCAAAGGCAGCTGTGATGAACATTCCAGACCTTGGGGCAGAAGTTAGACAGAGCTGCCAGAAGGAACAATGAAAAGGGTTCTAATACTTCAGTTTGTATATAAAACTGAGCCAAGGAGAACCGAGTAAGAGCAGACAGTATTACTGTAATTCATCTAATATGTTTATATATAATCTTCACCCTGAAACTTTCTCACACCAAAGTCAATTCTTGTGGACCTAGCTCAACTGCGTGGGAGAGAAAAGAATGGCCCAGTTCCCAATCTCTGTCATTGGAGAAGAAACAAGAGTACAGGTCAAAAAAATCTTAATGTTTAGTATACTAATTTAACATTTAACTTTTTTTCAGTGCAGGCAGGCACTTTACCTCTGAGCTACATCGCTAACACCTAATATTTAACATTTATAACTAAAGCTTTTTAAACTCCAAGAACAACTTTTCAAAAAAATAAAACATGGAATCCTTTTATGAAATGCTTTTTGTGGAAGTAATACTAATGGTATCATGGTTAGAAGCTATATGTAATCTGGCCTTTAGCAGAGAGTACCATGGGAGAAAGTAATTTGGCCCAAAGGAGATCAATTCTACATATTGATTAACTATCCAGATAGAAATTTGTTATATATCTGCTATGGGATTAAAAAAAGAGCTCCCAGGAACCTCATGATAAATCTTCTTTTCTTGAATTTCTGAGAGTATGAAACTTGAATGTTGGATAAGGAAGCGAGATGCCATTAAAAATGGCTACACACTGTGGTAAGCACAGTAATAAAATTCTCATAAATGAAATACAACTGCAACAAGACAATAAAACTGCCCAGAAACAAAGCCTCTGCTCATGACTAAAACTTTGAAACTTCGCACAAAGGAGTTTTACTCCCAAGTGTATCATTACAGAACATGCCCATCTAAGATGTTGTTGCTAATTTTTTAAGAAAGCAAAATCTTCAAAGGAGGTAAAATAATTTAGAGAGAACAAGGGCTAAAGAAGCAATGGTTCAGAGCTCAGGGACTTGAGAACATGCTTCTGTGATTGAAATGCCAGGTCTTTATTATTTACTGTATGTATTTAGACATTTACTTAAAGTATCCGTGTCACAAGTTCCCTATTACATAATAAGGAAAATGCCAATTCTTAGCTGGCAGAGCAAATGTGATGCTGCTAAACATCCTACAAAGCATAGGAGAGCCCATACGACAGAGAACTGGCCATCCTCAATGCCACTAGTGCCAAGGTTGAGAAACCCTGGGGTAGACTGGTGAGAAGTAATGAGTAAATACATGAGAAACCACAGAAACATGCCTGGCATACCGGGATTACTATATCTGTGTTGACTCACCATTGTTCACAATCTGTTCATCTAGAATGTCTAGGCAGAATTAAAAACTGCGGATTCTAGGATGAGTCAGCCTGTGCTGACTACCTGAGGACTTTCTAGCATGAATCAAGACTATAGTTTTCATAGAATCAATGCATTTGGAAGCTAGAACATGAGGAATAACTCTGGAATTTTTGAAGATACTGTTAAATTTCAAATGGACTCCATGAAGGCTGCTTCTTGATGCAACTGAATGGGAGAGTGGGGAGTGGAAGAACAGAGGAGCTGCTTCCAGGACATAGAGCAGGAGTTGGGAAACATTTCTTGCAAAGCACTAGACAGTAAATATTTTAGCCTTATAGGCCATATGGTCTCTGCACCAACTAACCAACTCTATTGTTGTAGTACAAAAAGCAGTCACAGACAAATAAGTGACTAAATGGGTGTGGCTGGGTTCCAATAAAACTTTATTTACCAAAACAGGTGACAATTTGATTTTGGCCTGGAAGTCAAAGTTTGCCAACTTCTAGTATAAAGAACAGCTCACAGACTTTAGAGTCAAAGAGCAGCAGGTGGGAAAAATGTGCTGAACTTCTCTGAGCACATTTCCTTATTTGCATGTTTTTGATGAAAATGCCTGTAAACAATTTGACACAAAGTAGGCACCCAATAAATACTGTCTTCCTTTCAGGCACAAATAGTCGCAATTATTGAATTAACAGAATTTCAATTTAAACGTGACAATGGACTTGCAGCGTGGTTTTTACTTTTGCCATAATATCCTGCTGACTTCTGCCATGCTTATAACAAATATTGCTTCTCCTGTGATGTTTTTCCTAGGGTTACTCAACTGACCCCAACTTACATTCTTGGCATTAATACCACAGACATCATTTTGTGTTTAATGGTAACTTTGTTAAAAGTTTGAAAATGAAGAAGCAAAATGGAAGGTGTTGCTCACAGTTCATTCAAAAACAATAATCTCCTCCCTTCCTTTCTTTTATTAATTGCACACTTTATAAAACAAATGTTCCACACCCTTCCGTTTGGGCTGAGCTCACAGAATGAAGAAAAATATATCTATTACCCTGTCATGGGCACTTATCTCTATCAAGTCGGTTATATAAAGTTTCTGAAAAGTGTTAACGCTCTATCAAGCAATTTGCAACACATGTATTCATCCAAAATAAGCCTTTTTTGAAGGTTAAAAAAATAACTTGCAGAAGATGCTCACTGGTTAGGTGCAAGGGAAATGTGGAGGTGATGTGGTTCAGAGAACGGAAGTTATTTCTAATGGAAAAGAGGAAACTTCTATTCCATGACCTTACATTAATCACTTTCAATCTTGCATGTCATTTCTCATTATGTGACATTCTTTTTAGTTGTGCCATGATTCCTGGATAGTGATGTACTGGAAAAATACAAAGTTCAACTGTATTTAGGTTTGAGTTACTTAAGTATAAGTGCCGTCTGCTCCCCTGCAAAGTTCTGGGGAGTGAGGATCAGATCCCTGCTCTTTGGGATCCCTTACAGGGAGTGAAAAATACTTGATTACGCCACTGAAACAACTTGAACTTGGAAGTATAACTGGAAATGTTAAGTTTTGTTCTTTATAATGTCCCCACAAGTAATATTTATGAGCCATCTTGGCTGGTTGTATGAGCAGAAGCTCACAGACTGATTATTAAGTATCTTTACTGGCCAATATTTAATATCCTTGTTGATACACATAAAATGAAAGAGGATGGGGTTTATAAAAAGTGAACATAAGAGCTATGGTCATGATCAAGAAAGGAACTTGTACTGTCGTTCCATTTTAGAAGTTGTCCACCATCCTGTTCTACCTAAAGAAGAGTATAAGACAAAGATGGAAGTATAGATTGTTTCCCCCAAACAGTAAGAGGTGGGGAAGTGACACAGGGAAAGGAATGAAGCTAATAAAGTGTGCTTTACCAAGAGCACTTAGGGCAATGGACAACTCTGGGAAAGAGCACAAAACATTCCAGTCCATGGGGAGAAAGTAAGGGACTTATTGAACCTTGTCCCATCAGGACTGGCTGGAGGCCGTGGTGGTGGGTGATCAGTAACTCCCCTATGTAATTTGCTAGTCCTGGGAGGCACAGAAAAATTCCCCAGGCCAAGGAACAGAGGACAAGTGAGTGCCATGTGGTCATGGCACTAACAGCTAGAGAAAAGAGAGCTAATCTGATTAGGCAACTACAAGAAGGACGTTTCTTAAGATGAGCTATAGCAGAGGTCAGAGGAAGGTGGTGTCACAGTCATCCAGCTTGTTCTGCAGCTCCAAAACCTTCTGACTAATTGTGAGGCTAAACTCAGCCTGCATCTGACAGTGCTTTCTCTACTAACCTTGGTCATTCCTGACTTCAGGGCCACAATCTACCTATAAGTATTTATTTGCAATAGACCATAATTGGTCTAAATTTGGGCAATAGCTGGTAGAGTTGCCTGGGAAAGAAAACATATGAAGTTTAAGAAGTCAGATTAAAATATATATTTCCTCATCTAGAGACCCCTTGCTTCCATCATTTCAACTCATTGTGAAATTAGTATTGATTTTCTAAAACAGTGGTTTCAAAGTTTTAGGCCTCTGAAGTAACATTGATTTTTTTAAAGCTCAAGTTAAGGTCTGCTTGAAGAAATCCTCCTCCTTTCTCTTTCTCCCTCTCCTTCCCCTCCTTTCTCTTCCCATTCCCCTGCTCCCATTATCTAAAAAGTCAACTCTATTTCTATATACAAGCCTGACAGATGTTGCCTTCTCACCTTCCTACCTGGGAACCAGAAGACTCTGATCAAGTGTGTCAGGATCAGGGTTGAGGTGGGGGCTGGGGAAGGCTTCCTGCCAGGTAATGGAAACACTGCCTGCTTTAATTTTATTGCCAAGAACAAAGCCTTCTTAATGTTTAATAGAACCCTTAAAGGCGGGCCTCATTGGCATAGTTCTAATTTTTTCAAAACCACAAATAAGGGGAATTCTTTAAGGCCATTTCATGAAAAACAGAAGTAAAAAATACTTTATTCTACAAAAATTAAAGCAATCCTTTGTTTCAGCAGCTGACCCCAGTTTAACATTTGTATGTGTCCTCTTTTCAGGAGCATCTTTTGACACTGTCTACCTGCATGTGCCCTCCTTCATTCAGACCAGCACATGAAAGAACTAACATATGAAAAAACTGGTCAGAAACTGTCTTCCTTTAGGATGTCATCTCTTTGGAATTATTAGCTTCAGATAGCATGCTTTAGAAGCAACAATTTGCACCAGAAACCAACAAGCCAACACTCTCTTCTTGTAAACCCTAATTATCAGCCTGGGAACCACTGTAACTTAATTCAGTGCATATTTTGATTCTGCCAGAAAACTAAACCTGCTCTGGAGTCCTTGGATTCTAAGCTGCAGGTCTTGCTTCCTTCTTTGCCTAAAGTATTCACCAAGAGATCTTTGCAACAGTCTTAGTAACCAAGGAATGAAAGTGAGAGGAAATGAGGTCACTCTAGTTTCTCCATGAATGAAGAGGATGCTATCAGTATACAAGAGACATTTTTTTTCTTTTTTGCAGTACTGGGGAACAAACCCAGGAATGCTCTACCACTGAGCTACATCCTCAGCCCTTTTTATTTTTTTATTTTGAGACAGGTTCTCACTAAGTTGTCCAGACTGACCTTGAATTTGCAAGGCCTCCAGCCTTAGCTTCCTAAGTAACTGGTATTACATGTGTGTACCACCTCATCCAGCACCAGTGATAAGGTATGAAACAAACCTCAGAAGTCCTTTGTGGCTGATTTGGAGGGTGTGTGTGTGTGTGTGTGTGTGTGTGTGTGTGTGTGTAAGAGAGAGACAGAGAGAGAGAGAGAGAGAATGAGAGTATGAGTATATGTATGTGTACATGTGTGTGTCTAGGGATCAAGACAATCTGATATGTACACATGACCCAATAAGTCATCTTCAGACCCTAGTTGACGAAGCCATTATACATGCAGCCATTGTTTTGTAAGTGTTTTCCCCAACTTGAGACAAAGTGGCTATTGGTTCATACTTTCTTTTACAAATCAGAACAGGCAGAGAGGGTATCCTACAGAATTAAAAGGTACAGGTTTATAAGGGAAAGACCCACCATGACCTCCCTTCAGGGTTCAGCAATGCCCCCACAGACAGTTCTCCCATGTTTAATTTCCTTCACCAACTCCATCCACTTAACCTTAGTCCAGTAGTAGAGCCCCCAAGCTCAGTGAGAGCTCCCCTGTGTTCATCCATTATCCTGCTACTGCTTCTAAGGAGTTGTGGCTACTGAAATGCCATCACAGAAACACTGTTCTTGTACACTCTTCTGAAGAAGGGTCCTCTCTGCCCTTTGGGGTGAGATCTATGCAAATGAGCTAGCACTGGAGGGAGGAAGCAGGTGAAATCTGGGAGCATCCATTCACTCACCAATAGTCAGTGCTGTATGCAACATTTGGGAGATCCTATGAAAACTGTCCCACCTTTCAAGGAGTCTGAACCACAAGGAGAGGGAATAGACATGTATTTACAGGGCATGGGAGTTTTTGTCCAAGGATGACATCTATACAAACCATTTACTATGTAGTTTTCCTTAACATTTAAATTCAAATTTAAATTTAAAATAAAATTGTGGGCTGGGGAGATAGCTCAGTCGGTAGAGTGCTTGCCTCGCATGCACAAGGCCCTAGGTTCAATCCCCAGCACCATGGGGGGTGTCTCTGAATCAATGTTCGATTAACTCAAGTTGAACAGACACAACTTCATTAGATAATCAATTCCATTTATAAATTAGCTAAATTCCTACACATATTTTTAAAAATTGAGGTCAAATTTACATACAAGGAAACATGTCAATCTTAAGGGACAGTGCAATGGAATTGAATAACCAATCTAACAGTTCAATCAAGATATAACACATTTGTATGATCCCAGAAAATGCCCTTGAGCCCTTATTCTAGTCAATCCTCACCCAACTCCCAGTGATCATTTTTCAGATTTTTAACACCAAATTATAACATTTTAAACTGCATTATAAATTTACCATGTTCAATTTACATTATGAGCACTTCAAATGTCTAACAGGATAAAATTAAAGCCAAGTTAATCCTTCCCTAGTCCTTAAGTAGCTCTTATAAATTGAATAAATTAAACTTACAAACACTGTATAGTGAAACTCAAGTTCTCTTGAACACTCCAATATTGTTTTGACTTCCATCTTAAGATCCTAGGTCTAATATAAATTACATGTCTCAAATTTGCAACTTCAAAGCAAATCTGTCTGATTTCTGTAAGATGCTGTGTTTTTTAAAATGCTACAGATTATAAACATCTAAAAATATTCACCTCTAAGTTTTAATATTGACTCTGTGGTATTGTTAAGGTCTTCATCTTTATATATAAGTCTCAAAGTTCCTTGGGGAGGAGGAAAAACAAAAGAATCTTATTATACTAAAAGAAGCAAATTTTTCTTTCAAAGAAGTTGCAGCTACCAGGTCTGTGATTAACAGCTAAAGATTTGAGAACAACCTGAAGATATCCTTGCTCTACTACTACCACAGATGTATACTCACTGAGCCCATATGATGGTGGGTTCAACATAATTCAGTAAGAATCCCCCTAGGGATTTAAATTCTTTCAGTCCTATCACTTGGTTCAGGTAGAAATTGAGTAGCCAATCCAGTTACCATATTTTATTAGTTGGTTGGATTCACCTCATTTCTTCACTGGTTGAATTTGGTTATATCTGGCTTCAGGTCACATTTATAGTCATTCAAATGACATTCACATCAAAAGGTTACTGAGATAATTAAATCAGGAAATGATTATAAGAGCTTGTCAAGTGGTCATAATTGTTTTTCTTGCACATTTGCATAGACCCTACCACTTTTGCTTTCCCACTCTCCAATATATACTTTGTTGTGGGACTGTAACATTTTTATATAGTTATCTTTTCCTTCTGATACCAGCAAGGACGAAGGAGACACCATCCTCCCAACATGATGAAAATGGACACAAGGCTTCCTCGAATAAACTTATCCTGCAGCCCAATGCCAATGTCTCCTAGTCAGGGAATTAAGTCCCTATGATAGTTTTTATTACTTCATACATGTGAACCTGATGTTCTCTATCTAGTGAAAACAGTTTTTCAAGTATAGTAAAAATTCTATCATAAATTCCCAGGCTGAGAAGTTACCTCACTTGGTTGTAAAAACCTTTATGTGTTGCTCCTCGCTGTGAGCCTTTTATATTCAGTGGTAGCCTCAGGCCTTTTACATAGCTGAATTTAAAATTTCATATTTCTGTTTCAAACAAAAATAACCAGTACTACAATTGCACTGTTGTTAATGGAAAATTTATATGCATGACTCAATTATTTTGCTGTGGAATTTCAAAATTAGAACAAAGCTCTTCGGTTTTTCCTACAACACTTGGCAATTAAACATATAAGTCAACTGAATGAAAGCAAAAGATGTGTCCTCTTTCTCTCATAATCTATACTTATTTTATATCCAGGCATAATTTTAACCTGATTCTCATAAAGAAGACAAATTTATATTCATTTATTGAAAAAAATAGATTTAACTAAATATTCAACCCACTGATTCAGTGATACCATGCTTGCTTCTGAATGAAATGAAATAGAGCCACAATGCAACCCAACATTCTACCTGAGAGCCACCTGCACACCTGCAGTCATCCTCTCTCACTTGGAACCACCAGCTAAGTAAGATCATCTCATGTTCAAGTTGAGTTAGAGCTAGCTATAATGGTTAGTTTTTTAACATGTGCAAAAACTGTTCCTATTATTCTTTATATCATGCCAGAAACGTTTCCACTGCTCTAGCTAGTTACATGTCACTATTTCATGACAAGGAAGTTGTGTGTGGAGTAGTATGAGGGAGATGTGATAAATAATCCTTGTATAGTGCAGAGAGACCACATTAAGATGCATCAGAAAAAAACATGCTTTTACTCTTCCTTTCTACTGCTCAACCACTAGTCACCCAATTAGGGCCTATTCCTCCACACCTGAGTGTTAACTTGGCAATCTGTGCTACATATTCAAACATATCTGAGGGAGTATCTTCAGAGGCACGTACAAGTGATCAAACTCCCATATGAGTCACCTGGTAGGATTCTGAATACAACATGATAGTACATTCCACCCGAACTAGAATGATTAACAGATGATGAAAAGTATGGATAATGTTTTAAGTTTCAAAGCTGAAACTGGGGGATATTATTCTAAAAGTAATACCAGAAAACTAAGCCTTATTTTCTTTCATTGATAAGATTAATCCCTTATGCCAAAATGGTGGAAGATTTTTCCTGATATCTTCTCATTATTCTTCATGAATATATCCAAGAAAATAATAGTTTACAATGCCTGTTTTGAATCAGTTTATTTTTAAGGAAATGGTGCTGAATCTAAGGGAGGAGATATTCAGGTTATATGTTTGATACTCCTTTTATAAACAATTAAATCTAATATTCATCAAGAGAAATTAAGTTTATTTCATAAGTTGTTATTTTAGTTAACTTGGTGGTGTAAACTAGATACATAAGCGTTATGTACAAGCAATAGCCAAAAATGATTTTTTTCTGAATTGATGAAATTCTATGTAGACTGACAGTTCCTTTTCTCCTTTGTCATGAAAATCCTAAAACCTGAACCTGAGAAATCAACTTTACCATGGTAGTTACCATAATCCAGTTTTTGAATGCAGCCATATTTGCCCTATCACATTATCATCATTTCAGAGTCATGTACATGGAAAATGATAACTGAATAGGGTATGTATGGTATGGTTTAATAAGACCCAGAATCTGACTCTAAATAATCTCTTAAAGCATCCTTCTAGGGAGTGAGATGAGGTAGGAATCTGATCCTTACCTGCAAGTGACAGTGGATTATAACTTTGGATATTTGAATTGGCCCCCAGCAGTACGTATTTCACATGTCTGTCTGACACACATGAGTTTGGACACTGGGCTTCATCCAGTGGTTCTGGATGAAGCATTTGCTAAGGTTTCCATTAAGACAGAATGCTTTGACATTATGAAATTGCACAACAAAATTGAATTAAACAAAAAAAGCTCATCTTTCTTTTCTAATCCAGTGATTTTTCACTATTTCAAAATTTACAAAGAAGTGCTTTCAGATCCTGGTTAATGAGTTTGAAAGTCTTCTACAAACTCTCATCTATTTTGCCAAGATATTTTTTTATAATTTCTTATAAGCTACACATCACGCAAGATAACTCATATCCCTCAAACCTCTCAATTTATAGAGCAGAAACATAATGAAATGGCACTTAATTCACCCACAAAAAGTTTTGTTGCTCTACACACCAAGAGCACTGGAGAAACTCAGACAAAGTTAATAAAAGAGCAAACCTCCCATTAAACAAAAGAAGAGAGTGTAAAGTTTTAGTAAGGAAAACAGTGGCAGAGAGTTTTTTTTTAAGTGATCACAAACCAAGCAAGACAACCCAGAGGGGCCAAGGCTAGCACTTTGACAGGATTCTGAATTAGAGCATGTCCTTCTAGGGTGACTCTGGGCAAGGACAGTGCACCCTGCTGGGCCTCTATCTTCCCAAAACAGCTATGACAGTTGTTCACTCTTTCCCAGTTGTTCTCTACCACTATTTCACTGTGGATTTATAGTCATGGTCACCTATAATTCCCAAAATGAACATCTAGTGTGTGTTAAGATGTTGTATTTGCTATGAGAGAATTGGATGAATACCAGTGACACTAATAAACTAGGTCTTCTGATTTTTCTAAGAAAATGGGAAGGGGAGATGGAATAATGAAGAGATATAGTCCATATGTGACCTAAAAAGGTAAATTCTGCAGCTGGTCCAAATTTTGATCATTTTGCATAAGCTTGTCCTACATTCCATATAACCTTATCTCCCAACTCACCTGAGGGAACTATATTTCTCTCCAGAAGAAAAAAAGCAGAGCAGCTAAAAACCCATTTGTTTTTAGAATCGCAGCCATCAAGTTACATGAACATTTCTTGGGGGAACCAAAGTTCCTCTTTCAAAGCCTCCACCTCCTCAGTCACAAGCTGTCTTGGCCTTCATACTCTCTGTCCTCTAGTTTGAAAACGATTTGGCAATTACACAATCAAAAAACCATTTTGGTTGCTTACTCTCATTTATAAAACAAGTACGAAAATAATGGGAATGGGAGAAAGGCCTTCAAATGCCTCCATTTTAAAGAAAAGCAAAGGTGAAAGCTCAGGAGGAGGGGTAGACTTATACTGGAAGTGGCATTTCCTCCCGAGTCCATGGGAAGGAATTCATTGATTTAATTTACAACAATTAGGACTTGCCTCAGTGCTGGGAGTTTTCTTTAGCTCTAGCTGGCATGGGAATTATTTTCCTGAGGAATGCTAAGACCCAAATACAAGGACACCTTCAGGAAGAGGAAAAGGAAGAAGTACAGTCTAGGAACCTAGAATGTGAATCAGGAAATTCTTTTCCAATGCACTGATTTAAAAGAATAGCATGCTAGTGCCTAACAAATTCCACTATCTTTTTAGAGTTTCCTAGTGCTGTGAAGTTTTTCCTTGCATGGGTGATTGTCTTGCATAAAGACATCCATGTTATTTTCCCAATAACCAAAAATATTATTTCCTGAAATAATTAGGGATTTCAATTGTAAGTGTGAAACTCACAGAGGTCTGTGTTCCTTCAACATATGTGAAACTTCAAGGGCAAAGTTCAAATTCAGATGGAATTATGAAAGACCTCCCACACAAAGCTGGTTCCTACCTATCCTTCCTTCTTACACATCTTCCATTTCTCCAGATAAAACCATTTGCTTTGTATGCATGCAGTGCTTGTTTCCTGTTCCCACGCCATTGCCACTGTCCGCCCTGCAAGCAGTGTTGCTTCTCTCTCTCGGTAAACCCAAACGGTGCCTTCCCTCCTCTTGAAGGAAGGTTAAGATCACATGTGCCCTCTCCCACCCGCTGCTGGAAGTAATTGTATATTACACACACCTTTTTCGTGGTAATTACAGTTTTCTACTTTTTATTGTACTGTCAGTAATCTTTTGTGTTTGTGAAGATAGCCTCCTGTGGGCAGGGTCCTCTGCAACTAGCACAGTGCAACATACAGGGTGGGAGCTCTAGTCACACTACTGGCATAAGCAAATCAATGGGAAGCTCTAACAAATTAAAGTGACTATAGGCAAAGTTTTACAAATTCCCCCAGAAAGTACCTATTTAGCAAGCATAGTCCAAAGACCAACAGTCTCCACAACAGAAAGTTCTCTTAAGCAAAGTTAATCAAAACATGGAAATAAGACAAAGAGAAGACTGTGTGCCTTCCAATGTCATACTAGTACATACTCCATGAACCATCTTTTATTGCCATGCTGGTTCCTTCGTTAATGAGACAAATAAATCTCTCACATGCACTCATTCAATTATATGAGAACTGATTGTTCAACTTTTTAACAATTATTCTTTGACAAAGTTAATAACTAGGAATAAAGAAATAAATGTAAAAGTAGGTACTGCCACGATCATCATTTTTCTACTCATAAATTTAATTTTTGTCTAGAATAAATGTCCTGAATTCCTTATTTACTCACCTGCAAACATTTGTTCCCATTCCAAAAGATTTATACAAAGCAACAGAGAAAAGAATGAATATTCTTTACTCCTAATCTAGAATAACTTCTAATGACGTGTATGTGTCTATTTGCAAGTCTGCTACAATTGACTCAGTAATAGCTTCATTTTAAAAGCCTATATCTCAACTAAAATATCTGATCTCTTGAAATAAAATTTCTTGAATTTATCTCTCACCTGAAATTATTGAACATGATAGAATGCAACTTGATATCATATTAGGATGAAAAGCATTTTGTAAATTCAACTAATATTAATACTGCATTAGGAACAAGGCATTTGTTCTGAACTCACTACCAGCCATAATGGAAACCAGACACTAATGCCTTTAAGTAGTAACTAGCAGAAATTGAACGAAATAATCACCCAATTCATAAAGCATTTATAAGATTTACCATAAAGTGCAGGTATTTTTAACCAATGAGAAATTATTCTTTCTTACTATCCCAAATACCAAATGACATCGCATCATAAAAATATGGCACATGAATCGTTCTATTTTGTTCATCCATTTATTCATGTGCTACATATTTATTTACCCTACATAATGTTCACTACTACCTCCAATGTTCTTTTATCAATAAGGCTCAACGTGTTCCCAGGGGAGATCGATGACACAAGTAAATCCCATGGAAGCAGAATAGAAAGGTCTGGGTTCCACAACACACTGTCACTGTTGCTGCTGCCTTCATACTCCCAACTTACATGCAACATGATTGAAAAGACTGCTTCTGTCTTGAGGATCACATAGTTCTTTAAGCCAAGGGCCTCTGACAAGAACCTCTGAGCTACTCTGGTCAGTTATAATCTACTCTCTCACCTCCATTTTGCTTTTATTGCTCCTCACTTTCCTTTTATATGTCTTTCCCTCCCCCGTCCATGACAGCCTGCTCATCAGCACAGAGTGAATGGCTCAGGTAGGGGAGGAGGACACATCTAATTCCTAACCCCTAGATATTATCACAGAAAAGCATAACAAATTATTAGTTCTAGCTCACATGTTTCTCAGTAATCATTTTAAAATTTTCAATCACAATGAGAGTACTTATAAGTACAAACTTTATGAACCTAAGTATCTGAAGCCTTCCATCAAAGCCCCAGTGTTTGCATAGTAGATTTGCTTTTAAGTTGAAAGTATCTGAAAGCAGCATTTACTAATTTTTACTGTGCTGAAGAATGTATCACTGCTAAACACCATTGTGTTGCACGAATAAGCTTATAACCAATCCTGGAGTATTTTTAAAAACAGCTTGTGTGAAATCTACTAAAGTCTCACTCCCCGCTACACTTTCAGCTAAGCTGTACTTTTTCTCTTTTAATTCCCCCTCCACATAACATACTCATCCAATCTAGAACCCTGGCAAATGTCTCACTCATATTTTGTTTTAGTAGGAATGGAAAAAAATGCTGACTATTTAACTGTGTCCCATCATTAACTTTTTGAAGTTGTAATCTAATTTTAGAGAAACTAGACTATGAAAAGGCAAGCATTTTAAAAAATGCAATACTCTACTAGCTTGCTCTCTGGCTACCATACTGTACTTTAATTGTGTTATTAGTGTTGAAATAGTCCATTTGCAGTCATTGTGCATATTTGTCCAAAACAAGGTGCCTGAGCTACTTTTGAATTTATTTTAACTGATACACAAAAACATTGAAATTGTACATATGTACGGACGCCTGAGCTTTGACTGTATAAAATCTACTATGCCAGAGTCTAAAATTCAAAGACGAATTATATTTGGTTCCTATTTTCAGATAATTCATATTCTAATTGGAAAAATGGAAGAATACATGAAATGGTGATTAAGTCACAAGATTACTGACAATAATGTTATGAGATTCAGAGAAAGGAGGGATGAGTCTAGTCCAGAGAACCAGAAATATTTACAACTAAAGTACTCCTCAACTCAGAACTTGGAGGACAGGCAGGAATGATTCAGATAAGTAGACACGGAGTGCGGGTGAGGCTACCGGGCAGGGGGATCTTCTGGGCTAACGGCCAGAAGGCTTGAAGGCGTGTGAATAGGCAATTGTTTCATTTCAGTGCATGGGGTGTGGTTAGTGGGAAAGCCAGGCTCAGTGAAGATGGAAAAGGCCTCTGAAAAATTGCCATGAAGTACTGGCATCCATCTTTCCCCTATGAAGTACAGCATCATTGCAGGTTGTACTGGTGCAATTCTGGTTGATTTGTGGAAATATCTGACAAATAAAAAGCATTTAATATATATGTGCAGTTGGTTAAATTGTGCCTTCCAAAGTATGTTCAAAGTGGCCAATGAACTGGGCCTTTTTTAGGAATAGGTATTTGCAGACAAGTTAAAATGAAATCATAATGGAGTAAGGTAGGCTTGAATCCAATTACTGATGTCATAGGAAGAAGGGAATTTGGACACAAACACAGAGACATATTGGAAAAATGTCACATGACAACAGAAGCCTAGATTCAAGTGCTATAGCTGCAAACCAAGGAAGTCCACCAAAAATATGGGAAGAGGCAGGAAGGATCCTCCCCCAGAGTCTTCAGACAGAATAGGGGCCTTGGCTGCACCTGGATCTCGGACTTCTGGCATCCAGAACTGTTGTTTTATGCTGCCCAAGCATGTGGTAATTTGTTACAGCAGCCCTAGTAAACTAACAGAACACCTTATAAATAGTGCTTTCTTTGGCTGTTCTTTGTAGAGGTGATTAAAATCTATACTACTAGGCATGCTATGTAATGCTGGATCAAGGAGAACTATAAATAAGAGAGGGGAAAGCAGTCCTGGATGGGGAAAGATTCACTGAGGTTCTAGTTCTTTCCAATTTCATCCATCTTATATATTTGGCTTCTACAAAAGATTCAATTTGAACAAAGATTCCTGTTTGAGATTAGAAAGCATGTGGATATAAAAATGCTGACCTAGCAGTTTTCACATGAAATATACCACACAGAGATAGACACTTACTTCAACATGTTGACAGGTTTGGATGAGCTTAGCCAAAAGGGTCTCCAGTTCTGTGTTCCTCTTAATAAGGTTGGTGAGGTTACTCTCTAAGTTTTGCTGTTCAAAAAAGAGAGGAAAAATGTTATTCTGCATACTTTTATATTTTACTATACAAAAAACTAATCATACTCAGAAAACTGATACATTTTTCAGAAACTGACGAAATGGATGCAATTTCAAGTATTTATAGATTCAAACTGGATTTTCAAAGGTTGCATTTCAAACAACTCTGTAGAAATACTCCAACTTCAACTTTTTTTGTTACTTCTTGTACTAAGATATTTAACTGAATAATTAATTATGGGTTACTGCTAGGTTGTAAACTAGGGAGAAAGGAAATAATTGGATTTTTATCCCTTTACCTGAATCTGAAATGGCGATAATATAAAGAACGTATTCCCACATCAAATCACCTACTTTTGAATTTTTAGGATTTATCATTTTATGGTCAGGCTGAGGAAACTCTCTTGAAAGGTTTGACTTGATCAGCTATTGCTGTCAATATACCCATTTACAGGCATTTATAAGATGTCCTCGTCACACACATTTACTCATACTGCATTTTATTGTACATGCTTCTATTCTTTGTCTATCAATGCCAGAAAAAAATCCCTTGAACATTCTACATTACTGTCCTGCTTAAGACTATAGAATTATTCCTTATTCCTTTATAGTTTCAAGTTCTAAAAAAATCCTTGGAATGAATATCTAATCATATTTTCACCCATAATAACCCTCTGTTCTGGGTAAGACTCATTTAAATTCCTTCTTATGCTACAAGTTCTTCATTTATAACATTCATTCATTTACTTATCTATTCACACAACAAGTACTTATTAAGCTTCTAGTATATGACAGACTCAGAGAGTTACTAGAAAAACAAAGATATAAGTATCTACTCCCTGTTCATGAGGAGATGGCTGTGCAACTGGGAGAGAGATGCTGTAAGTGAGAGGAGGGGGACAGTTGATGGCTATCTGGAGGTTTCCAAAAGGGCAAAGTCTTTTGTCTGAGGCTAGAAGGATGGGTGGGGATATTTTGTTGGTCCCAAGTGGTCATTTCTTAGGAAGATGATACAGGTGGAAATGAGTATGTGAAGATAGATCAATGTCATATAAGATCAGGGAAGTATAAGAGTGCAAAGGATTAGTGAAAATATATGCTTTAACCTATGAGTAGTTCCCCAAATACAGGAGATATGCAACAATGGGAAATTTTGTGGGAAAGATAATAGATCTCATATTTTTAATGCCATCAGGGGAAGATGGTTTGGATGTTGGAGGTGTACTTAGTGGTAGAATGCTTGCACAAGCCGTGTGTTCTATCCCTTGTGCACATACCCCCAAAACAAGATTTGCAAAGAGTGTAGGGATTT
This sequence comes from Sciurus vulgaris, assembly GCF_902686455.1. Classification (NCBI taxonomy): domain Eukaryota; kingdom Metazoa; phylum Chordata; class Mammalia; order Rodentia; family Sciuridae; genus Sciurus; species Sciurus vulgaris. Next base: position 131,664,544 of record NC_136471.1, on the reverse strand, counting down.
TGAAAACTAACATTTTCATACAGGTAATAACATTGTATTTTTGCTGTAGAATTTATGGAATTTTTAGCTTGTTCTACTTTCTGAAACTTTTTACTTAGAAAGGTGTATTGAGGTAAAGGATCACTTTTATCTAACACTTAAAATGAATATGTCAAAAGCAGAAATCTCTGGTTTTAATAAATTAAAATTATTAATCTGACACTGATTTTATTGTCTAGGATTTTTCTTTAATTTCAATGGCTGTATTTTCCTTTCCAGTAGGTTCTTATCACATCTCCCTTTTTTTGTTGAATTGCTTTCTGCTCCTTTTCCAAAGATGCAATTTCCTTCTTCATAATTTCAAGAAAACTAAACATACTTATTCTTAAGCCCTTTTGAGAAAGGGCAATTGCACATTTCCCTGTATTTGCTTAATGTTTCCCCAAGAATCTGATTTTATCTTGTGTCTTGTAAGTTTTGTCTGACAGTTCATCTGATGTAACCTTTCCTCCCTGTGCTGTGATTTGGGGATTGAGATATCCAGCAAGGTGAGGTGCACACTCTGAGGTTAGGACATAAGGTTTTTTCCCCAAAGAGAGCAATCCCCCCACAAGACACTATCAAAGCTCAGATTCTGGTTTGGCTCAGAGCCTCTATTTCCTTCCAAGAGAGTTCCCTGTCTGGCTTCAATTCCAGAGAAGGTGTGAGGGGTCCTTTGAGCCTGGTGTGTGCACGGGGAGTCTTTACTTCCAGTTGTATGGGGCTAATACCACAGGCAGTGGACACTGCCCCATGCATCCTCTGAAGTCCCCACTACCCCATCTCATTTCTACTTCTTGGGAGCAACCCAGCTTCAGTTTCCCCCTCCTCATTCTGCACTTTCTTTCATTTCTAGTTCCTGGAGATTTTCCACTTACATTTAAGCTTGGTTATGGATTCTTTTAGATACACTTTAAAATATTTTGTTCGTAATTTTCATGCATTTAGAATTCAGGGGGCGATTTGTGCCTATTTTAGCCAGAGCGGAATCCCAACAAGAAAACCAGTTTTGCCTTTGAAACACTGAAAACATTTCAAATATAACTATTTTAAAAGAGAAAAACAACTGTTTCTCATGTAGAGGACGGAATACAAAGAGAGGCCAGAGAGTCAAAGAGTGATTCAGGTACAACTTGATTTCATGTTTGCATCAAAGAAAAATTTGCTTTCAAAGTTCTTAACAACCACCCTTCCCCCTCCACCACCAAAAGCCTTAAATTTTTCTACTGTTTGGATTAAGTGAACTCCAACTGGTCATCACTTTATGGTCAGAGACCAGAAAATGATTCTGAGGTACTGCATTATTCAATGTCCTTGATTTAGATGTGAGTATTATAAGGTATATTAGTTTCTTTTTGTGTGTTAATCTTAGGGAATCCTTTCACTTTTCTGGTTGGCTGACCCTTCATAGCAGGAAATTTCTAAGGAAATACATCATCTATCTGTTTACAGTTCAATTGTCATAGGTATGACTTTTCTAAAGCTAGTCAGTAAGAGAGCCAAATAAATGCAATCCAACACATTAAGATTTTACAAACATCTGCTTGCACCCCCTCCCTTTATTAAGTATACATCATGTATAAAATCTGTTTTTAATCAACTAATACATAGACTAAAGCCTGTGGTTTAAACACTTTGACCTATCCAGATCCTTTGGGGTTATTCAAATTTAAATAGTACAAGTGTTACTGAAGTCCGCAAAGAATTATTGAGTTGGTTAGAAGTATAATAAAGGGAAATTATGCTGGGAGAGAGACTTGTTTCCAAGTAGTACCAAAGGCACTGACAACATTTTTGACTAGAATGTGGGTAGTGGGAAAGGAACAAAATCCACTCTTCACTCAGTCATGTGTCCACTTCCACTACAGGGACTTCTCTGGAACTGTTTTAGAAGTTAACTCTATTCGTTAACATCCTGTGTGGTGGTCAGTAGGTTCAATAACCTTTTGGTTTTGACTGTACTTTATTCAAAAGAGAACTTTTTTGGCATGGGAGTCTTAGGACTAGGTAGACATAACTATCATATAGAAGTCTAAAAACTTCCAGAGTACAAAAAAAATTAGTGTCCTGTTTTCACATTAAAAACATCAATATATTTACATCTCCTTATCCAGTCAAGCTTTATAGAAACCCAAGAAGTGAGAAATGAGTGATCATGTATGAGTGAAGAGACTCTCTTGGATAAATGACTGGACATGTCTTGGGCTCAGTTTTCCCATTCATAAAGAGCAGATAATGATCAATCTACCTATCTATGGTATTGTTAAGATCATATGAGAAAATGAACATTATATCAGGAAAGTACACATAAGCTTGCTAAAATTATGAATTTGAGGATAAAACAGTCCAATCTGGGTATCGGACACCAGAAAGGTCCATTCCTTTATCTCTGGCAAATATAATTTGCAAGCCTGCTGATGGCTTTTCTATAAGCGCCTATGCCTTTCTGTTCTAGGACTGTACTTGGCCTGAGGCAAGGCAGCCTACAGTACTAGAGAGAGTCAGGGGAGGCCAATGCATCCAAAGCAGCAGTCCACCAGAAACTGCTAGAATTGGTGAAGGAACAGCACAGTTTCCTCACCTTCTGGGTGGGACCACTCTGAGTCTTGGTCTATAAAATCTCATCCAGGGCCCCACTGGGAGGGGACATGGGTCCACTTTAAAACGACCTCTTTCCTCTTCCTTCCCTCCCATGTTTCTTCCCCTTCCAGGTGCTTCCTGGATCACTTCCCAAGTCAAATTCTCAGAGTCAGCTTCTGGGAGAACTCACCTAAGACCACTTCCATAGACAACCTAATATTCTCTTTTCAAGTATCTATGAGGAACTGCTATATTAAAAAATATCTTGGTGCAGCTGACTGCAGTGGCACATGCTGGTAATCCCAGCAACTTGGGAGGCTGAGGCAGGAGTATTGCCAAGTTCTATGTCAGCCTGGGCTACTTAGTGAGCCCCTAAGAAACTTAAGACCTATCCAAAATAAAAAATAAAAAGGCTGAGGATATGGCTCAGGGGTAAAGTACTCCTGGGTTAAATTCTCAGTACCTGCCACTCAAAATAAGATCTTGGTGCTGCAGAAGGATATTTGCAAATGCCCTCTCTCTGACTTTTCCTAGATGCCACATACCCTCAAAACCAGTGTTTAGACAAGCATCATCAACAGAAATCGAACATGAGTCACATTTAAAATTTTCTAGTAGTGACATTTTAAATGTAGCAATAAGTACAACTAATTTTAATATTACCATTTCAACATTTAATCAGTATACAAAAGTTGATGAGATGTTTCCCATTCTTTTCCTTTCTTTTTACCAAGTCTTGGAATCTGATATGTTACTTATAACACATCTCAATTCACACCAGTCACATTTCAAGCACTCAGCAGCCACATGTAGCTAGTGGTCACCATACTGGACAAAGCAACTCTAGAGTCTCGATCTGGGACCTACAAGCTTTTTATGCAGAGCTATGTAAAAAATATTTTTGGCTTTACTAGCTTTATACTCTCTGTCATGATGACTCAATTCTGTTGCTGTTTTAGCATAAAAATAACCATAGCTATTATGTAAATGAGTGGGCAGGGTTGTGTTCCAAAAAAGCTTTATTTGCAAACAATGAGAACAAAGATTTAACCCACAACTGTTGTTTGCCCAACTTTGGGCTAGAAGAGAAAAACCAAAATGCTGACATTCTCTGGGCTACTGGAATGCCCATACCTGTTCCTATCAAATACTAACCATTTTTTAAAAATATTTTTGTAGCTGTCGATGGACTTTTGTTTATTTATTAATACATGGTGCTGAGAATCGAACCCAGTGCCTCACATGTGCTAGGCAAGTGCTCTATCACTGAGCCACAACCCCAGCCCCTCAAATACTAACCTTTGTCCCCAAGCTTCTGTGTAAGTTTAAACTAGATGCCACTCTATGGGCCTCAGAAAGGATTTTTTTATGCAGGAAACTGAGAGAGCTTTTACTTATGTCTGGAAAGCTTAGCTTCACAAAATTCACAAAAATCTCAAGAAAATTAAACAGTATATGACATATAGACACATTAATCTGAGGAACATCATGCTTAAGCACACAAAGCCTGCATCCAGTCTGCTTGGGTTCAAATGCTAGCTCTAAGACCTTCAACAAGTTCTTAACCTCTTTGTGCCTCAGTTTCCTCATGGGGCTGCCAAGGTGATTAGAGGAGGAAACACATGCAAGTCCTTGGAAGAGTGCCTGGCATGTGGTGTGCTCTATCAGTGCTTGCTAAATGGAATAAAGAACTTGTGTTTTGAGTTTGAAAGTTATACTGATAAAAGCTTAATTTGTAATACTTACACCATCACTGTGATAGTTCAGATCTAGAAAGTTCCCCAAAGGCTCATGTGTTGAGGCTTGGTCCCCAGTTGGTGGTGGTATTGGGAGGTGGTAGAAGCTGAAGGATGTGGGGTCTTGTTGAGGCAGTGGGTCATCAGGGACTTGTCTTTGAAGATTTTACTTTGTCCGCACCCACCATTTTCTTCCAGCCATCATGTGAGCAGCTTTGTTCCACTAAGCATTCCCCACCATGCTGTTCCCCCTTACCAAAGCCCACAGCAATGAGGCCAAGAGATGATGGACTGAAACCTTTGAAACCAGGAGCCAAAATAAATCATTCCTCCTTTAAGTTGATTTTTCTTAGGTATTTTGTCACAGTGACAAAAAGCTGACAAAATCACCAAACTAAGAGCATGCCCAAACATTTCATAAATTTTTCCTTCAATAGATTTTCAGTTTAATAGCAGAGAGTTACAAGAATATATCCTCCCACTTATTTCCCCAAGACACTGAATCCAATTTGCTCAATAGTCTCATGATGTTATGATTACTGTCAGAATTTCCACTGAGACTGCTGGCTCCTATTTGAGACCCATGCATATATATATATATATATATTTTAGAAGTTCTAAATTTCAATGAATGCTAACATTACTATATGATATCATCTCATCTGTGAAGTCCTCATCATCACCTAATCCAATGGGTAATTCCTTTCCTTTAATGCTCTGTCTGGATGCCATGCTATGCTCCTGAGCCAGCTCTTCTGTGGAGTTAGACTTATTCCTAGGCCTGAGCATGGGCATATGCTCTTCACGATCTGCCTGGAATGCATCTGCATAATAGGAAATAACTCTACTATCAAAGAGAAAGCATAATGAAAGTACAGTATATATTGAGTACCTGCTGAATATCCATATAGTTTTATTCCCTTTCCACTACATACATTTAAATATTCATGTGGGAAAACTTAGCATGTAGAACTACATACTCATTGGACAAGCTTTCTGAAACCTAATGTAGTAAATAAACTAATGAGTTAGTTAATTTAACAATGCCTACAACCCTTTAGAGCTTTTATCATTGGTAGAGTCGAGTCTGAACCCAAGAGGGAGCACCTTGGTAGTTTAGAAGCCTTCTCAAGGAATGTTATGTAACTCAATCAAGATCAAAAGATATCTAGCAAATAAAGAAAAAAAATAGTTAAACAAACATAAAGAAGATACATGGGGGTACTAGGGGTATAGCTCAGCTGGTAGAGGGCTTGCCTTACATACACAAGGTCCTGGGTTCAATCCTCAGCACTACAAAAAAAAAATATCTGGGGAACTGGGGAAGACAAATGCGATATCATTGAACAGATTTTTATAAACACAGTGTTATACAAATAGGAATAGTCTAGCAATTTTCATTATCATTGATTGACATACCTATTCAAATCCTATCTAAAATGAAAGCCAAGTTGCTCCTTGCTTTAATTCATCACCTCTTCCCAGGGTGATTTTTGTCACAGTGCTTTCATTCTGTGAGAGTACTAACATTGTGCTAACAATGACGTAATTCATTACCTCTTCCCCCAGTGAGTTTTACCAGTGTTATTATGCTGTGAGGGCAAAGGATGTGCTAATAGTCATTGTTGTTAAAGTAAGTGCTATGGAGTGGGTGTGGATCAAATGTTCTTCAAGTGTTGACTGTGATTAAAAGTTTGGTCCCCGGGTGGCATTATTGGGAAGTGGTGGGGTCTAGTAAGAGGTCCTTGGGTCGCTGGGGTGTGTATGCTCTTGAAGGGGATATTGGGCTCCTTCCTGTCTCTCTTTGCTTTCCAGCTATGTGCTAAGCAGCCTGAGTATGACCCCATCAGCTCTCTCTCTCTGCTTCCTGGCTTAAGATGTGCTCACTCCCCCCAACATGCACTTCCACCATTGCCATCTACCATTTGCAACGAAGTCCTCACCAGAACTAAGCCAAGCAGGCACCATACCCTTGAACCTCTAGGGCTATGAACTAAATAAACTTTTTCTCTTCATAAAGTTATCTGTCTCCAGTATTTCATTAAAGTGACAGCAAGCTGACACACGCAATAAGGTTTAGTAAGTGTGCTACTATTTGATGGAATTCAATACTACCCTCCCACCATCACTACTGAAGTATTCAATATGGTTCTTTCGATGGTAACAATGTAAGTGGGCAGTTTTGGTTTTTTAATTTGAACCAAAAGATTGGGTACAGGTCAAAGTTGTGAAAGATGAAATTGTAAAACATGTTGCTAAAGAATGAGGATCCTCTACTTACCTTATGCAAAAAGAATGATTAATTTTCCTATCAGTTTTGTTTTTAATGCATATATTTCCATTGCATTCTTATGGTGCTCTAGTCAACCTCTTTTGTGTTCTGTATTTTTTAGCAAAATTTATTTGACTTGATAAACTGATCAACCCATGGTGGGACAGCTGATTTTACATCAACCTCAATATGGGCCTTTAGGCATGGATATGGACACAAGCAGAGAAGAGTAAATCCAACTTAACAGATGAGCTTTGTACTTGTATATACAGTGATACCCAATCAAATAGCAAAGTAAGCAGACAAATGCCCCTAATTTTAGCCTTTTGAGACCTGTACCTAAGAGTCATGTTGCTGGGAATTAATGACTTGACACTGAATACTACCATTAAAATGTATGCCTGAAATAGGAGATTTCAGTAATTCCTTTTGGGTTTGCCCAGGCCTTAAAGAATGTTTGCCCTTATTCCGAAGTCAGTACTTCAGAATGTCTTTAAAGTATAATATTAGGTCTGGATACCTTTCAAGGCAAACACAGATCTGGCTTGTTTCACTCCATAATGTCAGAGCGACATTCAGGAACTGTGTTCCTAGCCCTGACACCCAACACCACCACTCTAGCACCATCAGGATATAGACACATCGGGTGCCACAACCAGTGTATTTTCTTCTAGGGAACTTGAATCACAATCCTTAATATGAAAACACACTTGTATTAACACATGCCACCTGCATAAAAGCATAAATTCTTTATATGTAACTAAACTCTCAAGATGTTTTAATTACGTTGCCGGAGTCTGAGGCTATCTTCAGGTTCAACTCATAGCAGACTGCAAATACATGTGATTTATGTTGTTTTAATTTTTAATGCCCTTTTTCATTGGTTATGATAGTTACCATTTCCAAATGCCCTGGCAAGACAGGCTGCCCAGGGAACTTCAAAAACCTAGTAAAACACAATCTGCATACAAATTTAAGTCTAGTGTTCCATGGACTACAATTTAAGTCATTTTGATATATGATACTGTATTTACCTTGTCAGGTTTTATTTGAAATTTCTATATTAACACTGCAGAATCTCTTCATATATTTATAAATTCCATCATCAGGGGTCCAATGTTTATTTTTCTAACCTGCTAGTCAATAATATACAGAGCACAAACTTTAAATACTGTTTATGGTCTAGAAGAGGTTTTGGATTTTAAGAGGTAAATATATATCATTGTATAGTTATAATTTTAGCAGATGCAATGACGACTGGTTATTTCCAGGTATCAGAGATGTGAATGGCCTTTTTTGTTCACCCCTCATCCCTAGCCCCATTTCTGCCTTTAATAAGAGAGTTAAGTGATTAACCAATAAATGCATTTGTCAGTTTTGAGACGTGACATCAAATGAAGCTGTACTTCTATGAATCTTCGAAATTTTCTGACTTAAAAATAATGGTCCTAGTGGCAAATTTGTGCCTTGAGAGAAATGTTTCCAAGAATATGACTGTAACTTTTATTAGTGGAACATATAAGAAGCATTTTATAAGGTCACAACAAAGGTGTAAGAGCCATAGGCAGTCCAATTTGGCAGCTCTCCTGCCACTCTCTGTTCATTAGCCTCTGCTCAACTTCTGCATCCTTCTCAATACTATACTCTGGGCTTCCAATGGCATATTAAAACAGGCAATGTCAGTTAAGAATTAATATGCTGAAGAAAATATTGTAAAATAGACAAATAGTACTTAAGTTCATTACTTATGCTTAAGTCAAAAGCTTTCAAATGGGAATATATTTAATCTCTAAAACCAGAGATTGGCAAACTATAGTCCAGAGGCCATATCATATCTGCTGCCTGTTTTCTGTATGGCTTGCCAGCTAAGAATGATTTTTACTTACATTTTTAACCAGTTTTTTTATGAAAAAAAGAATAAAATTTTGTGACATGCAAAGCATAAAAAAAAAAATCATAGTTCTGTATCCATAAAGTTTCACAGGAACATAGTCATTCCCCTTTTCTGTCACATACTGTCTATTGCTACTTCTGTGCTATAATGGTGAAGTACTTGTATCAAGGAAGAAAAAATATTTGCTATCCAGCCATTTACTGAGAATTGCTCTCTATATTTTAAAAACAAACAAACTCCTTTGTTAAGAATCCCAGGACCTTTTATTTAGAATTTATTTCTCTGTTTGCCCAAGCCATTTAGAACTGTCAACATAATTCAATTCACTTAACATTTTCAATACCTACTATGAGAGATCAGGAATATGCCTCAAATTCCAATCCTTCAGGTATTTAAGATTCTAAAGGAGAAAAAATATTTTCATCTCTTTTTGTTTCTCCACCAAAATTATTTGTAACCTCATACCAGACCAAAGTCACTTTAAATCATGGGTAAAGTGCAATGACTGAAGAAATTCCTGTTTTATTTGTGTCTTTTGTTCAGAGAAGCAAAGATTCAGACAAAGGAAGAGTAAAAAATGATGATCTTAAATGTGATGAAGATTACTGCATCAAGAACATGATCCAGAGTGAGTAAGGAACACATGACACAGGATTAGTCCCTTCTTTCCATTCTGCGAGTAAGTACACAGTGCTGGGTGGCACATGCACACTGAATGTGGAATTACTCATCGATTGTTGTCTCCATCAATGCCATTTCCCTCAGTCTCTTTTCTTAACCAAGAAATACCTTTTTCAGGGGCCCTTAGCATGCTGGATAATTAATGTCTATAAAATCCCTGATATTGATGGATGTCATACATGTTGTTTATATATGTCACTTCAAGCTTTACTTCCTCCATCATTCAGGGTTGGGATAATGTTGATCTTATCCCGTCTTCCTTTGTAAGTACATGATGATATTGTCAGATACTCATTAATGAACATGTCCTGGCCTTCCTACTTAAACAGGGTTTTAACTGATACCATCAAACATTTTTACCAGACCTGAATGTCAAATTAGTCTCATAGTGGATGCTTATCCTTGGATAGATGAGTGCACATTTTCGTTTTGCAGATATTGGGGGAAGGTGTTTTAGGCCAGACCCTCACATTCTGCAGGTACTTTCTGTCTGTTGAATTGAATATACCAAGTATATTTCAAGCTAAAACAGTCAAAATAATTGATCTAATAATGTTCCAGAAGTAACTATGATTTACTTTGTTTCTACAACATTTTTTATCTTGCCAAATTTTTAGGTCTTGGAGGAAAATACCTTTTGGGGACCAGTTGACAAAAATGATTACTAAAATTCAACATATGGTCAACTTTGCTCATGAATTTCTATCATTCCCAAAAAGGGTCCATATTCACAATACTCATATCCCTACATGGGTAGTGCAAAAAAAGTATTTAAAGCCAATGGAAGTTACACTCTTTGGCTCAAAAACTAGATTAAAATTCCATTCCATTCAAAGCGGGTCTGGTCTGTTAAGAATTTACAAAAATCAATGTTATGTAAGAGAACTCCCCATCCGGGACATCCTGCAGAATCAAAAAAGAATATGAAAGCATGCCTTTGTTTTTCAGCCCTAAGTAACCTTCAAAGACAGACCCTTGCCTGCGGTTTACAAAGTTTGAATCTCAAATTTTTAAAATTCATTTCATCCTTTGTTGTCTGAACTTCACTACCTTCACTCAACTATTTCCACAACCTTTAGTAGGACTGGAGCTGACTTTGTCCATTCAACATGGTTTGTACTCAGTTGCAATTAATGTGGAAGTTATGAAAGGAAAGAAGATAATAACTGACCACTAGGTGCATGATTTTCTCCCTGACCTGTAGACTGCAGTAAGCTGGGGACCTGTGAAAATATGACACATGGTCTACATTCCCTTCTCATACAGAATCTGAATAATCTAGTCGGTGGAGTGTCCAAAGGGAGTGGGAGTTTTAAAAGCTCCACAGGAGATTCTAATATACAGCCAAGGTTGAGAAATAAATGAAGAAACAGGTTCTGTGGTAGAATGAACAAAAAATTATTTGTTCAATTGATTAATTTTGCACTTTAGGATTTACTCAGGCTAAAAATAATATTTTGTCATGCAGTTTATATGTTTACAACAGGTACAGAAATAAAAGTATAGATAAATGTATAGAGAAGTATGAATTTATCATGGGAAATCCCAGGAAATTTACTAAAACAATGTCCTGCAGGGAAACATAAATTGTTGCTATTAATAAGTTTAGAGGACCCTTTTTTACTTGAAAGTATAGAGGGATGCTTTGTAGAATCATTCAAGTATTTCTAATGCCTGAATGGTCACTTCTTTTTATACTTTGTAAAACAATTAGTATCATGTAACTTTGTCTGTTGCCATTAACAGTAATTATTTCACCAGAAGTGTAACAGAATATATTACAGATGTTATAATTCAGCATAGTGTTATACATTAAAGATTTAGAGAAAAAGAATTTTTAAAATTCTGATAACAAAAGCATAGGTTCACAGCCCTACCCAAATACTTTCAAAGGTCAACTCAGGTTACACACTGCCCTGAAAACTAAAAATCTTGGTAGCGTAAAATATTTGCAATGATGGAAGCCAAAGTGATAACAGCATTGTTTTTGGATGGATGGCCACTTGCCTGAAAAAAAAATTTCTGGAGAGTTATTTAACTTACAGTGCCTTACCGAAAAAAAAAAAAAGAAAAGAAAAAGAAAAAAAAGAAAAGAAAACTATTAAGCCACTTTCCCAATAGATTTCATTTGTGTATACAATACCAAAGACAATTTAAGGGTCATTGTATTTCAAAAACAAACTACTTCTCATTTCCCTGGAATATATTTTAGTTTACACACACACAATGTTTTGCTAATGAGTCAAAGTCACAGAATAAACGTTCCTTTTAAAAAAGTCATTTGCTGTTAAGCCAGTGAGAGAAAACAATATTCAGAGAACAAGAAGGAGACTTGCCAGTTATAACAATTACAAAGTCTCATCTTTCCCACAGGGCCTGGAAGGAAGACCAGAAGTTCTTAAAAGGTAGCTTGGACAGCGTGCAATTGGGGGAGCTGGTGAGAAATACAAATTGTTGGACCCCACCCTAGACCTACAGACTCCAACTCTGCAGGTGTGGCCCAAAAATCTGTGCTATAAAAAGCCCTCCCAAGGAATCCTGATTGGGGCCAAAGTTTGAGTACCACTTACCTGTAATGTAACGTCATTTTCTCTGTGTGTGGGAGGAGGTTAAAGTTTTTCTTAGTTTTACCAAAGGAAATTAGAGGAGAAGCTGGGGGTCAAGACATGGGTAAGTGATCCCTCTGCAGTTCTTTTCCCTTTTTCATGGACACTTTGTGATCCCATTACTTACTTGGCCTTTCTCAGGCTGGTCCCCAGATCCTTCAATCTCCATTGGGGAATAGGAAAACATAATGGAAGAGGAAGCTAGCTAAGGCAGAGGGAGAAAGACAGGGGGATAAGAGCTAATGTCCTATAATGTGGAGGGTTCAGGAGTGGATGTGTACCTTGATCACCCATGACTTTTCCTCCATCACCACTGGCAAACCTGGAATTTCTTTTTCTAATAAAAACATTGATAGAACTCAGATGTTCAGAATATATGTGTTTGGGGTGGGGGTATCTCTGTGAGGTTGCCCCAGTGTATTCTCAATTACTTATAAACGTTGTTTTTTTAAAAAGTTTTTAAGTGGTGTTGAAAGGTGGAGAGGGCATCCAGCCAGCAGAGGACCCAAACTCATCTGTTTATGATGAAAAAATAATGCCCCCCCCTCACTTGGTTGGAGTCAGTTCACCACTTCAAAATCTGTCTTGACACAAAACATACAAAGCTGAAAGAAAGCACATTAAACTTTGCTCTCAGGAATTTTTAGTGTAGCTTTTTATGATTTGATTTTCAAATGTATGTGGCCTTGGTCCTAACTATGATAGGGCAGTCTGGGGAAGCAGATGTTAACATGTAGCATCACAGACACAACTTAATTATTAAGACACAGCTTGATAATAACGGTGACTGTAAATCAGGTAGAGGACTTTGGTCTTCCACAAATCACTATCTGTCTCTAGAGTATAAAAGCGTCACTTATAGTATAGCTAATGAATAGATTTTCAAATCAAACACGTTTTATTATAATTAAAGGCATGCTTGTGTACCAATTTTGACTGAAGCAAGTTTTTCACAAATTATGTTAAAAAGTTATGTCAAATGTACATATCCCCTCAGAAAACAAATTCTCTTTCATGGCTTTATTCTTTCCTCTGTCCTGATAATACTCACACATTTTGGTCTCAGATTCTGGCTCTGGCCTAAACTTTGTTCACTTGTTCCCAGTTCCATACCAATTGTTAGCCCTGGTGCTGCCCTGACCCCCCTGCCCCAGTGCTGCAGATCAAACCCACAGCCTTGCACATGCTAGGCAAGTGCTCTACTACTGATTTCATCCCCAGTCCTTAAACTCAACTCCCTGAACTGCATCATCTGTCCCGTGACATATCTTGCCACCTAATAGATTTACAAAGGTTATCACTACTCCCCATATTAAAATTCTAACATATCCTTAGTCCTTAACCTCTCTTCCATGCCTTCTATCCAATCACTCTCTAAAGCTTTGTTTGGTTGTTTTTTTAAAGATGCACAATTTCAATCTTCTTGTTTCTTCATAAGGTTACCATCCTGTCCATCTTCTTCCAAGAAATGCTGGTTTTCATTTCTCTCATTTTTGCCCAACCAATCAGGTCTATCCAGGGCCACCAAAGTAATCTTCCCAGTGAGCTCATATTACTATACCTTCCTATTCTCAAAACTCCAAACTTTGTCCATTCTTAAAAGATCAAGTTCAAATTCCTGAATTGGTATGCAAACTATAGTAAGTTTTGAATTACCCCAGTAATAGCCAGCTATTATTACCACCACACTGCAAAATGAACATGGAACTTCAATGAAACCGTATTCTTTATTGGACAATAACTGCCCCATTTCTTGTCCCTCTGAGTTCTCAGATGTGTCTTTCCATCAACCTTGAAATTTTTGATCCCTCACAGTAGCTCAGCATGTCTGTGATCCCACATTTTAACATCTGCCTGAGGCCTAGTTATGCAAATAGAAGCTTCCTTAATAAAGGATTTCTTGACTATAACAGAGGTCACATAAAGCCAAATCTTAATTTCATTTTGAAATTGGATAGAATTAAATCATATGGTTCTAAAGACATCAATACATATTTGAAACATCAAGCCACAGTTCACTGTATTATAAAAACACTGATTAAATTAGTTTCAGAAATTGCTCTCTGGCCAAGGCACTATCTACTACACAATGGACCATGCAATAAATCTTAGACTACACGTGCTGACAGGTGTAAGATGATTTATTGAATCATGAAACAAGGGATTGTGAAGCATTACTGAGAAATACACACTCTCTTCCAATGCAACATTTGACTTAGCACAAGCAATTTAAGTGCAAACTGTGCCATTAAAATAATAGCAACCTCTTCCCATGCATGCACCTCTAATTCTATGCATTAAAAATATCCAGGAATAAAATCATTAGATGGTGCTACTGGCTGTAGATCAGACAGATGATTTAATAATGATCCATCTCCCTGTAACAAAGCTTATCTCTGTTAATAACCAGAGAATGTACACTACCCATGACCTTCAATATTGCTTCAATCACATGTTAGGACAGGGATTTTTTAATCTTTTCTTGCATTTTTTACAGTGTTATTCTGTTTTACATAATGGTAACTTAAAAAATTAAACCTCCATTATAAATTGAGATTCTTTTTTTGTTGTTTTTTGTTTGTTTGTTTGTTTTTTCCTTTGTATTGGAGATTGAACATAGGGTTGCTTAACCACTGAGCCATATCTCCAACCCTTTTTTATATTTTATTATAGACAGGATCTTGCTGAGTTGCCAAGTGCCTTGCTATGTTGCTGAGACTGTCTTTGAACTTGCAATCTTCCTGCCTTGGCCTCCCAAGCCTCTGTGATTACAGGTGTGCACCACTGTGCCCAGCTAAATTAAGATTCTTAAAATTGTCTTTGAACTCAAAACAACCAATACCACAAAAAAACCAAACAAAAAAAAAAATTGAGCCGCACATTTAATGGACTCTTCATTTTAAATTTGATTATAATGGTCTCCTGAATTCCATTTAATTAGCTTCCCCAAAACAAAAATCAACATTTTATGGCTATTGTTTCCTCAAGAGATCAACAATCAAAAGATTATAAATAAAATTGAAAATGTTGGTTTAATGAAAAAGAGCATCTTGGTGCCAGGACACAAAGGTAACCCACAGGCCCTGGGAAGAGGCTGATAGGATTATGCTATGATATATAGATGGAATGGCTTGGAGGTGTCCCAGTCAGAAAGGCACATTTGACTTTGTCAAGATATTACTAGAGAAACTGATATGGCTACTCTTGGTCTCTAGTTTCCAATGAGTATTCTAGTCCTACACAAAATGTTAGGTCTGGGAAAGAGCCTCTTAGAAGCTCTAGGACAGGATGTTAAAGAAATTTGATTCTGGTCATAGCTAGTCCTTGGGGTTGGAGAGAAGCTGAAAGACAGTGATAGGCAGGTTCCTGACTCCTCGGGGAATCCAGATTTGTCTTGCATGAATTCTAATGATCATTTAGTTCCTGAGGCTTTACAGAGCAAGTGAAGGCTAGAAGTTATTTGACATAGTAACCTCTCAAGTGGCTTGATTACTCTCCTATTGTATAGAAAACAGGATGATTGGGTCTCTGGACTTCACTGTGTACCATGGCTTTGCTTCTTTGTTTAGTGGGAATGAAGGTCACATAGAGGCAGACCCCTCGATACTGCCTGCAGGACTCTACAGAGATGTCTGAACCTTTTCACGTGTTCAAGTTTTGGGAAATTCTCAAATTCTTCATAGCACCAAGTACTTACAACAGCACTCCAAAGGGTTCTGCCCATGACCTCAGTCTGTACTGTGGTTTGGGTATGTGGTTTGAGTGTTCTTATGTTGAAATTCCATCCCCACTGGAGGTTATTAAGATATTGAATACTTAATGACTATAGTGTTTAGAAGTGGGGTTTTTGGGAGATGATTAGGTTGAGATAAGGTCATAAGGGTGGAGCACACATGATTGAATCCTGGTGGCTTTATAAGAGGAGAAGAGAGAGAAGCCATACTGACACACCCATGTGCTCACTGTATCTTGCCTTGTTATGCCCTGTGCCACCTCAGGATTCTGCAAGCAAGAAAGACATCACCAGTTTTGACTCCTAGATCATGCATCTCCAGAACCATGAGCCTAATCAAACCATTTTTCTTCATAAAGGCTGCCAAATTCTGGCAAAAGAGACTAATACAGTCTATTTCCTGCACTATTAGCTGTTGCCCGCAGAATGTTCTGAGGCTCATAGAAAAGTGCTCAGAGCTAAACTAGCTTAATTACAGAGTCTTATGCATTGCTTTAAAGTGACAGAGTCAGTCTGTCTTTGATCATCTGAGACCCAATATTTCATCCTGATGAGATAGATCAGGAGGGTCTATTGTTTCAATATAGATTGTTCCATCCAAGTTAAATGTGTAGCATTGTAAATGAGAATCCCAACCAAACAGTCATTTTGGTAAATACTAAATCCAATAGTGCCTATGTTCTCTGGTAACACATAATGAGACTCTCCTGGTCCCTTCTTAAGAGTTTGAAGAGTTCTGGCAGAAAAGACTCATGGATTCCCTTAAGAGGAAAGCATTGTTAGGACCTGGCACCCTAGTCCCAAATCCTGACAATAAATTTAAGGAGTAGAGAATGATCTCAAATTACAGAGCTAAACTGGTATTGCCTAGGAGTTGATGGTTTTTCCGGTTCTTCTAAATGGGTACTCTGATTCTTTTGAGATCTTTCTGGAAAGATCTAATTATTTGGCATTCTGACTCTCTATGGAAGGTACCAAATGCAAAAAGCCTATCTGTTTCTACCTCTGCTAAACCCCTAATTCTCTCCTGTACTTGAGCTGAGAAGAAAGGCCTCGTTTCTACTCTACACAGAAAGATGCCATTACATGTTAGCACATGAAGTTAGCAGATGCTTGTTTCTGGATTACAGACAACACAGAGTTCAGGTGCTGGTAATAGGGTCTCCCCATGTAACTCACAGCTGGTGACCACAACTTCTCAATCTCTGAAGTCTCTAACTTAAAAACTTGTTTCTGAAGAAAATACTCTTCAGCATACTCAGAGAGGCTATGTGTGCACCATCTGTTTCAATAACCAATTACACATACCAAAACTGAAAACAAAAAGTTTAAAATGTCCATTAACGAGAACTCTCTTTCCTCTATTCCTGAAGTATAATACAGTTTTTAAAAGTAGTTTTAAATTCTTTGCATCATGTAGTATAGTATTTTCTAAATACACAAACCTGGAAATGTAGTTCAGTATCCATTTTAAGCAACTCTCTAGACATGTTAAAGAAAATTACAAAAATGAGTTAAAATGACAAAACACAAAAATCCCAAGTGTCAATTTTCTGAGCATGTGTGGAATTAAGAGTTAGATAGAGGATTGTGGAGAGGAGTAGAGTTACAAGGGAGAAGCACTTTACGCAAAAGACTTGTGGGACATTCTTGGCTAGATATTTCCACTAGATTTCCGAAGACTGGCTTAATTATATCTAGGCAGACATTTTACCATACTTGAGTAAAATCGATCAGGGGAGTTTTATTCCCATTAATGGATCCTAGCATGGACAGCATTTTTATGGCAGAGGATGGAATTTGGCAAAAGCAATGGCCATTTAAAATGGTTAACAAACTTGGAACATATCAATTACATCCTTCATAGAATTTGAACCTAAATTAAACATTACCAATGTACAACTGGAAGGCATGTTAGAACAAAACAAAACAAAACAACTCCCAACTCTATACATTACAACTATTAATGTGTTTTGCAGATTTTTTAAAGGCTGGGATAAATCCAAATTGACCATGTGCATGCTGTCTTTGGCAATCATATGGTTTTCCAAAACAATTATAAAAATAAAGGAAACATTTGCTCATTGCTACTAGTGTATACAATGTCTCCATAGGGTACTTTGTGCTGTTGGAATAAATGCTTGGGACCTTTAAAAAAATGTTATAGCTCATTACTTACCCATGTCTGCCAGTTGTAAGAAATGCCAGAGTCATGATGAGGGCTGGAGTGGGGAACTTAAGACCTAAGTACTGTGCTAATTAACATCAGAAAGAGCGTCTACACAAAAAGGGGAAAAGTAAAAAGAATGAAGGAAACTTTGCTACTCTAAACCCCTTTTTTTCAGTTGTTATACAAATTCATAATGAAAAATAAAATTTTTTTTAAAATCATAAATTAAATATAGTAGCCAGGTTTATTGGATAGTAACTTTCCTAATGACAGAAGGATCTTTGTACTAATCTTATTGTCTTACTGCCTGAACACTGGGTAGCATCAATACATATTTGTTGAATAATAGCCCTTGAATACACATGGACATTAGGGTGGCAGGAGTAACTGAAGCATTTCATTCTATTCTACTCCAAACTCAAAACATTTTAGACATATTGCAACTAGGTCACATAAGAAGACACCACCATAATTGCATTTTAATTCATTTTTCTTTTGGAGTTAAGAAAAAACTTTCTGGATTGGGAACATAGCTCAGTGGTAGAGTGCCTGCATATTAGCATGCACAAGGCCCTAGGTATCATCTATAGCACCAAAAAAATTTTCCTATTACAATTCCATTAGGAATTCCATTAGGAATCAATTTCCAGTTGATTAAATGGAGGTCTTAACTACCATGTACCAAACACATAACAACTCTTCCATATATGACACAATCCCTGGAATATGAATGTTCATAATAATAGTCACACAACAAAGTCTTTGAAGCGTGTTGGGTATTTGTCAGTTTTAAAATATCAAATATTGATCATAAGAGAGATCTCAACATCTATGAGAATATTAAATTTTGGAAAAGGAATTTTCACAGTCAAACAAATTTAACACTGGGAATATACTAAGGACCTCCTATCCTCCATCCTATCATTCTTCATAAGTTACAAATGATTTTCTCAGATTTCAAAACACTTGGGCATTCTCCTATAACAGCTAGCAAGGTGGGGTAAAAGGAGGTAATGACTCTTTGGCTTGGAAATTAAGGAGGTCATCAATTCACAATAGCCAAGAAATGCAAAGAAGCTAAATGTCCATAAACTAATGACTGGATAAAGAAAGTGGTGTGTACACACAATGGAATGCTATTCAGCCATAAAAAAAAAAATAAAATCACATCATTTCCAACAACATGGATGGACCTGGAGGACATTATGGTAAGTGAAGTAAGCCAGGTGCATAAAGACAAGTACTATGCCATCTCACCCATGTGGAATCTAGAAAAGTTGATCTCATATTCTCCCCAGAGGTTGGGGATAATAGTGGGAAAGAGATGGGGAGAGGTTAGTCAATGGGTACCAAGTTACAGCTAGATAGGAGTTAGCAGTTCTGATATACTTTGGCACAGTAAGATATAGACAACAATAATGTACTGAGTATGGATTTTGAGTGCTTTCACCAGAAAAAAAAAAAAAATCAGTGTTTCAGGAGAAACCTATGTTTAATCTGATTTAAACATTACACAACATACAGATGTATCAAAACATCACATGGAACCCCATAAATATGTACAATATTAACAAAAGAATTGGAGGACATAGCTAGGCATGGTGGCACAGGCCTATAATCCCAGGGACTTAATGCAGGATCCCAAGTTCGAGGGCAGCCTCAACAACTTAGGAAAGCCCTGACTCAAAAAATAAAAAGGTCTGGGGATGTAGGTCAGAGGTAAACACACCTGGGTTCAATCCCCAGGACCAAAAAAGAAAAGCAAAGGATTGGAGAAGGTTATTCCTCTTTCCATAGTCCTCCTCATAGAGTAGTAGAAGTAACAGAAATCATAATAGCGACAATACTAGTAGTGGTTTAGCAGTCGTAGTACAAGTAGTAGTAGTGCTAGTAGTAATGAAAAAAAATCACAGATACCATTTATTGAACACATACTACATGCCAACTAATTTTTCTATGTCTAGTCCTCTTATTCAGGCAATAAGAAATGTATTATTACCCTGCTTTTTACAAATGGATAAACGCACTAAGATAGGCTTACTTTCTCAAGGTTGCACAGCTTAAAAGTGCTAATGCTGGGTCTCCATGCCAGTACCATTGGATTCTAAAGTCTGTTCTCCTCCCCACACACCATCTAACTTATGAACTAGACTGATTCCTTGCTTCTTGTGGCATTTCCCTCTAAGAAGTTATCTCATCTTATTTGTTTGTTACCCTGTGTAGTAGTCATAGATAATGCTTACTATGAGCATTGCACTGGTTTGACAGATGGAGAGGCCAAAATAACAATCAGCACATCAGAGGGAAAGTTGGGATTGCCATGGTTATACTTAAGGAGAAAGTAAATAAGTGAGATTCATCATCTAAGTGACACTAGTTAGAGTCAAGAGGATTTCAGATCTTGGTAAGCACCTAGATATACTGTGTGGAAGAACCTCTTGAGAAATAAGGGCACGTTGGAACTGCCTGCCAGAATTTAATAAATAAACCTAAATTTGAGAAATATTTTTGTACCATAAATTGAAACCTTTAGCAGAAGAGTTTTTAGAAGAAAGAAGGTACTGTTGCATTTTAATATCTAATGTGCTCTAAATAATGTTGGGTCTGGGCCATTGAGCTTATTTAGAGTTTTACAAACAGTATTAGGGCTGAGGAAAATTTAGGAGTAGAAATACATATAATATTCTGTGTCAGCATCCCTTTAATACCACAGGTTGCTACCAAATTCTTGTTATGGGGGCTTACCTAGATCTCCACCAATTATAGGGGGATAGATGCCTGATGAAGATTGTAATTTGAACTAACAAGAAAATGCTACTAGCTGGGCACAGCGGTGCGCACCTCTGATGCCAGCTACTTGGAAGGCTGATGCAGGAGGATTACAAGTTGGAGGTCAGCTTAAGCAAGTTAGCAAGACCCTGCCTCAAAATAAAATAAAAAGGGAAGAGGGTGTAGCTAGTGGACCCATACCCTTGGTTCAATTCCCAGCACCACACACACATACACACACACACACACACACACACACACACTTACTAGATGAACTTAGACCAGGTGAAAAATGTTGCTAACCTATACAGTAAAAAAACAAACTGGAAATCCATATGTAGCAGAATGAAATTGAACCCCTATCTCTCACCATGCATAAAACTTAACTCAAAGTGTATCAGGGACCTAGGAATTAGACCAGAGACCCTATGCCTACTAGAAGAAAAAGTAGGCCCAGCTTTCTATCCTGTTGTCTTAGGAACTGACTTCCTCAACAAGACTCCTAAAGAGCAAGAAGTAAAATCAAGAGTCAATAAATGGGATGGTATCAAACAAAAGCTTTTTTATGGCAAAGGAAACAATGAAGAATGTGAAGAGAGCACCTACGGAATGGGAGAAAATCTGTGCACCTAAACCTCAGAGCATTAATCTCCAGGATATATAAAGGACTCAAAAAACTTAACATGAAAAAAATCCAAATAACCCAATCAATAAATGGGCAATAAATGAGAAGTACAGGTACTTCTCAGAAGAAATGCAAATGGTCAACAATTACATGAAAAAAAGTTCATCATCTTTAGCAATTAGAGAAATGCAAATTAAAACTACACTTAGATTCCATCTCACTTCAATCAGAATGGCAATTATCAAGAATACAAGAAATAATAAGTGTTGGCAAGGATGTGGGGAGAAAGGTTCACTCACACATTACTAGTGGTACTGCAAATTGGTGCAACCATATGGAAAGCAGTATGGAGATTCTTCAGAAAACTTGGAATGGAACCACCATTTGACCCAATTATCCCACTGCTCAGTATATACCCAAAGGACTTAAAATCAGCATACTATAGTGACACAGACATATCAATGTTTACAGCAGCTCAATTCACAATAGCTAAGCTATGGAACCAACCTAGATGCCCTTCAACAGATGAATGGATAAAGAAACTGTGGTATCTATATACACAATGGAATATTACTCAGCCTTAAAGAAGAATGAAATTATGGCATTTGCACGTAAATGGATGGAACTGGAGACTATCATGCTAAATGAAATAAGCCAATCCCTAAAACCAAAGGTTGAATGTTCTATCTGATGTGCAGATGCTAACACACAATAAGTGGGGGTGTGAGGGAAGAATAGAAGTTCATTGGATTAGATGAAGGGGAATGAAAGGAAGGCAGGGGGGTGGGAATAGGAAAGACAGTGGAATGAATTGGACATAACCTTCCTATGTTCATATATGAATATATGACCAGTGTAACCCCACATCATGTACAACCACAAGAAAGGGATCCTAATTATAATGTTATCTTCCATGTATGTATAATATATCAAAAGACAACTCTGTCATGAATATCTAAGAATAACAAATAACAAATAAAATAAAATAATTAATTTATTTGTGAAAATACAGGCTGTTTCCTTTCAAAGATTAGTTGTCAATACATTTTTATACCTTGACTTATTTTAGAATTTCAACAACAAAAAAATCTAGGTATAAGTGTCTTTTGTAAAACCCCAGATACAAACCCTTTCTTTCTTTGCCCTCCCTACCTCCCTCCCTTCCTTCCTTTCTTCTTTCCTTCCTTCCTATTCTCTTTCTTTCTATGTGGGCTCTCGAGCCAGAAGAGATTAGACTTTCAACATGTTATGGACCATCATGACCCTAACAACAAATGGAAGGTATTGCTGGGAACCTGTGTCTTTTGTCTTCCATGGTTACAATAAAAAAATAAAATATTATTATTTATCTTTTGCCAAATCTACAATCACAGACAGACTCATGTTTTCTTTCAGTACATTCAGTGACCATTTTGCCTGCTAATACAGTGAAAAGTCACACTGATATTCAGCTCACAAAATTAAAAGGAAGAAAAAGTTCCTGGTAAACATCTTCAAAATGGAATTTCTGCCTGAATACTATTTCTGGAAGAAGAAGAAAAAGGAGAACAATGGAAGAATAAACACATAATAAATAATGCTAATTTAATGGACAAAAATAAGGCTGTGCATGTTTTGTTGGTTTTTGAAAACTTTTGTCAGTTCACACTAGTCATTCTGATTGTTACCTTTCGTTGCATGGAATTTATTATTTTGGAAAAAATTTTAAAAGATATTTTAGGTTAATAATTATTTTCAGCAAAACAACAGCAAAAACAAACAATATTGAGATGCTAGAAAATAAAGAATTGGGGAGGGGAGACATTCTGCAAAGTTAAGTTCTCTTTTGGTTTCATGAAAGTTTCCTGAATTCCAGTCATTTTTACATCTTTGAAAGTTCTATGGCATTTAAAAACCCTACTCTATAAATTCATATCTTTTTACATATCTCTTTATAATTGTTTTCTCAATGATACTGTGAAACTACCCAACCTATTTTTTGCCACGTTTTCTGTGGTTATCATACACCCTACAAAGACTACCTCAAGTGCAGAACTTCCCAGGGTAAAGATCAATTCAGTTGTCACCTAATATCCCTTTGTCAAAAGAAACTTTCTAAAAAAATTTTTTTTACTAGGTATTTTTCTTCTTCTTTTTTGTTTTGTTTTGTGTTGTTTTTGCAGAAGAAACTCTTGGTATTAACAAATATCACTCATCTTCTAAAACACTCCTTCGAAATAGTTTATTTCATAAAATCTCTTAGGGCTATATATCTTTCAACAGCACTGATTCTCCCTCTGAGATTAAGATTAAGGCAGCAGCAGAGCATGACAAGGATGAAGTGATGATGTGAAGAGTGCAAACTCAGGTACTGCTATCCTCACATATGTGCAAGGGACAATCATACTCCAGTGTGTCCTTCCTTCTTGTACTTCTCTGAACTTTAGATACTTCCTTGACAAAGGCACAGCTTGTGGTCTAGGGTGCGCTATGGCAAAGGTAAAATAACTATAATGGCCCTGAAGATGATAATATATCATTCTGTATCGAAAGTCACTGAGTGGCAGACATTCTACTCAATTCTTCATAGGCACAATCTCATCTATTCCTCATATAAGCCATGAGAGGCAGATGTCACTGGACTCATTTTATAATTTGGAACTCAAGTTTAAAGATGTTCAGAAACCTTCTCAAGGTCAAGCTTAGCTGAGGCAGAGCCAAAATTCAAATTAAGGCCAATGAGACTGTGAATCACCGCTAACTAAATATGATTAAAGAAAACTTAATAATTCCAGAAGGATTACTGCAGAAAATCTCAGAGAAATCAATTCGTTGCAACCACAGTTTTTGGTGCCTTTGAAAAATTGTAAGCTGATTACCATGCATATCATAAAACTAGGCAAGAAGGGAGAAAGTAACGTGACTTACTGTAAAATGATCTGTTATGCATATTGTAACTGTGTGGGCAGGCCTCATAATCATTATTATTTATGGTAAAATTGAGTATTGGATTATTTTAATGTACCCTGTGTCTCCCATGAACATAAGGTGCTCTATGAGCATCTCTACACTGCTATTTCTGTGATGTCTCTCTCGATGAAAAAACAATTATGTGATTATCTATGATGGACCTCTTTATGATATCATCATGATGTCCCTCTATGGTGCCTTTCTTGTTAATGCTCCCATCAATAAACCCAGTTCAATGATGGTACGATAGTGAGGGACATCGATTTCTGGGAGAAAATTGATTTTATTTTGCCATTTCCAGTGTTTAGCCACCAGAGAAACTATTAATGGAATGTCACTTTTATACTTGTAAATATGACAGTGGCCTTTTTTCAAGATAGGAAGCACTTTTATTGAATGTACTAGGTAGACACAAAATAGAAGAGGTAGAATTACTTTCCCTAAAAGCATAGATATAAAGTTAACTTCTGAATGGAGATAAACCCATCTCCAAAGGAAAAGATCAGATTCCATGTTTTTTTGTAATCTTTGAGGAAACCTATTATAACGAATGTGTTCTGGGAGAAAGGTCACACAGCGAAAAGGACCCAAACTGTCATGATGGCCAAACGCATAACTCTCCAAACGACTCTGATGGTTCATTTCCACAACCTCAGCCTTAGGTCATGGTCACTCTCCCAAACCCCTAGGAAGCTTCTCTAGCTATTAGGTATCACACTCAACTTTTCTCAGCTTTATTCAGAAGAAATCTGAATAAAATATTCCCCCATGGGTCATCAGCACAATAATAAAGAATTAAGAGATTAATAGATGATTTGTAAATCAACTGAAAAGAACATCAGGACCCTATTTCCCTTAGCAAAATATTTTTTCCCTTCTTCTTTGGTAATCTGATCGCATCATCTCATTTTCTGACTTTATGAATGAAACTAAAAAATTCCCTTAAACCAGAATATTATTGTCCAAGTTATTCCATTATTAGCCCAGAGATATGATTATTATTTAAAATTTGGTAAATACATTCAAGGTGAAGGCCTCTCACATGGACAGAGAAAATGAAAATTTCTGTGCTCTAGACTAAGTACCTACACTAAGACAATTACCTAAACTTACATACAGGTATTTATTTAACTTCTGCTGAAAATGGGTATGCCATAGACACTCCCTACAACAGGAGACTACCATCAAGAGGCAGAAAGGCCAATTGTTGATGAGTGGCACGTCTGTGGTCTAGCTATGGTTAGACCAGGGCCAGGGGTTGGCAAATTGTGCCTGATAGGCCAAATCCAACCAGCTACCTGATTTAAAAAAGTGCCACTGGAACAAAGCCACAGCCATTTGTTTCTGTGCTGTCCATGGCTGCTTTCACACTATGGCAGAGATGAGCAGTTCTGACACAAACCTTATGGCCTACAAAGCCAGAAAGAATTAGTAGCTAACCTTACACAGATAATGTTTATAGACTCCTGACTTTGTGAATTAATCTGGGCCTTAGTTTCCCTTTTTGCAACTGAGAGACTAGGAAAGATTTAACTTTTCCACAAAGTTGGCACATCAGAAACATTTTGGGCGAGTTTGGGGGAAATCCCCAAGCCTGAGCTGCAAGGCAGAGGGTCTTGTTCTGTTGGGCTGGGTTCCTGCTCAAGGTGATCCGTGGGCAGCCAGGTTGAGAAACTTAGGGATTAGACAATTGCCAGGGCCCTTTAAGCTCAGTGCTTTTAAGACATTGAACTACTTGTGAAGTAAGTAGTATCTGCCAAAAGGAACAAACACTTGGAAATTATGCCTAAACATATTTAGCTGTTGCATTGAAGACTTATGTTTGATTCATATCCTTCCAAGACTCTGACTAGAGGAGTTTAGATTCTATGGATATGCAAGGATAAAGATGCAGTGTGATCTAAATACAAATGGTTTCTTTGGAAGACAGATTTAAATTAGACTAACAGATTTAATGAGTTAACTTTTGATCTATTAAAATAATTTACTTTTAATATATCACAATTAAATATTATACATCAAATATAAGCCATTTGGTGGATGTTCTCAGCTACCAGCCCATTCCCCACTGACTCTCCACTTGGAGAAAGCCCCAGGCTCCTGTCTGACAGAGATAGCTACACCTGGAAGGTAGCCCTGGGAATGAGCCGCCAAGCACTAGGAAATCTGGGGGATAGCAGATAATATCAAATGCACCTAAATCATGTTTGGGGAAGGGATTAAAGAATATTTCATAAGCCTGTGGAGGTTTAAAGATTGCTGAAACAGCCTGAAGGATGGCGTGTACAGGCCCAGACTGAACAGAGACGGCTGGGGGCATGGGGTGTGGGGAAACCTGCAGTGCTCAGAGCTGTGGGGCAGGTTCCAGGCTGCCAGCCTAAATGACAGGCTGCAGATGGCAGGGCACAGGAAGGAGGTGGGGGATCCTGTAAAGTCTGGGCTCTTGACATCTGAAAATATACTTGGTTTTGGAAGTCATACAAACAAGTAAATGCCTCTAAGAGTGAAACTGATCATTTCCCTTGTGGTGTTGGCAAAGATGCTTTGGTTCAACTCAGGGGGCATCAGGGTCTGCACCACTGATATTTAGGGCTGGATGGTTCTCTGTTGTGGGGCTGTCTTGTGTATTTAAGATGTTTAACAGCATCCCTGGCCTCAACCCTCTAGATACCTATAGCAGCCTTCTCCCCTTCCAAGTTGGGACAATAAAGCAACAATAGAATGCAAAGATTACCCAATGGTCCTCATGATTTATCACTGTTCTATCTACAGGTACAATGACATTTAACTGTTCTGAGGCAGAGGGAATAAAATATGCACACAAAATATCTATGCAAAAATGCACACAGTGTTATTTTATCTTGCTCCTTATAAATGAGAAGTATTTCATCATTACTGCCTAAACTAAAGTTTATAAAAATCAAATAGTCTCTTTATAAGACTTTCTTGAAAGAAATAATGAGAGGAAATTTGTTTGCTTGCTTACAAATTTGAAATTCAAGAGAATGGCTGGTGGGCTATTATCTTTTTTTTTAATCTTATGGGCAAATTCTGCCTATGCAATAGAGACTATAATTTGATTAAATTATTATAGGTTCTTGCATTTGTTTCAAAAAGTATTCATTGTTGATAAATACCCTACAGCTTTTTAAAATGTTCTCATTGTTGGAAAATGAATTATCAGATACAAAATAATTGTGAGATAAACTCATTGGCCTTAGGAAATTGAAAAATATTTGGAGAGAAAAGGTACATGCCCTAAGAATGATCATGAAATAATGCACAAATATATGTAATTATGAAAGGGTAGTAAAGAGAATGTAGATTAGAGAATTTTGAGAACAGCTAAGCTATAGTAGTCTACCATGAGCCTTGAGTTTGTCTTTAAAGACTAATCGAGATTTGGTTGAGGAAGGGCTAGAAGGATTGAGGAGGGAGAATATTCACTTTTATTCATAAAAACAGTATTGTTTGATTTTTTATAAGAACATAATTTGTCTTTACAGAAAAAGCTTAATATTTGCAATGAGGCAGGGGGAGTTAGAGCCTTAAGGTAAAAAAAAAATAATGCAAAAAGGAACCACTATCTTTTGCCCAGGGCTTTCCTTGGATCAAGCATTATGGGGTTTATTTCTGAATTATTAGCTCTGTTTTACTGATACAGAAATGAGGTTTAGAGAATTTAAGAGTTTTTATTTATGTTTTTATTTTGTTTGCTTGTTTGAATTGAACCCAGAGGCACTCTACCACTGAGCTATGTCCCAGCCTTTTCTTGTTTTCTTTTTTCTTTTTCTTTCTCTTTTTTTAAACAGGTTATGCTAAATTGCTGAGGCTGAACTTAAACTTGGAATCCTCCTGTCTCAACTTCCTGAGTGACTGGGATTACATGTGGGCGCCACCAAGCCTGGCTATGTTTTGATGTGCTTGTCTAAGAAACTGATTTCAACCTACAATTCTAACTGATTAGCAATCTTAGAAAGAGGAATGAATAATAGACAAAAAGTTTTGTTATTGATGAACACATGATGACCCTTCTTATTTGTATCTATGATTTGTATAAAAAACTAAATATTATTCAAATTTCATTTATTGGAAATGCCAAACTCATAGACCAATACTCTAAATTTATATGTATGACAAGGGCAAATAAATAACCATATTGCACATGATAAAATAAGTTTAGGGATCATCAGATTCATTCATTCATTCAAATAATGCTTAGGTACATAGCAGCTCCAGAATATTTAAATAATTCAACTTTATGGTAAGTAAATAAAAATGATTCCACATGGATTTATATATTTCAATCTTGTATTTTTACTTCTTTGTATCAATACTGCAAATAGATCCTTTTCAATCCATGTCACCACCTTAAAGAAAACTTCTGTGCTCAGGCCAGGGAGTCCAGGTGTCAAAAGTGAAGGTTAAAATACTTTGTCTCTTCCTTTCTTTATCACTAATTTTTCCAACGTGCCATGTTTGGGTCATTGTTCTTTTTGTTTTTGTAGTACTGGGGACTGAACCCAGGGCCTCAAACATTCTGGGCAAGCACTCTACCACTGAGCTATACACCCCTAGTGCTATTCAATTACTCATGGCCTCATGTTTTGTATCATTACTATGGCTGCTATGTACCACTGATCTGCTTTTGCCCACCAGATGATAGGCTAGACACTTGGACCTATATTATCTCATTTAATCCCCCAAGATCCCTAATTAGTAGGGATTATCATTCCCATATTTTTGTAGGAGATACACACTTGTTCCAAAAATCAAATAATACTTGAAAGTGCTTTGTAAACTGTCAATCTGGAGATAAATGAATACTGGTTATTGTAACAAATGCTTGGTAATAACAGGTTCTCAGTGTTGAATCAACAAATATCCTGAACCACATCTCAAAACAACAGAAAGCAGTATCTTAAAAGATACTCTGTCTCTGTCTACCACCTTCCAGCCCTGGCCTACAAACTTTTTCCTAGAAGTATGGAGACTGCGCGATGGTCTTGCCTAATATGTTTATAGATGAATTTTTGGAAGAACAACTGCAACTGCTTCACTGAACAAGCTGACACTAAAATAAATAGATGAGGCCCATATTTACTGGAACCCTGTATAGTTCAATTTCACAATCTAGGAGTAAGCATAGCATCTCCTTGGGTGGTGTTCATTTGGCTTCCCCAGGTCTCCTAGGTCTTCCAGAAGCAACTGGCCATATTAAATATGACTCAGAAGTTTATCCATTTCACTCTTCTCAGTTTTGAATTTGACCAGGACAACCAAGAGCAACTTACTGAGTTCTGGACAGTCAAGAGCTATCCAGGGTCAAAGGAGAAGGAAATAAACGCTCCCTACCACTTCAGGATATTTATCCTAACACTTAAGTTCCTAAAAATTCCATTCAGATAAAGCAAGCTCACCAGCTGGCTTGGTTAACACGATAGCACTTCCGTGAGTTGGCCTCTCATCCCTCTCTTCCTAGAGACCTGGCCTTTCAGAGTAGAAATTGCAATAACTGCTTCGGAGCCTGGATATTTACCTGACCTATTAGCCCTGTTCCGGAAGGATATGGGGACCTCTGAGGAAAGCATGTGAGAAGAGCTAACAGTCCAGTCAGTGAACAGTAGACCTTTAATAAGAAAGCATCCGGCCCAGAGTTGAGAGTGGATCAGAGCCCTCATATTTTGCCCTCACATGACACTCCAGAGAAATGAACAGTGTGGATGTCACTGTTTGTCCTCTCTGGATGTTGCTTTCCATTGAAATGTGTTTTTACTTCAGCTTTCCAAATTAGACAGTTTCCAAATATCAGCACCAAAGTCAACAATCTTTGATAATTATCCACATTAAAAATTATCTCATGGATTGAGCTCCATAGGACTCTTCATAGCCCTTTTAATGTGATCTTATTACATGTCATCTATTCATTGCCGCATCCCCAGTTTACCCAGTGCTTATCTCATAGTAGTTACATAAAAATATCACTTGGGTGAAGAAAAAAGATTTCTTTTGTTAAAAAAAACCTTTGATAAAGCAGATAAAAAAATCATTTATAAAGATGCAAAAGGAATAGGTGCTTTTCATGATTTTCATACTGTTTCACTAATAAAAAACCTATTCTATCCCAACGTATGTAAAAATAAAAAGTTTTCCCTGATTTCCTTCCAATAAACAGCAAAGGAGATATAAGGGAGGAAGCAGATGGTGCACCACTACTCTATGCATTGCATACAACTAAGGAAGAAGAGATCATGGAGAAAAAAATCCCCAGAGCCACTACAGAAGAGGGGCTGGAAGTTTCTCCCTCTGCAAACTCCTTTACTTCCAAACTTTCCTTCCCCAGCACTAGCTGCTACTGAGACTCCTCCTACTTCCTATTCTAAGGGACACAGCTGTGAACACAGCCCAGGGCCAGCATGCTACCTCCTTCACTCACACACCAAATGCAACCTTACAACAAAAAAGAAAGCTGGCCCACTGAGCCCCTTGTGGCCAATCCAAGCTGCCTGAATGTCATGCCACCTACATTTTCCTCATATGTCTAGATGTGTTGAAATGTGACAGCTGTGGAATAAACCCAAATCCCAGCTTCCCTTTCCTAGGGAATACGTGTAGATGATTGAGTTTGGTAAATCAGGACCACGATAGTCCAGCTCATCCACATCATCTTCAAAACGGTGTGTTTTTAAAGACATTTGTTTCCATCCACCACTCACTGCTTCTTAAAAGTCCATTTTACTATTTTGTTTTTTTAAGAAGAACAACAAACCAAAGTTTCTTCCCAACTTTTTGGAATTAGGCAATTTCTAGATATTAACATATCATTAACATATCATTATCATATGGTGATTCCCTTGAGGGTTGTTCAAAGTTTCCCACATCAGCCAGAAACACAAATCAACCCTTTAACAATTAAGTAATTTATGATACTGTCAAGAAATTTACGATTGGATTACGCCAATGAAGCCTTTATCATAACTGTAAAAGTGCAGATAAAATACTATTTCACTTTCATCCAGTGCTTATTATGTGCCATCACTATGATCAGCACTTTATGAGCATTTTCCTTTTTGATGAGAAACACAAAATGTATTTTCCTAAAAAAAAAAAAATCTATGGAAAGGCCTTAGAGTCCCAGAGTCCAAAACATACTATGAAGAAATAAAGTGAATTTTGCAAATGCAGTTGTATCAGATTTTTCCAGAAGGCTTTATATCACATACTGAGAGAAAAAAAAATCAAACTTCTAGTCATTCACTTTCTCAGATGACTCAGCCACTTTATTATTTACCTATTCAGTGTGAAAAAAAAATTCACTAGTCTTTCTAAGAATAATTTAATTTATGATTTGTCAATGGCATAGGATGAAAGGATTTTGATTATTACAACCTAAAAATCTCAAAAAAAAATCATTGCATTTATTCCTGAAAAACTCAAAAGAGACCTCAGAAAAGACTGAAACACACAAAGTGTAATGCTGTCTGTGTTGGCACTGTTAACTACAATAGAAAATACTGAAAGAGACATAAGACAAACTGAGCAGCAGGGAACTATGCTCTGATCATAACTCAGAGTTACTGTCTTTTCTAGGTGATGTGGGGCAACTCCATTTACCACTCTCAGTCCCAATTTCCACAGCTGCAGAATGGGGTGGAGCAATGGGAGCTCCGAGGTTGCTCCTGGTTCCTAGATGTTACTGTAGTATGTGGTAGGTGCTTTGAGATTTGAACAATACTCTCAATGTAAATCAAAAGCCAGAAGAGTCACATACCATCATCACTGTTTGCTAGGCTAAGAACACAAGACAAGCATCACATTTATGCTTGGAGCCAAGAGCCAATCAGTGCTGACACCTCCTATTCCTTCTTAGTCTTCAAGGGCAAGACTTTGAATCTCACACTTTTATACATTTCTGGGGACAGGACGGTGAGTCTTATCAATTAAAACAGAGACCACAAAGATCTAAAGAATTCTTTATTTCTTCTGTGAACACAGTAACCATAACCATTCTGATATCTGCATTCAGCCTTTCTTCCAGAACATATATACTGCACTGGCCCTTATCTCAAAAAAAAATTGCTTCACTATAGCCTTAGAGACAAGAGTAAAAATAGCCCAAACCCTTAACCTGGCATTTGAAGACTTTTAAAATCTTCCATTAAGATGATTCTTCCAACAATGCCTCTCCTGGCCCGTCAGTCAGCACCCCACATTCTATTCAGCATTGTCTCCAGTCCCAAAGTTATCTCCCCTATTGCTACAGACAGGTCTCTGCAGGCCTCCCGCATGTGTGGAACGCCTTACTCTGCCTCTTTGATGCATAATCCACTGATCCGTCAGAGCAGCTTAAATCCCACCACCCTGAAGCAAGGTTTATTGTCTACTCAAACCTAGAGTCATCTCTTCCTTCTCCGAATCCCCACTCATCTAACCAATCGACTCTGCATGTGTGTATCAACAAGTGTTTATTAGTTGTCATGCCTCTGCCCTTGGCCAGGTGCCTTAGAAATATTACTTCAAAACACAGTAAAGTAACAATATGAACCCCTATCAAAATAATGCAAGCAATGATTTAAAAAAAAATAACTAGCAGTCAGTCTATTGCCAAAGTCCACGCTCTCAACCAATACACATTCTGCCTCCTGGTTTCTAATGGTAGAACAACCATATACAGCAGACTTTCTCTGGGCCAGGCACGATATTAAGGGTTTAAATGAAACACTTTATTTTGCTTTTCCAAGTGTCTATGAAAGTAAGTACAGTATGTTATTATCCCCGTCTTATAGATGAGTAACATGCAGCAAAGAAATGTTAAACAACGTGCCCTACTAATACATTTGTTTCACAGTCCCAAGACTAAGAGTTTCCTTGGGTACTTGTCTGTGCATTTTCTCGAATTCCCTGAGCTTACCAAAAAATGATTCTAATCGTAATAAATTGTCAGGCAATAATGCATTCCTCTCTACAAGTGAAGGAGGGGAGAGGTGACTCATAGGGGAAGAGAGGTGAGAAGTGGGGCAGGGAGTGCCCTTGAGCTTTCCATTAAGAACATACTCCTGCAGATATTTTCTTTTTAATCCATCCATCATAAATACCTGTTGTACCAAACTAACAAAATTAAAATAGTTGAATATATTTTTAAAATATTTGGAAATATTTTCATCATATGGGAATGTATAAAAATACATGTTGCAGACTAAAGAATGTGGCCATTGACCTAATCAAATTGCATTTTGAAGGAATGAGTTGGAAGTGGTGAGACCCAATATAACCAAAGCATTTTAGAAAATGTGTCTCTCTATCACATGCCATATGATGAAACATCAAATTAGGTATATCTGCATTTTTGTTTAAAATCTAACTTGGAATTATTGTGAACTATTTTGGAAAACTATATAAGGTTACACAAAGGCGGTCATATGTGGTAAGAAGTAAAAAATGAAAGTCTAATAAAAGGAATTTTACAGATATCTACTAAATTTGACAGTGTTTTCTAATACAAGACTGAAATGGAAGGTGTGATGGTCCTTTTTCTGGGAAGCCTTTCTTCATCTCTAATGCTAGAATCAGTGTCCTTGCTTTGGGCACAATGTGCCTTCCTCCATCACTAATAGAGAAAATATTTGGCTGTTAGAATTCCATACTAGACTATAAGCTCCATGAAGGCAGGGACCATTTCTGCTCATATTCCCTTCACTTAATAAACATATTTAAACCTATATGAACTTATATATTCCTATAGACATAGCTACAAATATCATTAAGGAAAAGAAAAAAATGCTATGAGAACTTGAAAATTTCACTTTCACAAAATGTCTCTTAGTGGGAGGCTTAAATGTACCTGTCTAAGTCATTCATTGATTAAGCAGAATAAAAGAACGAGCCTATGGAAAACTTAAAGACACAATGAATAAACTTATTCTAATGTTAATAAACCATGCTATATCCATAAATAAGACCAGATGCAATTGCCTCTAGTTTTGATCTTAAGATATTTAAACTGGAAATCAATAAATACGAATATACAATTTAAAAAATACTTCTGCTGCCAGGCACTGTGCCACATGCCTATAATTCTAGTGGCTTGGGAGGCTGAGGCAGGAGGATTGAAAATTCAAATTCAGCATCAGCAATTTAGTGAGGCCCTAAGCAACTTAGTGAGACCCTGTCTGAAAATAAAAAGTAAAAACAGTTGGGGATTTGGCTCAGTAGTTAAGCACCCCTGGGTTCAAACCCTAGTACTAAAAAAAAAAACAAAACAAACAAACAAAAACTCCCACTTCATCCTTTGAACTTCAAAACACAAACAAAAAGGCCTTAAGAAAAAAAATCTTCCCACAAACGCTATACCAAGTTCAAAAACAACTTCTACCCATCTACCAAACATTTAGGGAATAGATAAAATATTTCAGGTAATAAGAATATAGCTAACATTGCTATGTTTGCTCTCATCTCTTGCCTGCAGAATGGAATATGTGTAATAGAAATAATGGTCACTTGAATTTGTCTCCACATAATTTGGATTCAGGAAGATTCTAATATTCAAATAACTAAACAAATGAATGTATGCATACATATACATGTATGTATATAGGTATATTTATCTCTCTCTCTCTCTCTCACACACACACACACACACACACACCCGTATCTTGCACTAGGAACCGGCACTATGACTACAAGTATTTTTGAAGAAGTAACCAGCTATCGAAACTCTAACAAAAAAGGAAAGGTCTAGCTTAGTAGCTACTTTCCCAGTTACAAATTGGGAAAGACTTTCAAAAATCAATACAATTTAAATCTATAATTAATAGATTATAAAAATTATAAATATATTAAAAAACAAGGAGTGAAATCTCATGTCTTTCTCCTGATGACAAGTGCTACATAAGGAAGGCTGACATTTAACTGAAAATTTTGATCAAATCATTTTAAAATTACAGTGAGATGATCCATTGAAATCTGTATTAAACAAACTCCCACAGCCAGCCTGTAGAGTTACAAAAAAGACCATGGTTTAGAACTTTGGTTCAGCTAATTTGAAGGGGCTATGATAAAAAGTGAAGGGAAGGAAAAGGTTAATTGTTCTCAACTGCTATATTTTTATAGGTATAACTAGAGAAAAGAAATAAGAGCTCCAACATCATATGCTGGAACAAAAAAAGAGCTATTACTTCACGTGTAATTCCTTGAAAACTCTGAAAGGCATTATACAAAATTCTCTTACATGTTATGTACTTCACAAATCAAAATTTTAATCCACAATTAAAATCCACACTTTGGAGGCATCTTAAAATTCAATTAAAATGATGCAAAAAAAAGGTCTGAATTCTGATATGCTCCATTTAGAGACTTTGCATTTGGTGTTTCTTAAAATAGGGTTCAGGAAATGCTAGTTTAATTTTCTCTTTAGTTCAATATTTCATGAGAACTCTCAACACCATAGTCTCTGAAAGCATTAGACTACTGACATGACTCTATTTTAGATGGTGTGGAAGATTTTATTTGCATGAATTCTACATGTTGGAATTTTTTGTCTTTTTTTTCTTTTGTGCTTAGGAAAACACTGTAATATATAAAACTATATTCCATTTCTTTATATAAACACACATGTCTTATACCGAGATCTGATATGAGTTATAAAGGTTCCCCAAAGTTAAGTGTTATAGAAGAAAATAATCATTCTTCATAATCATTGTAAAATTCCCCTCTTAATATAATGGACTTTAACAGAAGGACTACTATATTTTCAAGCAGAAGATACCTGGGCCCTTACAGATCCAAATAACTAAGGTGAATCTATCATCTTATCAACAAAAGTATTCTCAAAGATCTCCATGCTTCATTATCACAAATCTCTATGGGATTCCAGGGCTACAGAAGAAGTATACAGAGCACACTTACTCTTTCAGACCAAAGTCACAATTGACAAAAACACACCTCCTTGGTTCCTTGGTTTTAGTCCTTTCAGTATGCTATTACTTCCTTCAAAAATCAACATTTATATTGTACTGAGATTTTAAACAAAACAAGGAAGTACATATGTTCATAAATCTGTGATCACTGAAATTTCACCCACATGTCCTATATTCTAGTTTTTTTTTTTTTTAATTCTAACATCAGTGGCATATTTCGGAACAAACACACTATCCTAATATGTTATTTGTTGAAATGCTCATAAACACATTTTGCTGAATGGCTGTAAATAATTTCTTATAAACACATTTTGTCAAACAGCTATAAATGTGTTTCAGCACACTGGATGCTGTTTATATGCTCATATTTATGTAATTAGAAAATAAAATATACTAAATTGTCAGTCCCTCCCTGTGACAGCACCAAGGACCAATAACCCACTGGCTTGATTAGACAAGCATACAAGACTTATGATTGAAGAGTTTCATTTTCATCACAAAAAGGCTAGAGTATGACAGTATCTCTTCATAAATTTAAAGATGTTAGGTAAATAATTAATAACTGCTGCGACAGTACCCAAGTAATGAGCAGAACTTGATTACCAGATTTGAATATCAAGTCTGGGAGTTGTTGAATATGGAACATCATTATGATTATAGTGTTTTAACAAACAATCATTAAAAGATAGCATTAAACCAATCAAGGGAACTTTTTTTTAAACAAGGGGAAAAGATCTGCTATGTTTACTATAGTAAAACAAAGATCAAACATCTCTATTCAATCATCCTGAACCTCCTCTCCTCCCAACAACAAAGAAAGAGGTTACAAAAGATCGCTAAGCTTTAAAAATTGGCAGCCATATCGATTTTTGAAGAATTGACTTTAGAAGCACAATCCATGCACGAGTTGCCTTTGTGACTTCAGTAGTACTTTTCTCTGCTACAGTCGTGCAATGCACTAAAAACCAGCGGGCATCTTTCCTCACTTTTCTGTGTCACCTTAACCCTTTTCCTTAACTTCCTGTACATAGTTTAAAGATGGATCTGTGCCAGTTACTCTTTGGACACTTGAAATGAGGCACACTGCCCAGGTGATGCTTTTGTTGCCCAAGTGACATTTAAAAGCAAGGATTCACTTCAGCCTGTCATCTTCCCTCAGAGTGTCAAGAAAATAGCTAAGTCAAATCCCAGATGTGATCTATTAATTCCACCATCACAAACTGTGGCCCAAGTAAACACAACCACCCATTAGCGCTAAGGAGAAGTGATAGGAACCATTTGTTAAAGGTGACGAAGTTCTCTGAGTGATAATACTCTTTGGATCACGATTCATATTGTTTGCTCAACAACTTCGTATGTGTTTTTCCTGAGAGGAAGGACTTCAGTATATATTTACTTAGAGCTTTAATTTATACTTCCTTTCCTTTTAATTGGTGTCTTGTGATCCAAAATTAGCTGGTGAACACAGTCTCTCACTTTAACTCTCTCAGCTGAGTTTTCAATAATTAGCCTCACGGTTGCTTGAAGTTGAACAGACATCTGGAGACGGCTTTTTATTTCTTCCCTGGTGCTTTCTAACCATATTTAGAGAATAATTTTTTTATTTGACATATAATCATATTAATTATTAGCCCCAAAGCTGGAATTAGGTTAATAATTTTTTGTTAAAAGTGAAGTTCAAACAGACTTGCCTATAACTTCATGGAATAAAAAAGCCTACATGGAAAGGAATTCTTTCTTGAAACCTGAGATTGTCAGAATGCTCTAGCTTACCAATAAGCTGGATACCATTTAGACAAGAAGAAAAGGTCGCGTGTCCTCTAAAATCCCACATTCGCTACAGACATTCCTCCTTCTATTCTATTGTTTGTGCAGAAACTAGATATAGGTACAATGACAGTGAATTAGTTTTCCCAGATGAGTGAGGAAAATAAATACCTTCCAAATGCCCACAGCCAGATTTTATCAGCCATTTCTTTTTGCACTCATTCTCAATCATTCTTCCCCCCTCCCCAAAAGCGCACTCTCTTTGCAAGCACTGCAAAGATTGAAAATGATCCAGGAAAAACTGCAGGGATTGAAAACAAT
Organism: Sciurus vulgaris; assembly: GCF_902686455.1. Classification (NCBI taxonomy): domain Eukaryota; kingdom Metazoa; phylum Chordata; class Mammalia; order Rodentia; family Sciuridae; genus Sciurus; species Sciurus vulgaris. The sequence goes on along the minus strand of NC_136471.1, from coordinate 131,626,508 downwards.
CCAGAGTTTTAGAATTCACCCTCACCTTGACAACACCAAAATTACAAGCAGCAGTCAACTTTTACAAGACACCCTTATTGTGTAACATTTATAGGCTGCCAAAAACATGCTAAAACTAATCAGATAACAAAGGTGAAGAGAAAACCTTCACCTGCTATGTAAGCTAGCAGTGAATACACTTCTTATTTCCATGACATTTGCTGGCAGAAAGGGGTTGGCTTAAGGCAGATGGGACTAACCTTCAATTTGTCATAGCGCTCACTCAAAGCTGCCACCTGATGATCGCGGTGCCGCCCAACCAGTTTACACAAGGCACAGATTAACTGGTCATCGGTCACACAGTACATATTCACCTTCTCATCCTCGTGCTCCAGGCACATCAGCCCCCGGATGTGCGAGTCCGGGATTGGCTCAATCAGACGATGGCCTGTAAAGGGCTTCTTGTTCGGGTGAGTGGCTTTCAGGCACTCATCACAGTAGGACACTTCACAAGTGACACAGGTCTTCACAGCGTCCTGGGCAGGATCCTGGTCACAAAACTGGCAGAGGACCTTCTCGGCAGAAGACATGGTGCTGGCGTCAAAGGCCCGCTCCCGGCGGGTCTCACTGGGGGAATTGGGCCCGCTCACTGATGCTTTCTGGAACCTGTCGATGATGTTCTGCAGGGTGACGTTGCGCTTGAGCCCGTCTAGACCTCGCTGGCTGAGCGTGATGACATGCCGGCAGGTGGGGCACTGGAAGGCGCTGATGGACTCCACAGACTCGTTGGTGGCACAGTGTGACACCAAGATGCGGTGGGCACAGTTGAAGCAGAGGCTGTGTGCGCAGGGCAGCAGGAGAGGGTCCTCAAAGAGCTCCAGACAAATAGGGCAGGTCAGTTCCGACTCCAGTGTTTCCATCTTCAGGCAAAGCTCTCTGGTGTCATCAAAATCCAAGGAAGCTGATCAGCTATCTGGAAACAGAACGTAAGATTTGATTAGGCATGAGGGGGTCAGCCATGGGGGGCTGTCAGCTTTGAATGCATCTCAGAATAATTCCAAACACAGGTCATGGAAGGGTAAATGTGTGTGTACATTCCAAGTCTGTCTCGCTCTCTCTCTCTTCACTGGGGGTGGCGGGGAGGAGGAGGAAGAGGAAAACACTCTAACATTTTCTCAAAGTTCTAGTCACTGAAAGTGGCAATTTCTTTTTCAGTTTGATTCTTAAAAGGCCTCACTCCAAACTGGCAAGTAATTGAAACTTATAATTTCCATAATTTGTATTTAGTCAGAATAATTGTATTGTGTCACAGCCAGGCTTTAATTTTAGATTGAAAATTAAAATGTAGAAATGTTCATTAGGAACTGCAGTCATTTATAACTTTGAATTTTTTAAGTTACATATTAAAGTACATGGACTTTTACTCTGTGATACCAAACCAGGCTTTCTAACAGTAAAGAAGCAGTCACTGTAGAAATGGGCATTGAGCATATGTGAAATCAAATGCACAGATTTCAGTATAAATAATTGTGGTTTAGATACAGGATGTCATTTTCCAAATCTATTTGAGAAAAACTTTGATTTCCAAAAAGATGACTGTGACAGAGGCAGTATTTTTGGCATGTGTTTGTTACTTTTCTGAATAATTCTATTGTTTAATCCAGCAGTGGGACTTGGGTAGGCAGAGAGAAAGGAAAATATCTGGAGGCCGTTTTGCAGCTGCAGTGAGCTTTGGTACCAATGATTAATATTTAGAACATCGATTTAGCTAATTAGAACTAGGATTTTGGTGATTATCATGTTCATTTGATAAGTTCTAACAATGATAACAAATGCAGCTTAAAAAGCAATTTTCAGGAGGCTTGCAAGCGCTGTTGGGCGACCTGTGTAACCCTCCTGGTCTGAAATCTCCCACTGCAGACTTGTTCCTGCTGCCAGCAATAGGACAAGCTGGCAGGAGGTCCCGCCTCACACTCATAACTCTGCTGGCCCGGGCACGACCTCCGTCAGCTTTGTTGCTCCCCTCCAGGCCACCTTCTGTTGCTCCCCTCCAGGCCACCTTCGGGTGGCCCAGCTGCACACTCCCCTTGCCATAAAGACCTTGCTGCTTTTGTGAACTCCCGCCTGCCTTGCCTTCAAAAAGGGAGGGCAAAGAATCCCACACAAGCCCTGGTTCATTAGGGTGAAGAGGCCTCATGCTCATTAGCAGGCCTGGGAACCAAGCCTCTTTGAACCTTCTCTCTTTCAAGACCATTAGCAGAGGTCTGCGGAGCACTGGCGGGCATATTAGATGCAGCCCACTGCGGGCTGTGGGAGAACAGTGCAGCTCACCCAGTGGTTGGGAAGTTCAAGTCACTCGCAAGGGGAAGGGCCCCCAGACCAGATTTATGGGGAGGCTTCACATCCAAAGCTATGTTCAGTGATTCTGACAATTCATCATTTGTATTCACACCTCTGCTTATTTACCAAGTTCACGATTTCTAGAATACCCTGATGCTCTCTGAAACATCATCCCTCTGAAATACCATGCTATGCTTACCTTGCTACCAACCAAATGGTAAATGATCATTAAAAGTGAAAAGTATATCCTGAGTCTGTTAAAAATTAATGAACTACCAGCTTACTAAAACCCTGGGAGCTTTAAAAAAATCTTCAACCGTTTGCTAATATTTACGACATAAGAAAGAATAAAAAGTGCCCAATATTTGAAATATTAAAGCATACTCATCGTTCCACAGCCTGCAATGGAAACCCAAAGGCTGCTGTTGTAACAAACTTAATCATCTCTACTTCATCCCAGCCAACTCTCCTGTAGATGGCGCATAAGAAATTGAAAGGGTTTTTTTTTTTTTTGTAATTGTTTTGTTTTTACAAATTAAACATTGTTTTAGTTAAGCATGGAAGAAGAATTATCTCTAAATCAAATTTCTTCTCCCTTCCTATCAGAAGCATAGAAATTGCAGGGAAAATGTAGTCCTTTTGCTCAGCTTTGTTCTCAGTGAAGCCAAGGACATCTACTAATGTATCTCAATAGAAGGAGTATCAGATTATGTCTGGAGAGCTATGGCAACTATGCTGTTAGTTTTTTAATTTTTATTTTTAATTAACATACAGTATTGTACCTATCAATGGATACAGTATTATCATTTGATAAATGGAAAAGCAGTATGGACGTTTTTAAAAAAAAATAAAAGTAGGCCTACCATATGACCCAGCAATGCCACTGCTAGGTACCGAAAGGAAATGAAATCAGTAGGTCAAGGAGACATTTGCACTCCTATGTTCATGGCAACACTATTCACAAAAGCCAAGATATGAAATCAGCTAAGTGTCCATCAGCTGAGTGGATAAAGAAATATGGCTCATAGACATGATGGAATATTATTCGGCCATAAAAAAAAACCAAAATCTTATCTGCAGCAACATGGATGGAGCTGGAGGACATTATGCTGAGTGAAACAATGAAACAAGCCTGGCGTAGAAACAAACACTGCATGATGATTGTATTTTTAGTACAAATGCCAGAATTCCATCCCAAAGTGGTGCCATAAGAATTTCTGGAGACAGGTGCAATATGTACCCTCCTAAAGGAAATGCCCACATTTTATGCACTCATTCCAGAGATGGTTATGTATGCCAGTGACTGAGCTGGCTTGGAGTTGTAATCACCACCACTCCCCATTGCCATGGGCCAACCCAGTGACAACCCAACCTGGGTTTTCACAAGCTCTTTCTAACTTGTCTCCTAGCTTCTGCTCCTACTTGCCCTTCCCCTTATATGATACCCTCCATTCTGAAGCTATAGAGCTTGTTAAAAGATGTCAGATCCTGCCTCTCCTCTACTTTGCCCTCCAGAGGCTTTCCACCTCAATCAGGGAGAAATTCACCAGAATAAAACTAGCCCCAGAAAACAGACTCAAGACAGTGAGCTTATTTTCTCCCACGCTACCCTGTTTGTTTGCTCTGCTCTGGGCACATGGTCTCCTGGTGAGTCCTCAAACATGCCAAACACATCCCATCTTTTGCTTGCCCCCACGTGGTCTTTGGAATCAACAAGACTCTGCCCCAGTATTGCCTTCTGTGAATCCACATAAACCTAATTCCCCTACTACCACCATGACCACCAGCCCATTGGGCAATCCTTACCCATCTCATTTTGCTTTTCTCTATGACATTTATTGCAGACACATTCTATTATGTTGTTCATTGTTCTGTCTCTCCCCACTGATCCCAGCATTAGGACATAGACCAGAGATTTGCTTTTGTGGGGAGTATAGCATGTAGAACTGCGTCCAGCACAATGAGCACTCAAACATTCATTAATCATCAGCACATTAAGTTCACTAAATGTACTGCTGTTTGGACTGAAACCAAAAAGAATAAAACATAACTCTTTCCTTTAAGGATCTCTCAATACATTAGAACAGAGATCAGCAAGCTTTTCCTATAAAGGGCAGTACAGTAAACATTTTTGGCTTTGTGGACTGTCAGATCTCTGCTGTAATTCCTCGATTCTGTCACTATAATGCAACAGCAATCATATATAACATGTAGTGGTGTGAGTGTGGCTGTGTTCCCACACAACTGCATTTACAGGTAATGAGCTGGAATTTGTCTACAGATCTTATTTTAGAAGACAGAGATACATACAGAAAGCCAGAATGTAAAATGAAAATCACCCTCAAGAGGTATGAACAAAATGTTGTGTGGGCAACAATGGCAAAGATAGTACAGCCAGACTTCAACAAGCATAGACATGTTTCCAGTACCAACAGGAAATGTACTGCAATAGGATTTCACCTTGCATCAATGGAAACGATGTGAGTCAAGTGAGTGCTTGGGGCAATTCACATAAGAATGATTTAATAGCAGCTGTTCAGATGGAGATCTTCTTCATTTATTGTCATAGTGCTTGGCCTGGTGTTTTGGGCATGTGTGTACACTGTAAATGACTAACTGTATTAAATGATAACAAAATACCTATGTGGTGATTGAGGTTGAGCCAGTTTTCTAAATCTTCACCTACATACTGCCAGAAACGAAGGGGTTTTGATTTGATACCTATAGTGGATTCCATTTTTTACACTTGTAACCAGGTTTTGCTATAATAGAGATATCATTTTGCTAAGTTACTCTACATATCTTACTTGCATGTATGCAATTCCCCCTCCAAAAAAATTAGCATTTTCCAGCTTACTTGTAAATATCCTTTTGGAGAAATCAAAATGCCATTCATTCTTTCACCAAATATTTAACTCCTTTATGTGCTTGATCCTGGGACAAGCACTGGTGACACTTGGCTCCTGCCTCACTGATCTTATGATTCATTAGGATGGAGAAAATATTTTTTTAAAAAACTATTATGCAACATAACAAAAGATGCATACCAAAGACAGATGGGAAACAATTTATAATATATAGTGGAGGAAAAGGGCACATGGGGAAGCTTCTGGAAGGAGGCAACATATGAGGTAGGTTTTAAAAGAGAACAGAGGTTCACCAAGCAGATAGTGGTGGTGAATGGAGATTTTGTGCAAAATGTTATTTTCTTTCATGTTCTCTTAACCCTTATAGTTTATTTTCCATGCCAAAAAAAGAAAAGAAAAACTTCTTAGCCTTCACTACAATTGAAGGAAATCACACGTGCATATTGTTGTCAGGATATTCTATAGCTCAACATTTTTGTGAATGGGCTGAGCGGTTTTCATTCAGAGGAGGATGTAGTTAATCATGAGAACTCCTTGAAACAAACTGGGAATGGCAACAATTCACAGCTTGCACTTGTGCTTACCCACGATTTGTAGGTCTAGAACACAGCACGGAGTAGTGAGCAAAGGGGGAGTTAGGCAAGTGGCCAGAAAAATCTAGGATATTCAGCATTCTACTTCTTAGGTGCCTGAGTGTTCGTGGGTGAGGGCCCACACATATTCCCTGCAATCTCTCTAGCATTCATTCTGATCACATGCCTAAGCAGGATAGTCCTTAGCAGCAGTTTAAAATGACATCCTGGAACATACTGGATGCAAGATATCTTTTCGAGACACTTTCTTACAGATTCAAGAAAGTACTTCTTTAAAATGGGAAATTAAAGCCAATCGCAGTGGTGCACACTGATAATCCCAGCAAGTCCAGAGGCTGAGACAGGAGGATCAAAAATTCAAGGCCCTAAGCAACTTAGTGAGATCCTGTCTCAAAAAATAAAAAGGAAAATAAATAAATAAATAAAAAGGGCTGGGGATGTAGCTAGAGGTAAAGCATCTCTGGGTTAAATCCTCAGTACCAAAAATATAAATAAGTAAAATGGGAAACTAATAAATGGATATTTTGATGGAAAATAATATGAATATTTTCACTCTTCCTCCTTCCCCATTTCTCTCCTCTCATTCTGTATAACACTGAAATTGTCTTTTTCTTTAACTGTTTCTGTCTTCTTGCTACTAGTGAAAGCCTAGGTATTTTCTAATGGTCGCTCCTTAAAAAAAACAGAGAGACTGCGTGGTGGTGAATGTCTGTAATCCTAGCAACTCGGGAGACTGAGGCAGGAGGATTCACGTTCTAAGCCAGCCTCATCAACTTAGGTCCTAAGTAATTCAGTGAGACCCTGTCTCAAAATAAAATATAAAATGGGCTGGGAATGTGGCTCAGTGGTAAAGTACCTATGGGTTCAATTCCTGATATCAAAACAAACAAATTTAAAAAATGAATTTGGTCATTCATTTCATGTGCTGCCCCCCCCCCCCCCAAGAATGATTCCTAGGTTTGTATCACAGAGTGACATCTCTTTTGGAATCCCAGTTCAGCTTTATCTGCTTTGCATACTGTAAATGTGCCAGGCCTAGAATGCACATCTCATGGGACTCATCAACTTCCCTCCCAAACCTGTCTTCTCTACAGGGCTCCTAGTGTCTCCCCATGTGCTTCCATCCTTCTGATTGTCAGTAGCCTGAAACTCCTTACATTTTCTACTCCACCCCCTCTGGGGGAGGCAGAATAATGATCCCGAAGATATCCGCAAGCTATACCCCAGAACCTGTGGATATTTTAGTCTACAGGTACAAAGGGAAATTAATGTTGCAGATATAATTAGGCAACTAAGCAGCTGACTTTGAGATCCAAGTATTTTGGATTTTCCAAGTGGACCCAGTGGAAACATAAGGCTCCTTAAATAAAAGTGAACCCAGTCACTCAGAAAGTTGTGGCAAGAGTATTACAAAGTTGCAGGTCAGCCTAAGCAACTTAGTGTCCCATAATTAAAAAAATAAAATAAAAAGAACTGGGGATGTGGCTCAGAAGTAAAGCACACCTGGGTTCAAATTCCATTCCAAAACCAAGCAGAAAGATGGTGGAAGCGGGAGACAAGAGTCAGAGCCAGAGTGATGTGGTGTGAGGAAGGCTGTTCCAGCCATGCCTGCTTCAAACATGGAAGAAGGGGTCATGAGCCAAGAAATGCACACAACCTCTAGAAGCTGGAAAAAGAAAGAAAATAGATTCTACTCTACAGCTTCCATAGATGAATGAAGCCGTGCAGATACCTTTATTTTTAGCCCACAGATCTGTGTCAGACTTTAGGCCTCTAAAAATGGAAAACAATAAATCTGTGTTGCTTGAAGCCATCAAGTGTGTGGTAACTTGCTATAGCATCGATAGGAAATTCATACACTCTCTCTTACGAAAATCCAAATCATTAGGCAAGACTCATAGATGTCAGTCCTTCCTAAGTGTTTGCATTGGTTTCCTTCTCCTTGTTTCCACTGCCTCTATATTGATCCAGACCTCTTTGCAGCATTCTTAGGCTATCATGGGAAAAAAGAAAGAAAAACCTTGCTAATTTGATTTCTTATTGCCAATATTTCCTCCCTCAGTTTGATATTCATGGAAAATAACTTTTTGGTGGTTGTATTTATTTTTTGGTTGGCAGGGAGTCACTGAGCATCATTCCCACCCCTTTTTCACCCTATTTTGAGACAGGGTCTCACTACATTTCCCAGGCTGGCCTTGAACTTGAGATCCTCCTGCCTCCGCTGCCAGAGTCATGGGAATAACAGGTATGTACCACAATGTATAGCTCCAGTTTAATCTTTGGCACATGATTCAGGCACCGTGGCTTTTTCCTGTAATTTCCCTCAATGGTCCAGAACGTAGAGCAGTTCCCTGTTGCCCAACGTCTGAGTTCTTACATCTTATTTCCTTTTACAAAGCCTAGCCCAAGTTTCTCTCAAACCACACCTCCGACTCTATTCTCACTCACTTCCTAAACAGAGACCCAGTAAATAGGACCATTTGCTGTCCCTAGCAATTGCCTTTGCTTTCCTTCCTAGAACAAATCATTTTCCTACATGAGACTTTTTTTATTTCATGTTTGTTTTTTTTTAGTTTCTGCTTTCTGGTTTTTTAAGATGTGAATGGAACCTCCCAGAGGCCCAACAAGTTCTGGCCACTATTGTATTTGGCAAGTACTTATTAAACAAAGAAGAATTGTTTTAAAAGACAGCTCTAAATAGTGTGACGTGTCTTAAATGTTTACATTTAAAGGTTGCAAACTAACCCTTTAAGCTGAAAACACACAGGAACATAATTATCCTATTCATAAAACAAAATATTTAATTTCAAATATTATTTTCAAGTACACACCAGAACAGTCAGTAATACAACCCAGGTTTAAAGATATAGAATTCATCTCCTTTCAATATGGTCAGACTCACTATGAACATGTATGTGCTCAGCACAAGCAGATACACAAACATAAATCTCTTGTGGAGGTAACATTCATTGTCTCAATTTTAGGCCAAACATGGGTGTGTGGTTTGAGTGAAATGACTACCTCACCCTTGATACCCCCACGGGAAAACCTCTTAAGGTTTGTGCCTTGTGGGGTTAAGAGAAATGAATCAACATAGATGGAGATCTGGCTGAACGGCCTGAGCAGATGGCTCCTTCCTTACTCACTCAGGGTTCCAGTTATCTTTACCCTGAGGTATCTTTATGCTGAAGTAGCACTCATCACAGGAGGAGAACATTTTCCCAAGAGCAGGACTTACTTTGTCCAAGGTACAGGATATAAAAGAAAACAGCAAGGGAGAAAATTCCCAATGCAAAAGGACATAGGGACCTCCCCAGCTAACAGGATTTAGTCTTGGGACAAGATGAAGGCAACTCAGGAGGGCACACTTATGGATTAGTGTTAGAAGCCAAGGGCAGGGAAGTTAAAGGGGTTTATGACTGTTGGACTCATCTTTTTTTGCTCCTTCTTTTGAAGTAAAAGGCACGAATATTGCTTTGACCTGGCAAGTTAGTGCAGACAAAACACTTAAGCCCCAGTCTACACTGTCACAACCCTTGCCACCATCCTGCTCAGTAGCTCATTTTAAAATTTCACAATTTTGCTCTTAGTAGTCTCTTAGGACTTCTGCTATGACACAATCAAGATAGCATTCACCTTGAAGAAATGTCTAGAATCCCTGCGCAGACATCATGCAGTGCCAGGTTCAATCCATGACTAAATTCAGTAGACAAGCTTTTAGGTTCAGATGCCAAGGCTATGGAAATTTCACCCACGTGCTCAAGAACCAGGTCAAAAAATTAGAAATCTCCAGACCCAAAGCATTCTATGAGATCAGTTACCCATTAGAATAATGAACTATTTCATCATCAATACATCATCCATTCATGTCTGCATAGTCCTTGAAACATAATTGTTTACCAATTTAGAATATATGAAAAAGAGCAGGCATGCTATCCTCACTGCACAGCTCTGAAATCCTTCCCAATCAGGGAAATTAATGAGGCATTAGACCAAGGAGTAATCTTGGGTACCAACACTGGGTGGCCTGTGATCAACCATTAACATCAGGTGGCGCTCAGCCACTGCCCCAATGATTCCCAAGGCACTTCCTCTGATTCTTTTCCAAATATCCTCTGGACCATGGAAACAAAGCCTATTAAATTTACCAAAATGTAAGTGAGATGACAAAAACACTTCAACACTGCAGTTACACCAAGTGAAAAAGACATGGTTTCAGAAAAGGAAGTTCCTCAAAGTATTGCAAACAACAAATGACACTGAAAAGAATACAAATAAACATCAGAAGTAATTTATTTCATTGTGCACATCTCCTGTCCCCTCTTTACCTGAAGAATTCAGAGTTAGTTGACATTGCTCTTTGGATTTTTGCTATAAGGAGATTATTCCAATTGTACAGCTACAGATAGAATATTTTTTAAAGACTGTGGAATAATGTTTCTATCTTGGATCAACAGAAATATACACTGTCAGAGGATTCAAGACTACCTAACTGGACAAGGCTGGAAACAAACCTGAGTCAGTGAGGCTGAGACTGAATTTGGAAGGAACTGACTCTCATCTCATATAAGCATAATTTCTCAATGCAGAAATTTATTATAATCTCAATAAAAATTGGTAACTACACCCAAGATAGAATATTCAAAATAACGTAATACAAGCACTTGGCATCTGCATATTCAATCATGTAGTTTAGAATTTAACCTCAAGTTATAAAAACCATTGAATAAACATGTTACCCAAATGCTACTTTACTGATCAGCATCCTGGCCAATTTTGAGAAGCAGGTAAGTCAATGAAGGTACAATAAAACAGTGCTATAAAGTGATGGAAAGAGAGGAGGAAACTCAATTGAATTTAACTGGAAATCGATACCACAGTACAGACAGTTGTCCACCCTGAATTATGCCAGACAGTAGTATAATTGCAAAGTGGAAAGCAACAATATAAATAATACATAGAGTAGGAAGAGGTGAAAAAATGTGGTCCAGTAACATTCTACAGGTAACTAATGTTACTCTGAAACATCAGTGGGTAACCTCTGACTTTCAGCACACCCAAAATTCATTTGTTTCATTGGTAAAGAGACAACTAAGAATTTCTGCCAACATTACAGGGAACAAAAGACTGAATGAAAAAAAATGACAAGCACGTAAGCATTAAGATGCTAGCCTCCAGTCTTAAAACAATTAATTGGTACAATAGATATTTTGAATAACTTGCCATTTCTTCTTTATTCTAAAGAATGGTGAAATTAAAATCATTCTGCCTGATACCTGACATGAGACTAGGAAGACTTTTAATTTCACTAAACACCCACCTGGTAGAATTCATGCAAATCAAATTAAATTGTTAACCAAACCTTTTTCTCTACTTCCACATCTGCCTGTAACACGCTCATTTTTAGTAATTGGATCTCTAGGACATTCTTTCAAATAATCACACACTCGCCTGACCATGCAACCTGATTAATAATGAATGAACATTCCTGAAAAAGAATCACTTCGAAGCATGGCAGATGTCTGTGGGGATATGAAGGCTTTAATGATCAAAATCAAGGGGAAATGGGAGCTGGGTCACACAGTCTGGTTATTTTAATTGAAAGCTGGTCTTCCAAATTTACTTAACAGGATGCTTAAATACTCCTTATGGAGGTTCATTTACACAAGCAAACAAGCAAAAGACAAATGGCAATGAAAAAGAACAATCCAGATTCCTCCAGGAACCACTGCCCTATCCCGCTCTGTCTGAATAGCAAGAAACCCCCGACAGACTCAGAAGTGCCATTCGTTCCTTTGACAGACTGATAAACAGGCTAAAAACAGGAACTAGTACCCTGGTCCTTATTAGTTCTTTGAGCACCTCTCGAGACTCTGACAAACAGATCCCCTTGAATACCCACCAATGGACTGCACACTAGTTCTTTTTGAAGAAACATCGCCGTAGGCAGAGGATGGGGACCCACGAAATGACAGACAGGCCACCGAGACCAGACGGTGGGTGGCAGGCAGTGCTGGAGCAGTCCCGTGTGTCTGTGAGAGCTTCGACAGTGAAACACAACAGGAAAATCGGCCCAACAATTCCAGGAAGGCCAGCTCCACCTCATCCACTCCGCCAGGGTTGCCCGAGTTGAAGAATCGACTGCCTTTTCTACGGCCCCCGCCGCACTTTCCCTATCCCCTCACCCACTTGATGCTCAACTGAAACCAAATAAAACGGCAGCTCAGGTCAGGTCAACACCCACTGCTTGATCCAAAAAAATGATGACTTGGCACTGGGATCTGTACTCTCACTGCTTACATGGATCAGCAGCAGCTCAGCCAACTGGACATGGTCTTGCAGTGGAAGGTTGGATTCCAGCTCTCAAGTGCTGCCAACGGGAGCGGTCCAACCCAGCTCCTGTGGTGGGAATGCTTTCGCCCTTTGCATTTGTGTCCTTCTGGCATCCTACTGAGTACATTATGACATTATGCTCTGGATACTGCTTTGTTCATTTTAAAAACACTATGCTCATTATTTTGTGCCTTTACCTTCTGAATTAAAGAATAACTTCTGAAAGAAGTTTTTGCAACTTATATCCAGGAGAACAATCTCCTATACAGAAACAATAAACCAAAGTCATCTTTTCTTCCAGAAACACAGTTAAATTGCAATGGATCATCCTGATAAGCAATTGAAAAGATACATGCTATGAAACATGTATAGACACAAACAAGTTTTACCTTTACTATATACATAATATATATATATATATATTATGCATACATATCACATATATACACATCTGTGTATACAGCCTTATTCTGGTATCCACTTGAGATTAGTTCCAGAACACTTCCTTAGGATACAGAAATCTGCAGATGCTCAAGTTCCTTACATAAAACAGCCCAGTAGGGCTGGGGAGATAGCTCAGCTGGTAGAGTGCTTGCCTTGCAAGCACAAGGCCCTGAGTTCGATCCCCAGTACCACAAACAAACAAACAAAAACAGCACAGTATTTGCATATAATCCACATACAACCTCTTGCGTATTTTAAGTCATCTCATAATTACTTATGATACCGAACACAATGTAAATGCTATGTAAGTTGCTGCTATACTGTATCGTTTGGAGAAAAATGACAAGAAAAATATCAGTAAGTGTGCAATACAGATGAATTTTTCACATTTTTTGATTCAAGTTTGGTCAAATCTGCAAATATGGAACACACATATATGGAAAGCCAACTATATATACAACTAATATATCTGTATTCCCAGCTACTAGGGAGGCTGAGGCAGGAGGATTGCTTGAGTTTAGGAGTTTGCGGTCAGCCAGGACATAGTGAGACCCTATCTCCAAAGAAACAAAAAAATGTGTTTGAGTGTGTGTGTGTGTGTGTGTGTGTGTGTGTGTGTTTTTAAAATAAACTGTAATAAGTCCAAAATCTTGATTTTAGTCTCCAGAATGAAAAAAGGTATATTGAGAATGGAAAGTAATTGCTTAAAATTTGATCTGAAGGAAGAAAGGGAAGTAGGTTCTCCAAAAGAAAAAAACAAACACTTTTGTCCTGCACTGCAGTTCTTTGAAGGATGTTGCTTATCACCATGCAAGACAAGAAACTGCAGCTAAAGTAAATCATCAGGAAAGTATAAAAAAATAACTGCACAACTCAATTTATACTCTAGACATTTGGGCACCATAAAGGTTTTTAAGGAACTTTCTTGATTAAGGGGAAGCAGGAGGCAAAAACTGCTTCCTAGTGTTGTCCACTTTGTACATTGTAGCACCTACTTTCATGCCATTGCAACACCTCACAATAAACCAAAGAGTGCTTCACATGTCAGGACATAAAATTGCAAGCATATATTTTCTCAGCTTATGTCTCTTCATAACTTTTAACAATACAAGGATTACTCAATTTCACATATAAATGACTTCCTTAAGAAATCTCATCGTCTAGGGAAATGACATGCATATATACATGTATATATCATCAAGTAGAATTTTAAAGTACTTTCTATCAATACATTTTTTAAAAACTGCCTTTTTAAAAACAACATTGAAAGTATCAGATTGGGTATGTAGCTCAGTGTTAGAGTGCTTAGCTAGCATGCACCAGGCCTGGGTTCAATCCCCAATACCACTCTCCCCACTACCCACCCAAAATAAAAACATTGTAAAAATTTATAGACTGGCTTAACTTGTTCATATTTTGGTACTGTAATGAAAAATTAGCCTAAGCATTCCAAGTTGAAATGTCCAGAAACAAACACTATATCTCTCAAAAGTAAAACAATAATTATTTTAATCTTTTAAGAACGTAATCTAACATCTTTGATAAGAAATTTCCAACCATCAAAAGGTCTCAGGCATTTCATGTCTTTTATTATTTATTTTAAAAGAATAAAGCAGCCAGTTTTAAAGGTAAATGGGAGCTATTTTACATTATATTGATAATGACTGATGTCTTCCAGGTCTATGCTATACTGGCTGTCATGCAAGAATTTGGTTCTGAAAGCAGCAACAGCAGACAAGAGAGAGGACAAGAGAGAGAACATGTCACACCTAGTCTCCTGGCATAAGTCTAATTCAGCACTCCAAGGGAGCAGACTAACAGCGTGGCAGTCACAGAAATGTAAGCTGCTAATTCCTTTGAAACTACCCACAGATGAAAAAGCACATAACGCTGCCTTCCCTGAGTGCTCTTCCACATATAGTTATAGTTGAGTAGGCATTTTTATACACATTCACAGAATCCTTCCTAAATCCTACATGTTTAAACTGGATGCAATAGTGTAAACCTGTAATCCCAGCAGCTCAGGAGGCTGAGGCAGGAAGAATACAAGTTCAAAGCCAGCCTCAGCAATTTTGTGAGGTCCTATGCAACTTAGAAAGACCCTGTCTCAAAATAAAAACAATAAAAAAAGGCTGGGGATGTGGCTCAATGACTAAGCACCCCTGGGTTCAATCCTTAGTACCCCAAAAAAAAAATCCTACATGTTCACAATGGAATGGGTATCATAAGCACATATAAATACCTACATGTACAAACACTCATACACATACACACACGCATATATATAAGCATGTTTTCACAATTACTTGGGACTTCATAACATCACTCTTCACAAACTCCTCAGTTTGAACAGTCCTCCTTTATTACAGGAACATTCCATTCTCTATATAAGAACAAAAGTCTGTAGATAATTTGTATTTATTTTATAAATCAATTGCCTGCTCATATGTGGAAAAGGCTATGTGGAAATGTGCAAAATGATATAAGAAATCAATATTATTTGAAAGACATACTGGTTGAGTAGGATTTTTACAACAAGTAGATTATGTGCTGAAGAACATATTCTACCTTCCCATTTATTCACAAGGAGCAAATTGCATTGATAAATAGTTGCTGATGATGTTCAATGTAACATCATCCTCTGAACAGTGGAAAGCTTACAATTCAAGAACACATATTCCTGTCTTGTGACTGGGGGTAATGACAATGTTAGAGAGCAACTGATTTCTAATGTAGGAGCAGACTGGGAAATTCTCTCAAAGAAAATAGCTTTTTCTCCTCAACTTCAAAGTTAGCCATACACAAAAAACTCATGGTCACAATAGCCTGAAGCTACTTCATGATCTTAAAAAATAAAGAAAACTAACCTTTCTTCACAATTCCTGGTTAACTATTATGAAGAACATACTTTAAACATTTCCCGTGGTCACTGAAGCCCTACGGTCAGGGGATGTAAGTCTTTTTTTTAAAAGGCAACCAAAAGAGGAGCGATTCTTTTGTTCTGAGTTGTTATTGTAAGGCACCACATGAAAGAAGCATACTGAGCATCTGTACAGAACAAAGGCAGGAGGCTTCTCAGGAGAAAATTCACAAAAAAATACTTTTGCCACATTTAAATGCTAATGGATGAACTATAGTTTTTCCACACAGCACAGATCACAGCACAGATCTACATGTGGGGCAATAAAATTAAGTTATCACTCACATACAGACATACACATGCATGAACAAAGGCACACAACTGAAAGTAATATAAAATTAGAACTGCTTTCAAATATATTAAATCACTACCCTTTCAACCCATGAGCAATTTCTTGAAATTTCTGCATCTATATTTTGCCCTATCTAAAATAAAATATTGGTTTTACTAAATAACTGAGCTAACAGTATGCAATCCTAAGGAAATTGAATTCAACAAAAGTAAAACAAGAAAAACTCTCTCCATTCATAGCATACTCTAACTTATACTTTAAATATAATCTTTAATAAATTGAGTTTTCAAAAATCCCCAAGAAGCTGGGCACAGTGGGACATATGACTGTAATCCCAGTGACTCAGGAAGCTGAGGCAAAAGGATCACAAGTTTGAAGCCAGCCTGAGCATATAGGAAGACTCTCTCTCAAAATAAAAAGGGCTGAGGATGAAGCTCAGTGGTAGAGCACCCTTCAGTTCAATCCCCAGTACAAAAAAAAATTTTAAGTCCCCAGGGAAACTGTGTAATGGGTATTATGTTGGGAAACAAATCGTAGTAAAGTAAGATGTTAATATTAACAAAGTGTACTGGTTTTGCAACATCAGAGTGCACTTACACCTTTCTTCAGATGCAAATTCTGTGAAAGCTGATAGGGTCGTGATTCATTTAATAAGACATCATCTGAGTGTGTGTAGTTTAGTGGACTTAGTACATAATATTTTATTATTTTTGTTATCATAGAAGTCTCTAAAGTAAAGGAGTTTCCAAAAAGTAAATAGTATATTGCATCTTGCACTGCATCAAAAAGGTTCATCTATTTTCTTTTCTCTAGATTCAGCTACTTTTCTTTTTTTCCTTTCCTAATTCTGTCCTTTCTGTTGTCAGATGACTAAAGGACTACAGAAAGTTCTCTGCTAATGAATTTCATTTAGCTTCCTCCTTGGTGTGCTGTCAGAAACATGCGACTAAGCCCTAAACTAAGGGGCCTAAATGTCCTTAGTCTAGTTTTGGGCCAACACTGTCAATGAGGTGTCATGTAAAGAACTGTCTACCTTGCATCCAGATAAACCTCAGTTCAACCCCTGGCTCTGTCATTTCCTTGCAAAGGTGATAGGAGCCTGATATTCTACATATCTCCTGCTCACAGATACTATTCATATCTTATATGTAGTTTCCTTATCTGTAAAACATGGACAATGAGAGTGATCTCAAAGTGTCTTTTGAGGATTAAGTAAGGCAAAGTTTTAAAATTGCCTGACAAAATTGTCATTCTCTCGTCCCTCTTCCCCTCATGTCCTGAATCACCTCTTTCTGCTCATTGAATAAATTCATTATCTGTATTTTTTATTGGAAAGCTCTTCAAGTTATTTTTGGAAGCAGAAAATGTATCAATCCATTTGTTTTCTCATTAACGTTCACAGAGTGTCTTACGTGAAGAAAATATGTACCATTTCTATTTTTAACACTAATGACAGTCTAATAATTGTCTTCATATGGGCAGTTTCATCTATTTCCAGCCTTTGAGATACCTCTATTCAATACTGCTATAACTCCCACCATAATATTGAAGTTTCACTTCTCTGCTCCCCAATGAAGGTCATCCTTCATCACGATTTATTTTGCAAGAAATAAGAAACCCTGACATATGTGGGGCATATAAGACCATCGAAAACAGAGAAGAGTTTCAGATTTTTTCTACTTATAAGCTAACCAGTTATCCCACCAATTACATGGACTTTGGTAGAAGACACCAGACTCCTTAAACAAAGAAAAAGAATGTTCTTACTTAGGGCACAAGTGGTATGTGATTCATGTTCTCATTGGTTCACCTGATCCCCAAGAACCATGTAGCATCCCAGGTGCATATCACAGGGGACTGCATCACAGTTGAGCCACCCCGAGCTTGGGAAATATGAATCTTTTGTTGTGGGTTAAGCAAACCTCCACACCTAGTAAGGACATACTATATCTAGCCTCCAAGTCTGTCTGCTGTAAAAACACCTTTGAAAAAAACAGTCTAGAAAAAAGGCCATCAATACCTCAGCTCCCAAGAGGTACAGAAACGAGAGATCCAGCTGGGTATGATGGTGCATGCCTATAATCACAGCGACTCAAGAGGCTGAGGCAGGAGGATCACAAGTTCACGTTGGCCTCAGCAACTTAGTGAGGCCCTAGGTAACTTAGCAAGACTCTGTCTCGAAATAAAAACTAAAAACAGGCTAGGGATGATAGGGATGTGGCTTAATGTTTAAGTGCCCCTGGGTTCAATCCCTGGTACCAAGTAAAAGAGAGGTGGTGGGGGAGAAAAGGAAAGGAAAGGAAAGAGGAAAGGAGAGGAAAGGAAAGGAAAGGAAAGGAAAGGAAAGGTAAGGAAAGGAAAGAAAAAAGGAAAAAGGGAAAAGGAAAGGAATACTATGGAGAATTACTTTGAAATATACACAATTCCTGCCTCCTCCTAAGGGTGAGAACAATGGGGGTAACTAGAAATCAGATTACCAGTGGGGTGGCTTTCTAGTGGCTGTGGTAGAGGCAGAGTTTAACTTGGTGTTGAATATCCCATGACTCATGGAAAACCAGAGGTAAAAGGAGCTTCCAAGAAAGTGATGAGGTGTTCTTTACCCCAGTATCCAAGTTCTTCATCCCTCTTACCCTAACATCATAGGAAACTACAAGAGAGCAAGGTGGGCCCATTCACAGACTTTACCCAAATAAATAAGTGCAATTATCAATTTCCTTCTTAGGCCCAAATCAACCTGGGTGTGGTATGAACTTCAGCTCTTCACTTTGATCCTAAAGTCATTTTAAGAGTTTGGATAAATAAGCTGATTTTGTTACTTTTATGGCATTAATAATCTTGCATGTATATCAATTTGACTTTCTTTAAGCATTCTTAAAATTTTAGAACTACTTCTTTTACAGTAAAATCTAAAAGGTCATTTCTTCCAATATTCTTTCATTGCATAGATTATATTTTAAGTCCTATGTGCCAGGAGCTACTCTGAGCACCAAGAATGTGATGGTAGATAGGAGAATAAATGCTTATTCTTAGAGAGTTTCCATTTTAATGAAATGAAAAAAATAAATGCATAAAATATGATAATTCCAAAGATCCATATGTAAAATGAAAAATGAAAAAGATGGCATGAAAGAAGGTATATGGGTGATTGTGGTCTATTTTAGCAAGGAGGTGCTTCATATTTGCATAGCTCTCTTGACAGTTTGGCTTTTTTCCTGCCAATAAACAAGCAAAGAACATGTTAATCTCAGTACAAGATTTTCCAGGACTTAAGCAGAGAGTTATGATTTAATTTCTCAAGTTATTAAATATTTAGTTTCAGATATCCTCAAGGATAGATTTCTTTCTCATAGGCATTAAAAATCTGACTTTTACTATTTCTTATCTGAAAAGGAAATGTGATGAATTTTTGAAAAACAGTAACCTCTTTATATATTCCAGCAATGAATTTTGAGAGGAAGATTTAGTGGCCAAAAAGGCAGGAACTATTGTCTCTTAGTCCACTCTGTGCCGCCATAATAGAATACCTGAGACTTGTTAAGGTATAAAGAACAGAAATTTCACTGGGCGTCGTGGCACATGCCTGTAATCCTAGTGGCTCCAGAAGCTGAGGCAGGAGGATTGTGAATTCAAAGTCAGCCTCAGCAACAACAAGGTGAGCAACTCAATTGAGCAACTCAATGAGACACCATCTCTAAATAAAAATACAAAATAGGGCTGGGGATGTGGCTCAGTGGTCGAGTTCTGTTGAGTTCAATCCCTGGTACACTCCCTCAAAAAAAAAGAACAGAAATTTCTTTCTCACTCTAGAGGCTGGCAAGAACAAGACTAAGGTTCCTGCAGGTCAAGGTCCTATTTCTCCACTTCCAAGATGGTGCCCAGAAGGCTGTCTTCTGTAAGAGAGGAACACTATATCCTTACATGGTAAAAGAAGAGAAGATGGAAAACCCACTTCTGCAAACCCTTTTGATAGCAACATTGATCCATTCATGCCCCCCAAGAGGCCCCACATTCCAACTCCACTGTACTAGGGATTAAGTTTCTAACACATGAATTTTGAGGATACATTCAAACCATAGCATATAGGACTCAGAATTACCTGAATGTCTAAATGTTTGACTTTAGGATGTTCTCCCAAAGTCGAAATGACCATAGATATGCAGTTAAGGTTACAGAAAAGGATAGGAAGGAAATGAATAGAGATAATGGAAGAGTCATTGGTTTTGTCTTTTCTTCCTAACTTGCTTTTGTCTTCCTAGAAGAGGAAATTTTAGGAAGGAAAAGGCAGGAAATGGGGGAATAGTCCTGGGGTTGATGGCTAAGTACAATTACCAAAGATGAGTTGAGACTGGAAGGACAAGTTACCTGACAGCTTCAGTTGGTATCCTGCTGAGAATGGCAAAAAGTATCTCAAAGAATTTACTGGTTAGGTAAAATTTCCATAGTGGTTCAGTTGTGATTTTTAGAGCCCATATCTTTAATAATGGGTTAGAAGATAACTACAGAGGCAATTGTTGTAGGACAACACAGGTGACACTGTAGGTAAGCAAAGGCCAAGGAAAGGGCTTGGGAAGACTGGGTGGAGGGTACATGTTCCTCTATAGTGAAGCAGATGAGGTTTCAGGGAGGACAGAGTGGCAGGTGAACTGAGGGGTTTATAAACAAGTAGTCTTTTGAGACTACTTCTGAGACCCACCTAAAGATATCCTGGTCTAAAAACCAAGATATCCTCGTCTAAAAATCAAGATTAAAATTTCCTTTTTGGAGACTCAATACTTCTACAAAAAGAGTATATTAACAATTTTGTAATCTATGAGAACAAATCTGCTAAAGACTATGAGACTCCTAATGATTTTTAAAACATACTCTTAGGACAGGCTAAATTCTGAAATTTTCTTGTGTTATCAAAATGTTTCCTTCAGATGGATGGGTAAAGACAATGTGGTATACTTATACAATGGAGTTTTACTCAGCCATAAAGAAGAATGAAATTGTGTCATTTCCTGGTAAATGGATGGAACTGGAAAACACCACGCTAAGTGAAAGAAGCGAGACTTGGAAAGTAAAGGTCAAATGTTTCCTCTCATATGTGGAAACAGGAGAGAAAAAAGGAGTAAAAACAAGGGGATCTCATAAAAATAAAAGGGAGAATGGTAGAGAAGAAGCAGGGGATCAGAGGTAAGGGAGGAGGGGAAGGAAAAGGAAAAGTGGAGTGAAAAAGGTTTCCTTGTTCTATCTTTAAGAGAAATTATAAATGTTAACTTGTAAAACATGAATATAAGATGTTAATTTAAAATATAAAAAGGTACTATCTTAGGGACTTGGCTTAAGGGTATTTTGCTTTGTGTTTTATATGACTGCTTTTTGTGATTTAAAGAAAAGTTGTAGTTTAAGCATCTGATCCTTTCATTGAAATGCATTCTAAGTGTGCATTTCATCCTGTACATTTTATCCTTTCACTGAGTCAAAATAGATAAGAAACTGACTTTTTAAACATAAGGAAAGGTAAAATTGAGAGGACTTAGTACTTGAGATGCAATCTAGGGCTTAAAAATTCGCTTGCAAAAAACGTCTAGCTTTAAGCACAGTGAGGTGGCTACATGTTTTAAAACAGAATTATATTTATTTTATAATAAATATGAATGCTAACTGGTAAGAAAGTATCACAAAATTATATGGAAAAACATTGTATTTTTTAAAAAATATTTTTTAGATGTCAATAGACCTTTATTTTATTCATTTATTTATATATGGTGCTGAGAATTGAACCCAGTGCCTCACACATGCCAGGCAAGCTCTCTACCACTGAGCCGCAACCCCAGCCCAAAACACTGTATTTTGAAAACAATTTTTATGATTGATTTATCATCTTTATGGTAAAGCTTAGTCCAGTTATCTCTTATTATCTAGCTTCTTTTGCTTGTCGTTATTTAAATCAATAGGGGTGCTGTGATTCAAGGCACAGTTCCAAACAGTTCTACCAGTTGTCTAAATCTCTTCTTTCCATTCCAAATTCCTCCAAGTGACTCTCTTTTTTACATGGAAGCAAATATTTAGTTTCACAACTTTAGTCATTTTCTTCCTTGGAATACAACTGGGAAATTGCTCACTCCTGGGGTGCTGGGCAAAGGGTGCCAGATGATGGCAGGAATGCTGGTGACATCCCTGAAGGGAGCTTTGTTGTGCCTGAGCTACTGCCAGTTAACGTCTCTGGAACATGAACTACCAAAGCATCACTGGTCCAAAGAGGGGTGCTCCAATCCCCCTTCCCACCCTTGCCTATCAGCATCCAGAAGCAATTCTTTGCATGGGTGCTTCTTCATCCTGATCCTGACTGGCAGCTCTGAGGATTAAGCTCAAGTCCTTTGGAGCAGGCGCTTTATGCACATTAACCCCCTAGGGCGCTGAACTCCAAAACCTCTATTTTCTCCCCCTGGGTCTATCCTGTATCTCACAAAACCCTAGTTAGCCACTGTGGTACACAGCCTTTCTTTCATTTTAGGCTATCAAAAGAAAACAAAACAAAACACCAGACCTTACAACAATAAGATGGATATGGTAATGATGAGGGTCTTTAGGGGAGTGGGCAAATTGCAAGTTCTTTTAAAGCTGAGACTTGGGAATCCATTTTCTTCTTCATCATTAAGACTTCACATTCTCAGCAGCAGAATCTAGCTTACACTAGCACAAATCATCACTTGGCTGAATGAAAACAGGGTGTGTGTGTGTGTGTGTGTGTGTGTGTGTGTGTGTCCATTAAACAGTCTCTCAAAACTGCTGAATGAAAATTAAGAGCAATGTTTTCTTAATCAGGGAAAATTGCTGCTTAAGTAACTATATGAAAAAAAAGACCATCTGGTCTCTCTGCTACTTGAGTTTTTCACCTCGCATTCTGGTTAACTTGAGCAAAACATTATCATATTATATAGAGATTATTTTTTACCATGGACCATGGTGCATTTCCTTCTGACTATCACTTTAATAAACCACGTAGAAAGCAGTGCTCTATTTCTAGGAAAATACTTTTCAGTTCTAAATGGCCAATTTTGAAAGGGGAAGAGTGACTGGAAAGAGGACAATGGAAGTCAGATCACAGTGAGAGCACACACTGTTTATGTGTCTTTGAACACCTTTGTCAGGGAAAATTTGCTCCCCCACTCCTCTTTTTCTCTCAATAGTAGTAACTAAATTTCAAAACAAAAAGCCATTGCTGTCCCGTTCCTTCACGATGATGACTATACTAAACACCCTCTAAGAACTAGGTCAGAAAATGGAATTAATTTTCATGTGGGAACTAAGATGACAATAAAAGTACAATGAAACCTCCATTAATTGAAATTCTCAGGAAATTTGAGAGTTCTGGTTAATTTAATTTTCTGGTTAACTGAATCACAAATAGAACATCTTTTTAAAGTATCCTTATAAAAATTTTCTAAAATGCTTGAATCCGCCCACTTTACTTGCATACTTACAAAGCACACACTACATCTAATTTAAATGTTCTTAGATGATTCCAAGTTTTATTTTTCCTTGAGATCATCATTAGAAAGATCTTTTTTCATTTGATTTAGGAGATTGACTTGAATGTATCCATGGTCATAATTTTTTTACTTTCATTCACAAAATCACCTTCTTCCTTGTATTTTGCATAATATACAAAACTGATTAATAAAGATTTTGATGGGGGGGCAATTTGGGATAAGGTGAGGCTTGTCTGTATGTTAAAGGAAATTTGTAAAAAAAAATTTTTTTCTACCTGATGTTTACTAGGTGTGGAAAATGAACAAGGGTTTTAGTACTTCTAATGAATTTTGTTAGCACAAATTAAAGACCATATAACATTTTCATATATTTCAACTTACTAAGAAAGTGCTAGAGTTTAGGTTTACTAATGGAACACACTGGAAGCTCAAGATTGACCCAGAAGTCCTCTTTCACAGTGCAGTCACAACCAGGCCAGTCCTCACTTGGGTTCCCCATTCCAATTTCTCACATAAATTTATTCTATACCCCTTGAACTTCCTAATAACAACACCATATTGAATCAAACGATTGCCCAAGAGAGACCTCTAGCCTTACATCGGGTTTCCTGCCCTTTCATGAAGATTATCGTAAAAGAAATTCCTGTCAATACAAGTTAGGACACTGGGAAAATATCAGATAAGATCACTTCCAACTTTACTGTTCCAAGTAGTTTGTATTGTATATAGAAAGATAACACTGGGACTCGTGTTCGTTCTCTCTCTCTCTCTTTCCACCTCCCTCTCTCCCTTCCTTCCCCCCATCTCCACTCACATGAATACACACATCTTTGGGGGCGGTACAGGCATTATCTGCCCTCATCCCCAAAAGCAGCACTAAGCAAATTTATTTTGAGGTCCTATTATGTGCCAGGAACTCTGTTAGCTACTGGGCACACAGTAGGGTTTTCACAAAGATTTCCAAAAAGGCTGAATGCAGTTGAAGGAATCAGCTACACCAGACTTATATTATAGATAGATCCACAAAAGATTTTATAGGGAAATCAGTGATGCTAAACTTAGTGGTAGTATTAGTATTTCTGAAGAATGACTATTTTGAAAATGACACGGTTGTTACACTCAAAGATAAAGCCTACATATCTATTCATGTGTTAATTTTATCAACTAATATATCTGGGACACAAAAGTGTGGGGTATTGAATATGCATTTTAGATCTCAATATATAACTCAGTATAAATATTGCAAAGACAGTGCCAGTTGGTTTTTCTTCTTGCTCATTTTATCCTTCTATCTGCCCTGTCTTCTCTCAGTATTTTTCCACCAAATGTCCTGAAGAAGGGTAGTGAACGGAAAGACTGGGTAATTTTTCTGTTTAAGGAATCCTCAGGGACTATTAATACCAAAACACCTTAGAGAGTTCTGAAGACACTTTCTAAACTGGAATGCTCCTAAGTGGGGTCAAGGTATCGAGGGTGTCTGGACTCCACCATCTGACACCAAGAGTGATTTCTAGGTTAACTGGATGCATATGGCATACTGGGGCCAAGAATCTGGACAAGTAGCCTTAGCTCATTTAAAATGAATGGCCACTCTTCTGACTCAATCCCAGAAGCTGCATGAGGGGGTACTACAGATTGTTACCTGCTAACCCTGTGGGAAACTCACCTTTCTTTAAATATTTAAATACCTTCCTTTAAAAAGACAAAAAGTCTCATGATCCATTACATAAGTAACTGTTAAACCTGAGAAAGTAGGGTGCTTATATTATATTGATTCTTCACTGCATAAAACAAAGAATATGTATATATAAAGAAACACTGACTTCATTGAAATAATATTGATTTGGAGAGTGGAGACGTGCAGGCAAAATAAAGAATGAATTCCCAATACCCAAATGGTTGACATGTGACTGATTTACATAAGCCTTCCGTTGAATTTCCTTTTTCTGGATCATTTCTTCAACTAACCATAGTCAGCATTTCTTTTACTACCTACAATTTTTAGGTACATCATACAAATTAACTCTAATCCTACCCAAACCCTAAGTAGCAGGTATCAGTCCACCCATGCTGAGGAAACGAACTCAGAATAAAGGGATCCTGCCCAGGGCCACTCAGGCTGGCATGTGTTAAGTCCAGTTTTAGAATAGTTTTTATGATTCCTGACAATCTCTTTTAAGAGTCACAAAATAGCCGGGCATAGTGGTACACACCTGTAATTCTAGTGAATTGAGAGGCTGAGGCAGGAAGATTACAAATTTAAGGCCAGCCTCAGCAACATGGCCCTAAGCAACTAAGCAAGACTTTGTCTCAAAATAAAAAATGAAAAGATCTGGGGATGGAGCTCAGTGGTAAAACACCCCTGGGTTCAATTCCCAGCATGGCAAAAAAAAAGTTACAAAACATGTAGCTGTTACACTCTCAAAGAGTCAGAAATTTTTTGATATATGAATGTAAAGAAAATTTGGAGTCTGCATATTTTGGTGGCACTTCTACTACTTCTAAACTTTAATTTAGTAAACACTAAGAGTTTAAGCATTGGTCCATTGTTCTGCAACAGGAGTCATTCAGGAATGTCACATGCTAACCACTCCTCATTTCTCTTCGAAGGACAGACATCTGGATCATATTGGTAAGTGGGTTCTTTAAACACAAGAGAAAATTAGGAGAAAAACCTAAGATTGGATATTTCCATGAGTCTTCTCACCAATACCCCCACCCAGTACTCTTATTTTTTATAACTAGCTTGTCATCCATCTTTTCCACTTGGCAAACAATGGCTTGTGACCTTCCAGTTAGTGAGTTCATAGGAGAAATATATCAGTTATAATTAATGTTTACTAGAATAAATGTAAATATTTAAAAAAACAAAACAGCTCCAAGCACATGTGATTTCCATTTCATTTTATGAAACACTAAAAATCCACTTGTCCACCCCATTAATTATAACCTGCTCTCAGCCCTGACCTGTATATAATTCCCCCTGATGTAAATTGGAACAAGGTGCTCAGAATGGAAGCCGCCTCCACCACAACTGGGTTACACAATGTCAAGTTCCTAAACCTCTCCAAAGTGTAACCTGACATTTTTCTAAGATTAGAGATGGTTTATGAATTTAAAAAGAGGGCTTAAAGTCTCACCACAGTTAAACCTTTCAGTAATTCCTGAAATATCCAAAGTAAACAGGACTAAGGGGGCCTTAGGGACACCAAAACCTTGTTTTAAGAGAAGGAACACACTTTAGTAGTTTCTTTATAGAAAATAACGTACATGCATTCAACCAGAATTAAGAAGAATGCAACAATAAACTTTGAGGCTTGAAGCCCTCTAGAGATCTAAGAGAGTTTTACATGAATGGACCCTGTAAAACAGTTCTATGCTCCACGTGAATGATCGAGTTTACACTTCCCATTCATCCTAAACGTTGAAGGCAAAGAGAACAGCAAACATGTTTAACAGGTCTTTTCTTGACAAAATGTAACATATATTCATTTATCACATTCCCCAAAAGCAAAACACCTAGAGGACCTAACCACTAAGAAGCAGCCTTCTGTGGATTGATCTTTCCAGTTATTTTTCTGTACATCATAGCAACAAAAAAATGGGACTATGCTTTATGTTTTATTTTGCCAGCTATTAGTTTTAATATAATATATTGGGTGATTTTTCATGTTCACAGACTTCTGACTTCTCAAGATTAATCTTAAATACCTTTTAGTACAACTGAAGTGTTACAGCTACTTGCCAAATCAAATAGACCATACAAGCCAAAGATTTAATAAATACTAAAATGAGAGCACTTTCCCCCTATTACAACATATGTTGTCAGTGGGGGGTGATATTGCCCCCAAGAGGTAGAAAATTAGTTCTTAGTGGCAAATAATCTTACTCTTTCATGTATAAATCACAGATATACATAAATTGATATAGTATAGTTACGGTATTAAAATTCCATGGGGGTGGAACTGGAAAAATATATTTGAAAAGGTTCCATGCAGGGAAATTGCTAATGAAATAAGTTGCAAACCTCTATAGCATCAATCTTGTTTGAAAAAAATCTCATTAGGATCTGGGTTAGGAGGCACATGTTGGGTAAGAGGCTGTTTTGAAGACCAATGAACAAATCATCTCAGAAAAGGCAAAGACTGTCAAAGGTGCCAAAAACATGCAATGGAGAAAAGATAGCCTCTTCAACAAATGGTGCTGGGAAAACTGGAAATCCATATGCAACAGAATGAAACTAAACCCCTATCTCTCACCATGCACAAAACTCAACTCACAATGGATCAAAGATCTAGGAATTAGGCCAGAGACCCTGCACCTAATAGAAGAAAAAGTAGGTCCAAATCTTTACCTTATTGGCTTAGGACCAGACTTCCTTAACATGACTCACAAGGCACAAGAAATAAAAGCAGGAATCGATAAATGGGATAGATTCAAACTAAAAAGCTTTTTCTCAGCAAAGGAAACAATCAACAATGTGAAGAGAGAGCCTACAGTGTGGGAGAAAATGTTTGCCACACACGCTTCAGATGGAACACTGATCTCTAGAATCTAGAAAGAACTCAAAAAACTTTACACCAAGAATACAAATAACCCAATCAATAAATGGGCTAAGAAATGAGCAGACACTTCACAGAAGAAGATCTACAAGCAATCAACAGATACATGAAAAAATGTTCAACATCTCTAGTAATAAGAGAAATGCAAATCAAAACTAACCTAAGATTCCATCTCACCCCAATTAGAATGGCGATTATCAAGAATACAAGCAACAACAGGTGTTGGTGAGGATGTGGGGAAAAAGGTACACTCACACATTGCTGGTGGGGTTGCAAATTGGTGCAGCCACTCTGGAAAGCAGTAGATTCCTTAGAAAACTTAAAATGGAAGCACCATTTGACCCAGCTACCCCACTCCTTGGCCTACACCCAAAGGACTTAAAATCAACATACTACAGAGATACAGCCACATCAATGTTCATAGCTGCTCAATTCACAATAGGCAGATTGTGCAACCAACCTAGATGCCCTTCAATAGATGAATGGATAAAGAAACTGTGGTATATATACACGATGGAATATTATTCAGCCATAAAGAATAAAATTATGACATTTGTAGGTAAATAGATGGAGTTGGAGAATATCATGCTAAGTGAAATAAGCCAATCCCCAAAAACCAAAGGCCAAATAATTTCTCTGATAAGTGGTTGATGATACATAATGGGGGCAGGAGAGATAAGGGAATAATGGAAGAAGGATGGATTGTGTAGACAGAAATGAGGGGTGGGGAGGGGGCGGGGGAAGGAAAGATAATATATGAGACAAACATCATTACCCTATGCACATGTATGATTACATGAATGGTATGACTCTACATCGTGTACAACCATAGAAATGAAAAGTTGTACCCCATTTGTGTACAATAAATCAAAATTAAATAAAAAGAGAAAGAAAAGGCAAAGACCAAGTGAATCTGCATTTTGACATTTACCAGTTCTTGTTCTGTGCTGTCCTTGTCTGCTGTCAGAGCCCCCAGCATGCCTTGTCCCCAAAGCCTTCATTTGCCCCAAGCAGATGGACCATCAAACCTCCAGTGCTTCTTGGCAGCAATACCCTGGAGGTGGTCAAAGAGGGAAGAGAATGCAAAAAGTGCACATTTCCTTGTAGAAATGAGAAGGCACAATTTCTCTTCTACCCTGTAACCCTAGCAGAAGGTGGACCATGTCCACAAAATGCTGTCATCACAGGCCACATTGTTCACAAAGGAGCAAGGTAGGAGCTGAAACTCTTTAACACCTTCTGTGATGGGCAAACTTCCTAAAATGACATCCCAAAGATATCTACCTGGACTCCCAGAACTTGTGAATACAATGAGATATGGCTTTCTCCATTATGGGGAACAGTTGACACCAGGAAGGGAGACAGATGATCCATGTGGCCTCATCACTTGTGCATTTCAAAGCTGAGATTGATGGTACAAGAGGAATTTAGAGATAGGCTGTGTGTCCAAAGGACTCAATGTGCTGTTGATGCTTTCAGGGTAAAGGCAGCCACATAAGAAGGAATACAGATGATCCCCAAGAAGAAAGAGTGGTCTCCCACTGATAGCCAGCAAGGGGCTCAGTCTTTAAACTGCCTGAAAATGAATTCGGCCCACAACCTGAATGAGGTTGGCAACAGATCTTCCCCAGGGCCTCCAGATAGCAGCCTGATCTGGCTGACAGCTTGTTTTCAGCATTGTGACACACAGAGCAAAGAGTCAGGCCACCCTGCAGAACCATCAGCTAATAGGTGCTATTTTAACCTATGTATTTGTGGTAATTTGTCATGCAGCAATGTAAACTAATACACCTTCACTTCTCTACAACCATTCTGATAGGTGACATCCTGGCAACATTTGTCTCCCCAGTCAAAGACCCTGATGGGTGATAATCAGCTCAAAGAATGTCCAATCTTGGGGTTCTGAGTGACTTCTTCACCTTTTGGGAATCTATAATCAATCCTACCAGACATGCCCTAGCTTTTGACCTCTGTTCTGCCCCTCAGGAGGATTTTAGCTATCTCCTGCTCAGTGGTTCATTTCTTAAGGATCTCTACCTTCCTGGGCTCCACCACCTGATTTACTCAGAACCTAGCATATCCACCAACACATGCCCACATCTGGTGTAGATGTTTCACCTGCTTCAAACTTTCCATTCTACATCTAGATCATTCACTGTGGGCTTCCAAATCTCCAGTGCCCCTCTATTCCTATAATGGGTTGGTCAAGAATCACATGAGGAGAAGTGGAAGTCTAATGTTCATCCATGTCTAAATTTTCCTGTTGGAAAAAAATAGAAGCAGTGATTGGCTAAATAATGTGCTACGGTAGAAAGAAAAGTCAGAGGATTAAGTATCCAAAATGGCTAAATTGGAAACTTGCCTAGTCTCTCATCACCTCTGATACATCTTTTCCAGCCTCAATCTCCTCATTCAAAAGAATAATAGTAATGCTTAATTGCAAGGAGGAATAAAAATTGTGATGGTTCATAACAGAAATTAGCATATGTAAAGACTTACATATCATTCTGAGAAGAACTGAGGGAATTGTTTGCCTAAAACACTTTTAATGTTTCCCTTTCAGACAAGGTAGCTTTGTAAATAATCTGTATTTCTTCTTTTATCATAAGAACGAACCCATCAGTAACCTCCTAGAAGGCAGACTTTAGACTGGACAAATAGAATATTGTATGATATAGAAACAATAATTTGGCATTAAAATGCTGTCTCCAATTGGAAATCCATATGCAACAGAATGAAACTAAACCCATATCTCTCACCATGCATGAAACTAAACTCAAAATGGATTAAGGACCTCAGAATCAGACCAGAGACCCTGCAGATTATAGAAGAAAAAGTAGGTCCAAATCTTCACCTTGTTGGTCTAGGATCAGACTTCCTTAACAGGACTCCCATAGCCCAAGAAATAAAAGCTAGAATCAACCACTGGGATAGATTCAAACTAAAAACCTTTCTCTCAGCAAAGGAAACTATCAGCAATGCAAAGAAAGAGCCTGCAGAGTGGGAGAATATCTTTGCCAATCATACTTCAGATAGAGCACTATCTCCAGAATCTATAAAGAACTCAAAAAACTCTACACCAAGAACACAAATAATCCAGTCGACAAATGGGCTAAGGAAATGAATAGACACTTCACAGAAGAAGATCTACAAGCAATCAACAAACATATGGAAAAATGCTCAACATCTCTAGTAATAAGAGAAATGCAAATCAAAACCACCCTAAGATTCCATCTCACCCCAATTAGAATGGCGATTATCAAGAATACGAGCAACAACAGGTGTTGGCGAGGATGTGGGGAGAAAGGTACACTCAAACATTGCTGGTGGGGCTGCAAATTAGTGCAGCCACTCTGGAAAGCAGTGTGGAGATTCCTTAGAAAACTTGGAATGGACCCTCCATTTGACCCAGCTATCCCACTCCTTGGCCTATACCCAAAGGACTTAAAATCAGCATACTACAGAGGTACAGCCACATCAATGTTCATAGCTGCTCAATTCACAATAGCCAGACTGTGGAACCAACCTAGATGCCCTTCAATTGATGAGTGGATAAAGAAACTGTGGTATATATATACAATGGAATATTAGTCAGCCATAAAGAATGATAAAATTATGGCATTTGCAGGCAAATGGATGAAATTGGAGAATATCATGCTAAGTGAGATAAGCCAATCTCAAAAAGCCAAAGGATGAATGATATCGCTAATAAGTGGAGGATGACACATAATGGGGGGGAGGGAAGGGTTAGTGTTAGGGTTAGAGTTAGGGTTAGGGAGGGGGGCAAGTGTGGAGGAAGGAAGTACTGTATAGAGGGTAAAGAGGGGTGGGAGGGGTGGGGGGAAGGGAAAAAATAACAGAATGAATCAAACAACATTACTGTATGTAAATTTATGATTACACAAATGGTATGCCTTTACGCCATGTACAAACAGAGAAACAACATGTATCCCATTTGTTTACAATAAAAAAACAAAGAAAATTAAAAAAAAATGCTGTCTCCATTATTCTGACCAATAAGAAGGAAAGTGAATTTTAGGATTAGGAAGAAAATTCTGCAGTTGCCACATTTGTTAAGGTATTTCTGTTAGATTCACTGTAAAACTGAGCAAATCCTAAGCACCATAAGGGAAGAGTCCATATTTCATCCATATTGAATGTGTACAGGGTCTGCCTGAAAACTGTTGCTCAGTAGGTTCTTCCTCAATTCACTTCTGTATGCATCAAAAAATCATTTAAAAGGTAAAATCTGTCAGACATGGTGGTACGTGCCTGTAATCCCAGTGACTCAGGAGGCTGAGGCAGGAAAATCACAAATCTGAAGCGAGCCTCAGCAACTTAGCAAGGCCCTAAGCAACCGAGTGAAACCCTACCGCAAAACAAAAAATAAAAAGGGCTGGGGATGTGGCTCAGTTGGTAAAGCACCCCAGGGTTCAATCCCTAGTACTAGTGAACCTCACCATCATGTACATCCACAAGAAATTATTTTTAAAAATAACTATGGGTAAATGGCAGAAAGATCAATAGAGGGAGGGAGCCCTGGGTCAGGGGAGGGAAGGGGAAGGAGAGGTACTGGGATATTCATTAGTATAAGACATATTCCATGCTTGTTTAATTATATCAAAATGGATTCTACCACCATGTATAACTATAAAGAACCAATAAATTTTTAAAAAATCCTTAGTAGCAAATAATAAAAAGTAAAAAGTGGCACATGCCTGTAATCCCCAGAGGTTCAGGAGATTAAAGCAGGAAGATGGCAAGTTCAAAGCCAGCCTTAGCAAAAGCAAGGTGCTAAACAACTCAGTAAGACCCTGTCTCTAAATAAAATACAGAAAAGGGTTGTGGAGGTGGCTCAGTGATTGAGAGCCCCTGAGTTTAATACCTGGTACCTGCCCCCCCAAAAAAGTAAAATTTACAAAACCAAAATGTGAAATGTACACTGTAAATGCTGATGAGATTAACATTTTATTTGATCCTGAATTGTCTTATTTATGTTCCTAGTAAATATTTAGAAGTTTAAATATTATTTAAATAAACAGACCTTACTTAAAACTTCTGACAGACTGCAGTGGGTGTTTGGAGGTTGGGGGGAGTGGAGCAAATGCTTCCCTAAAACTCCATGTTCAACATCAGACTTGTGTCAAAATCTAAATATAAACCCAAAGCTATAATATAAAAGGGAAAACCATTTTCTTCCTTTTGTTTTACTGGCTTATTATGCAGGAGGCATAATATCCAGTGTCCTAGTGGCTGTGTCCTTTGAGGACCATCTTACACTGACTGTGCCTTCTGAGTCTGAACATTACAGATTTTTACTTCCAAATGTTAAGAGATTTGCTTGCTTGAAGATCTTTTCTCTTTTTGCAAATTACTTGTTATTAAAACAGCAATGGATGCACTCATTAATCAAATTAAAGATCATCTTTCTGGAACTCTATCAAATGCAGATAAAGTATAAAGAAGTATTGTTGATAGATTGTTTTTAACGTGGACTTAATGAATAACTTTGTTGTTAAAATTCACAAGCCAGGGGCATTGAAAAATTCCCATGGCTTGAACATGCACAACCTTGGCACACTTCTTAATGGACAAAGTTCAAGCTATTCATAGCTTCCGTGACCTAAAGATCTTAAAACCATAAATGATACCATTATAATACTCTGAATGCTCCTCTTAGAAGTTCCTATTAGCTGATTTTTTCAGAATTTGCTAAAAAAATTGCTATAATTTGGCCTCTGGAGAGTTCAACACTTAAACATAATGTAGCATTACTGCTTTCAGTTGCACCCTGGCTTAAGGAATTTAACATGATGCACGTCAATGTGCTGATTAGTAGAGTCCCTTTCTAAGTCATTGCTGGAGTGGGAATCTGCAAACTGTGGCATACAGGCAGCCTGCAAGTCAGCTCCAATCCTCTGCCTGTTCTGGTGTGTGCCACAATTTAGAATGGTTCTTATACTCTTAAGCAGTTAAAAATAATACTACTTTGTGATTTGCAAAAATAATATGAAATTCAAACTTCCATGCCCCATAAATGAAGTATTTTTTAGCACATTTGCCTCTGATTGCTTGTATGGTTTATGACTGTGCTGAGAAGTTTGTCAGATTAAAAAGCCCAAAATATTTATTATCTGGCCTGTTGCAAACAAGGGTGCTGACCTCCAGCTTAAGTCATATGGCCTTCCCCTCTCTCTCTCCCTTTCTTTCTCTCTCTCTGAGGATTGAACCCGGGGCATTTTACTACTGAGGTACATCCCCAGCCCTTTCTTTCTTTTTTCCCTTTATTTTGAAAGGGTCTCACTTGCTAAGTTGTTGAGACTGGCCTCGAACTTTCCTCTTGCCTCAGTCTCCCAAATTGCTGGGATTACAGTTGTGTGCCATCATGCCTGGCTAAATCTCAATCTCTCTGTCACACACACACACACACACACACACACACACACACACACACACTTTTACTATTAGAAATAGTTGTGACAATATTCTGCTTGTTACTCTTAGAGAATGAAATAGAAATGTTTTAATTTGGAATAAAAATTGTAACAATTAAGTAAGCGATTCTTGACTTTTTAATCACCAAGCTCCAGTTCTTCCTTTTTCTTAAAAAAAAAAAAAAGGCTGGGTGTTTATCATTTTTAAAACCAGCTTTACCAGAGCATAGTGGCATATGATAATCCCGGTGACTCCAGAGGCTGAGGTAGGGGATCCCAAGTTTGAGGCCAGCTTCTACAGCTTAGTGAGACCTTGTCTCAAAATTAAAAAAAAAAAATTAAAGGGTCTGGTGATGTAGTGGATAAAAGCCCTGGGTTCAATCCCCCTAGTACCAAAAAATAAAAATAAAAAGTTTTATTGAAATATAATTCACACATCACACCCATTTCCAGTGTACAATTCAATGGTTTTAGTTTATTCATAGAGTCAGGCAGCAATCACCACCATCTAATTCCAGAACATTTTCATCACCCCATTAGCAGTCACTCCCCATTCTCTTCTCACCCCAGCCCCCGGCAACCACTAATCTTTCTGTCTCTATGGATTTGCCTCTTCTGGACATTTCATATAAATGGATCATATATTATGTGGCCCTTTGTGACTGGCTTTTCTCACTTAGGATAATATTTTTAAAAACCAATTAACTTTTAACTTCACAAATCCCCAGGTTTAGGAGTAAGTAACTGATGAAACCATCAATGAAAAGGTAATTGATTGGACAATATTCTTTGTTTTCCTAAATGCTGAAAAAAGCCCACACACTTTCCTTACAGTCCAGAGGGATGCCCACAAGTCTGGGCCATGCCCTCAGGGGAATCACTCTGCTACCATATATTCATTCTATCATTTACCCAATAAATGCCTATGCCAGGTATGGCACAAGGTGGGGATATGCCTCAGAATTTCAGATCTAAGTTCTTCACAAACTTCTTTTTTATTAGATACTGGCTTGATCTGTCAAACATTCTACTATACTGTCAAAACACCGGATATATTTTCCAGTTTTAGTCTTCTATATGAA
This sequence comes from Sciurus vulgaris, assembly GCF_902686455.1. Lineage (NCBI taxonomy): Eukaryota > Metazoa > Chordata > Mammalia > Rodentia > Sciuridae > Sciurus > Sciurus vulgaris. Next base: position 131,591,184 of record NC_136471.1, on the reverse strand, counting down.
GTGTTGTAATTTCTTGAGATGTTCAAAATAAGCCAGGCACAGTGGCTCATTCCTATAATTCTAGCAACTGGGGAGGCTGAGGCAAGAAGAACACAAGTTCAAGGCGAGCCTGGGCAACTTAGAGACATTTGTCAAAAAAAAAAAAAAAAAAAAAAAAAAAAAAACCTGGGTGCAGTGGTGCATGCCTGTAATCCCAGTGGCTCCAGAGACTGAGACAGGAGGATGGACAGTTCAAAGCCAGTCTCAGCAAAAGCTAAGCACTAAGCAACTCACTGAGATCCTGTCTCTAAATAAAATACAAAATAGGGCTGGGGTGTGGCTCAGTGGTAGAATGCCCCTGAATTCAATCCCCAGTACCTAAAATAAATAAATTAATTAATTAATTAATTTAATTAAATAAAAAGGGCTGGGGGTATAGCTCAGTGGCAGGAGTCCCTGGGTTCAATCCCCATTACCGTACCAAATTCGAGTTGCCTTCAACTTTCCAAATACCTGAGTAAAACTCTTTATTCCTCTTCCTCTTCTTTTCTTACTTAACAGTCCATATATTTCTTCTCTTTCACTCTAGAACTGCTTGATAAAAATTTTGAGTCCTATAACACATGCCACTAAGATATTGCAATATCCATGGAGTATTAGGCAAGAAAAGAAAAATAATTAAACCTTGTCCATTCATTTTTTCTTAGTATCAAGATGATTGCCATCATGTTATTGCTTGCTCACAAGCAAAGTCTCAGAATTTCCATTACAAAAGTAAGCTAAGCAAATTCTCTATAATCCAGGCATAGAGCTTAAAATAGTGCCTTTGAGGTCACTGGGCATTAGAAACTGAATGGTATCTCATTCCACCAATCAGGTGAGTCTGTCTCCCTTGTGGACGAATCTTTTAAGTGTTTGACACTTTAGTTTCTAACATTGCTTGATCCTGAAGGATAGAGTCAAAATCAAACACATCTGGGCATATTTAACCTGGAAAAATGCCCTGAGAAGGCCACATTAGCTTTGTCTTTGAAGGGCTGTCAGAGACCAGAGTAACTACACGTGTTCTTTGTTGGTAAGGAGTGCCAAACACGGGTAAAAGCAATGGGGAAGCAAATACAGATTTAATGTAACAAAAAACTTTGCCACTCCTTTGGAATGGTTCTCCTGAGAATCCCTTGTTTTCTAGTCTTCCTGGGGGTCATTAAAAAGGGGTTAGTGGTGCTGTGGTAGGAATTCAAACATGACAAGGTTCCAAGCAATAAGCCAAAGACCTTTTAACTGTCAGTGATGTAGAGATAGACTTTGTGGCAAAGGTGATAGCAAGGAACCAGTTTGGAGAAATTCTGGGTTTAAAGCTACTGTGATGATTCAACCCCAAAGATTGATGCACTTTTTAAGAGAGAAAGATGATGTCTTAATGTCAACAATAACATACATTTTAAAGCATTTATGCAGAACTTAGCAAATGAAAAGGAAAGCTTTAGTTAGCATATATAGGTAAATATTGGAGATTGTTTATTGGTGCATTATAATTATACCTAATAGTGGGATTCATTATGCCAGATTCATATATGCACATCACATAATTTGATCAATTACATTGTCTCATTCCCTGGTAGCTTCCCATTCTCTTCCCCTAGTGTTAGAGATTTTTAACCTGTCCAGATATTTGATATCATATTTAAAAAAGAAAAAAGACAGGTAGGTCAAAAGCCAAAAGTAGTATTTGTGGAATTAAAACATATATACATATATGAATCACAGCTAATTATTCTTTAAATATAGATTCTTAAAATGTATTATGTGCCCAAACTTGATCATTAGCCAAGAGCTGCATAAGAAAACTTGAAATTAAAAAAATGAGGATTTTCTTTTTAACAAGAAAATCATGAACTATAGGGAAGAACATATCCGGACATTAATTATAAAGAATACAATGATTTAAAATCTGGTAGGACTTCATTATCTTAAGGTAGAACCAATCAGAAATTACATTTTCTACCCTTGGTTCAAAGTTTAAAATCTCAAAACTATTGTACGACTTGGAGAACTTTGAAAATGCTTTGTTATCAGAAAAAAATGAGTGGCTAGCCTCTGCTATATACATTTTTATTTTATTTTTCTTATATTGAATACACTCTTTATCATGTTACAACCTGAAGAACCCTGATTAGATTTAGTACTGGCTAGAGTACTTGAAAATATCTGCTGCTTCAATTATGATGTTCCAATACACAGAGATGACATTTTATCCCAAATAATCAATATGGAACATTTTTAAATTTTACTTTCCATTAATTCAGTAATGCACCCATTCAACAGATAAGGCATATTCACAACATTCACTGTACAGGTTTCAAAGAATGAGATGTGGGACAAAACTACCAAAAAACTGGAGTCTTTTTATCTTTTCTCAGCTGACATTTTAGACTTGTTAATCTGCCTGTCAACCTGAGTTGCAGCCTCTTCAGGAGATAATGCTCAGTTGCTGTTATACCCTTAGCAAATCAACTCCAATTTGTGAGACTATATTGTAACCCTAAAAGGTCACTTTATTACAGTTGGCCTTCTGTATCTATGGGTTCCATATCAAATGGTGGACTGAAAAATATTTGAGAAAAAAATTGCTTTGAACATACACAACTATTTTCTTGTGATTATTTTCTGAACACAGCATTTACTTAGTAGTAATCTAGTGATGATTTTACAGTACACCAGAGGCTATATATAGATTATATGCAAGAACTACACCATCTTATAGAAAGAACCTGAGTATCTGTGGTTTTGGGTATCTGCAGGGGTCCTGGAACCAATCCTATGCAAGAAATGAAAAAAAGAAAGGCAAAGATGAACACAGCTGAGGATCAAAGTGACATTATTGGGTTAATCCTATGAATGACATTGTCCCTTTAAACTAAAGACTGTCAGGCAATATTGGAAAACAGAGGTAAGTTATTTGCCATTCTATCAATCTTCTGCTATAGAACTCTAAAAATGAACAAACCCCTTACTCTGTAGGAAACACACGGGCTTGGTAGGAAAGGGAATTGTGCACCATGTTATCAGAACATAGACTTTAAATGAAGTCGCAGGAAGGATGAATGAACTTATAATGTTATAACTTCAGAGACTGTCTGGAGGAATATAAATTATATGAAGAAAACTTGTACCATTTCCTCCAAGAATGGTAATTTTAGTCTATGCCAAGTAATTTGTATTCTCATTTAAGAAGTAAAAATTCCTGTACACAATCCAATAAAAGAGGATCATTTTCTTGACTCTTAAGAATATAATGTTTCTTCCTCCAAAGTCTTCTATCAACATAGTCTACAAATCCCTTTGGATATTTTTACATGGAATCAAGCATTTTCAAAATATCTTTGAGTATTATTTGTTATGCTATCAAACTAACACATTTACAAATGTCTTCTATTATTTCTGGGGGTCAGTCTGTATTTCAGTGTATTTTTTTCTTGGTAATTTTCTTATTAAATTCATATACTTCTAAGAGGCTTTGCCATATGGCACTATTGCTTGAGTTTTGAAACAGTGGTACTTGCAGGCATTTTTTTTTTTTTTTGCAGGCAGTTTTTAAATCTCTTTTTGAGAAAGGAATACTTCATTCTGGATGGGTTTGGCATTCCTTGGGAATTCATATTACAACTCCATGGTATATTTTTTAGGAAGGGCCACATTCCAGTGCATTAGTGATAACTGCTGACTGAAGCTGGGCACACTGTATGTAACAACTTAGATTCTTTATTCATAAAATGAGGGAAGGATAAAAAAGAAAAATGGTATTCAAAATTACAATTGAGGGGGGATGACTCAGTGGCAAAGCATGTACTTTGTGTTACAAAATAAAACGCTACTTACAGTACTTTAAGCATTAAGTATTTTCAACCTACATTAATTCTAAGATAGGAAAATATGTTTATATCATATATCAAATATAAAACATGCTAGTTTATTAAAAGTAAAAATACAGTTTTTTTCCTATGGCATATATATAATTATTATTACCATAAGCATAATTTAAATTTTACAACACTACTGTGTTTTCTCTTGCCTGTTTTGGGGTTCATACAACTCTTTTAAAACCTACTAGAGAATTCAAAGATTAAACACATTAAATCAGAAGATCTAGGAATTGTGCCAATTTCCCTATCTATATATAGATACACCCTATTTTACTTTTGTATTTCCCATTTTTTTACTGGTACATTAGAGTTGCACATAATGGTATGATTTGTTTTTACATATTCATACATACACACAATGTAACAATATAACTTATCCAATACCATTCCATATTATTTCCCCTTTCCCTGTCCTCCTCCCTCCCCAATCCCTATTCTCTACTCTACTGATTTCCCTTCAATTTTCATGCCACCTCCCCTATCTTTCTTTTCCTTTTTCCTCTCTAGCTTCCACATGAGAGAAAACATATGACCCTTGACCTTCTGAGTTATTATTTAGCTTAACAAAATGTTCTCAGGTTCCATCTATTTTCCTGCAAATGTCATGATTTCATTTTTCTTTGTAGCTGAATATAACACCATTGTGTATATATACCACATTTTCTTTATCCATTCATCCATTGATGGACACAGGCTGGTTCCATACATACATGGTGCATACATAGGTATGCACATATTACCACAGTATGATTTTAATTCTTTTTTTTTTTTTTTTTTGCAGTACTGGGGATCGAACTCAGGGTCTTGTGCTTGTGAGGCAAGCACTCTACCAGCTGAGCTATCTCCCCAGCCCTGATTTTAATTCTTTAGGATAAATTCCCAGGAGTGGGATAGCTGGAGATACCCTATTTTATTGTCCATTACATCTTATATTTTTAAAAATAATCATAATATCCAATATAAAGCAATAACATATCAATACAAAGTAAAACAAAATCATGCTTGCATGAAGTTTTGTTTTTTAATTAAGTGTGTTCAATCTATATTTTAAGGCATTAAATACAAACAAGGGATGATATATTTCTCCTTTAACCACTAATATGCAATTATAATGCGCAAATCTTTAAAAAAAATTCAATAACCTAACACTTATCAGAAGTAGCCAGACAGGCACCCAAAACCTACCTCCTGGTGGCAAGGAGATTCTCAAGTTTCAGATACCCCAAGTACTCAATTGAATCTCCTCCTTTTCTACCTAGACCAGTGATTTGGTTTACTTTGGCCTCCAATAGACATTTGGCAATGTCTTGGGATATTTTTGATTGTCATACTTTGGTGGGGAGAGGACTACTGGCATCTAGTGGGTTGAGACCAGGGATGCTGCTAAATATCCTACAATGTACAGAACAGCCCCCACAAAGAACTGTTGAACACCGATGTCAATAGTGCTTGAAGTTGAGCAACCCTCACTTGGAGGAATCTAGACTAGATGTTGGAAAACATTTGAGATTTATGCCCCAAGACCCCACAAATGTCTGTTTGTATATCCATGCATCTACATCGATATTGACAATGGAGATAGATAATGTTCCCATTTAATTATGCAAATGTAAAGGCAGAGGGATATGTTGAAGGAAAGAAAAATTTATAGTGTCTTGGCAATTTTTACTAAATGTACCTACTATTCCCCAAAGTGAGTGTGTATGTGTGAGTGAGGATCTGGCATATATTGAGCAAGTATCAATTCTCTGATTGTTCAAATATAATTGAAAGCCAATCTAATTTTTAAATATATCTTGTACAACATAGTTCTATTTTGCTCTCACTGTAACAGCCAGCCAGGGTTCAACCAAAGACCCAACAATTCCAAGTATTTTGTAATTCAGTCGTGCACCAAGACAGATTCATTTGGATGTGGGAGTTTTACCTGGAAGATATTGAACACACCTACACTGGATTATTAAGTATCTTCTTTACCTTTTAATATCCAATACAAATGCAATATCACTACATATTATCAGAATAGCTAAAGTAAAAATAGGGACACCACCAAATGCCAGGGAGGATGTAGAGAAATCGGATCACTGATTCATTACTGGTGAGAATGTAAAATGGTTCAGCCACTGTGGAATCCAGTTTGGCAGTTTGTTACAAAACCAAATATGCACTTACCACAAGACTCAGAAACTGCACTCCTGGGCATTTATCCCAGAGAAATAGAAACTTGTGGTTACACAAAATCTTAGACACAAATGCTCATAGAAGTTTTATTTGTAATAGTTCCCAAATGGAAGCAACAGCAACCCAAATGTCCTTCAACAAGGTGAATGGTTAAACTGTGGTATATCCATACCATGAAATTCTAATCAGCAATAAAAAGGAAAAAGCAAGACTGATACAGGCAACGACTTGGGTGAACCTTCAGAGAACTGTACTGAGTGAAATAAATATCAATCTCATTTACATAATATTCTTGAAACAATAAAATTATAGAGATGGAGGGCTGCAGGTGTAGGTCAGTGATAGAGTATGTACTTAGAATGCAGAAGGCTGTCTTTGATCCCCAGAACCACTCCCTGCCAAAATTATACAGATAGAAAACAAATTTCTTGTTGCCAGAGACTGTCCCTTACATTTTTCTTTTGTGCAGCTTCCTAATGATGTGTAATTACTTCAAAATAAAAAAATAATAATGAAAAGTAGCTGAGCGTGGTGGCGAACATCTGTAATCCCTGAGGCTCAGGAGGCTGAGGCAGGGGAATTGCAGGTGTGAAGCCAACCTCAGCAACTTAGTGAGACTATAAGCAACATAGTGAGACCCTATCTTAAAATTTTAAAAAATAGAAAGGGCTACAAATGTGACTCAGCAGTTAGGCACCCTTGACCCTTGGGTTCAATCCCTGGTAGAAAAAAAATTTAAAACTGTTTTCGTAACCAGCAGAGACCTGGGAAACAAGAACACCAAATGGTTTCATTCATAGTTGTAGTACTGGTTAGTGTTACATTCTTAATGCTTAATGGTGGCAATCCCTGGCAACATGCCTTCTAAAATGCACTCTTTTTAAATTCTACCTTCTGTTGTTACTGCTGTTTGCTTATTACTTTTTTTTTTTTTTTTTTTTGCGGTGCTCGGGATTGAATCCAGGGTCTTGTGCTTGCAAGGAAAGCACTCTACCAACTGAGCTATATCTCCAGCCCTGCTTATTACTTTTTAAAGATACAAATATATAAACATGAATATAAATGCAATTTCATTTGAGTATAGTTTTAAATATAAAATATGTAATATTATAAACATTTTAACTATTACAAAGAAGAAACTAAATGAAGAAACAATGGTTTCTTGGATTATAACATGAACATTAAGGATTAAGTGACCAGGTCCAATAATGACATTTGGTGTTTTAGCATATGAGGAACATTTGTATTGTAAGGGTATATTTTCAGCAACAAATTACAATTATCTCCCTTTACATACATATATGCACATGTGCATTTACACACATAAATACACATACACACATGTATACATATGGCTAAAGAAATAATTTTGGATCACTACAACCATTCAATATATTATCCTATTGTGTATACATTCATGTATATATACATGTCTCTGTATGTGTTATGTGTAAGATAGGAACGTCTATAAAACTCCAAATTCTCTGAACCCTTTTAAGTTTATCTCCAGAAAACATGAAGGCAACTTAACATTTATGAATTGCCTGATATGTAACCAATAAGTCTATTAAGTGATTTATGTCATTTTTAAACATGTAATCATTTAGCAACTACATAAGCCCTGTGAGTTGTTTCAGTTTTGAAAGTATAGAAACTTGAAAGGTTTAAGGAATCAACTCAAGACCAAAAAGCTAAGAGATGACCCATTAGGGCATTATGGATTCATTGGCATACCCCAATTACAGCACTCTGCCATGAATACCTTAAACTTAAGAAGCAGAATTGGAACCAAGGTCTCTTGGATCTTCTCCTGCCCTCTGTGTCACTCCCTTTCCCTCTTGCAGGGTGTGTGTCTGTCTGTATGGGGTGTTCTCTGAATTTCCACTGTTACCAGAGACACTTTATGTGAATTAATAAGACAGTCTTTGTTCTCCATGCATTTCCTCCCCTCCCTCTCTCCAGCTGTCTCCACCTCCCCTCAGAAGCTCTAAGCACCTATTCCTTTCTGTAATTCAAAATACTATTCAAATAGGGCACAATGTTGAATGTCTGTTATCCCAGCCACCTGGGAGACCTAATCAACTTAGCAAGACCCTATCTCAACATAAAGAATAAAAATATACTTGGGATGTAGCTCAGTGGTAAAGCCCCCATGGGTTCAGTCCCCATTACCAAAATAACAAATAAATAAGTAAATAAATAAATCTATTTCAGCTTGAACTACTTAGCCCTTCTTTAAGTCTCATATTTTGTGAGGCTCCTGTGCACACATCACAAATTTGTATACCTTTTCTCCTGTTAATCTGTCTCTTTAATCTGTCAGTTTATTTCATAGAATCAAATGTTAAACCTTCAAAGGGTAAAAGGAAAATTTCCTTCAACCCTACTGGTCTCTAAAGCTTGTAAATATACTGCCAGGAGCAATTTTCTTGTAAAATAGTCATTTCACCATTATTATAACATGAAGCACCATTGTACTAAATCTGGCATCGTATTTTTATCTTTTCCTTTTTTTTTTTAAAAAAAAAAAGATGTAATTCAGTGACTTGGGAGGCTGAGGTAGGAATATGGCAAGCTCAGGGCCAGACTGGGCAACTTAGCAAGACCCTGCCTCAAATAAAAAATAAAAAGGGCCAGATGCAGTAGGGCATGCATGTAATCCCAGCAACTTGGGAGCTGAGACAGGAAGATCACAAGTTCAAAGCCAGCTTCAGCAACTAAGTGAGACGCAAAGCAACTTAGCAAGAACCTGTGTCAATTTTTTTAAAAAGGGCTGGTGATGTGGCTCAGTGGTTAAAAGTCCTTGGGTTCAATTCCCGGTATCAAAGGGAAAAAAAAAAACAAAGGATTGGGGATGTAGCTCAGTGATAGAAAGTTCCTGGATTCAATAGCCGGTACTTAAAAGTGTGAAGCCCTGGATTCAGTACCCAGAACTGCAAGGGGAAAAGAAAGAAAGATGTCTTTGTTCAAATGAAATCTAATCCAGAAGCCCAAGATTTTGGAAGAGCAGAAATGAGCTATTCTTATTGGAATGGCAGAGAACTAGAGGGTGGCTTTTGCTACCGCATCTCTTCCCTTTTCTTGTGTCTGGGTAACAATCTTTCCCTATTGCCCCAAGAACCTATGCAGCTTTTGAAGCTTTAAGGATCAAAGGTCAAAGACACTTCATTCAACTACTATTGGGAAAAAAAATCCTCTCCGAATCCCTTGCATTCCTGTACATTGTATGAACAGAGGCACTGGCTGCTTTTGTTCCAAATTACCATTTCAAGGACTTTTGTATACTGAGTAGTCTTGGAAAATGGAGATGGTGTGTCCCTGCAGTCCAACAGGCAGGCATGGTTACTCCCTATTACAAATGATGCAAGTTCCCTCAGTTCTGGATTTCATTCCTGTGAGGCAAACCCACCACCTGTACAGCTTCCATCCCAGCTGCTCTACGTTGCCCTTGTAAGAGACCAGAATACGCCATCCCAGATATGCCTCTGCAAACATCCAGAAACAATGGCAGGAAAAGTTGTTACTGGAGAAGTATAATGAAGTCTCAGACCCTTCATAACTCTTGACAACTATCACTCTAAAACTTATTTAACACACACTTAAATACATATTTACAGGGGCTAGTCTAAGAAAGACAAATACTAACTCAATCTTCATGACAACCCTATGATATAGGAGCCATGCTTATTATTCCCATTTTACAGGAGGTAACTACAATCACACAGATTAAATACTTGGATCATAACCATAAAATGATAAGTAATTGTGAATATTTCTAAGCACTAAATGATTTTATTTATTAAAAGAATAAATGCACACTGAAAACTCAGAGCCATGTAAATGTTCTTTAGTTGGCCTTGATCATGAAGTCCTAGTCTATAAGAAAGTTGAAACAGAATGATCCCATTGTGCAAAAATATTAAAATCACTTTTAAATCATGCAGCCTGATACATGGTATCTGAGAGAAAAAGTAGAGACTTTTTGACTTAAAGACTCTACATTTCTTGAAGAACAGTAATTAAAGTGGAACTTCTCACTTCCTTAAAAAATGACCACAATTTCAACAAATTGAGTACTAACAACATAAACACCTCTTGAAATTAGACCCCCCCAAAAGCAAGTTTTCAACACTTTGGAGGTTATATGTACTTTATAAAGTTGAACCCCTTAACTTTTGTTGGTTAGAGAATGAAGGAAGGAGATCACAGAATAGAAAGAAAGGACTAGAAATCAAGTCTCTCGAATATTGGCTGTGAACTACCTTAACTTCCATTCATGTAACCTACAATACTACAAGACTTACTTGTGAAAAGTCAAACACACACACACACACACACACACACACATGTCTGGTGAATGATTATAAAGTTAGGCTAAGAAATGATTATCAAGAAAAACCCTAAACAATGGACATTGCGCAATAAACACAATGACCCTTTCCAGCATGCAAAGATGCACAACATCCTCCGAACAGAATTGTAAAAGTACACAGGAATATCTTCTTTCAAGTATCTGAGAGTAAAGGTGTACAAGATGGCCCTTATACTCCATTGGTGAGATTCTAGAGAAGCATTCTCATACATACTGATTAGACAATTTTACCTATGATCAAAATCGGAAACCCTATTCACCCTTTGGCTCAGCATTCCACTTCCAGGATACATAAAACAGACATGCTTGCCCTGAACACAGTGATGAATATGAGGCTTCTTGATGCTCATTTTTTTAATGTCTAAAGACTGGACACCACCTGGGTCCACACTATTATGAAAAGATCTCCAGGTTATATCAGAAGTAGGAAAAAATTAGGGTGCAAAATAACATATACAGCCGGGCTCAATGGTGCATGCCTGGAATCCCAGCAGCTCCAGAGGCTGAGGCAGGAGGATCTCCATTTCAAAGCCAGCCTCAGCAAAGTGAGGCACTAAGCAACTCAGTGAGACCCTATCTCTAAATAAAATATAAAATAGGACTGGGGATGTGGCTCAATGGTCTAGTGCCCCTGAGTTCAACCTCTGGTACCAAAAAAAAAAAAAAAAAAAGCATGTACAGAAGGTGGATATTTAAGTAAGATGAGGGAAATATATTTGCATTTGCCATCACCAAGCAGAAAAACTGCTGTGGAAATGAATGTCATCAGGAGACACATAGTATTCAATATTTCACAGCTTCTGGCAGGTCAGTAGTGACAATATTTATGTACCAATTAGGGATTCAAGAAATTCTATAAAGAAGTTTTTCTAAAGCATATAGTATTGAAATTAGCATAAAGATCAGACATGGAATACAATACTCTGAATTGCAACTTCAAGCAACGTTTGGAGTCCCCTGAGATCACACAATCAGGACTTGTGCTGATCCAGATTACTTTCATACTGTTTCTTTAAATTATCCAAAGCCAATCAGCAATTTACCTGGCTAAAATTTAGTGGGTCTGATTGTGCTTTGAAGGGGACACTTATGTATTCCGTATTCAGACAGAGGATTTGCAAAGGAGCCAACAACAAAGGAATTTTTAACCTTCAAAGTCTTAATTAGAAAACAAAAGCAAATGGTAGATTTTTGCAGAGGAACCACAAATACATATTCTTGAGGGCTTTTGCCTGATTAGATTTGTTAATAAGCAATGCCAAAACATGTGTACCAAAAAAATTCAAGATCTTTTGGTAGCAAATTATACTTGTAAATTTGGTGTAAGTTGATCACTAGAAGAACTCACACTCTTTGAAGATTAGAATTCATAAATGTATGAAAGAATTAAATGGTTCTTTCCCCTAGTGATATAAAGTATTAAATGGCAGGAAAAAATATGTTCAAGATCAACTGAGGAAACAATTCATTTTGAAAAGTATTCAGTAAAAATGTTAAATAGGAAAAATATGTTAACAAGCAAAGCAGAAACACAAAGCAAAAGGGCAAATTTAAGGGTGCGGTGCTGGGAAATGTCCCCTCAATCTCATTGTTTTATTTTTTTCGTCATTCAACTCAGGCAGTCGTAAGCACAGTAATCTATTCCATACCCATAAGACAAAGAAAGGAAGCCTCATTCTGAACAGCAGAAAATTGGATGGCCTCTTGGAGCCTTCAAGAGGGCAGTGGCTCCTGATCAAGGAGAAACTAATGCCTTTGAAGACACATCTTAGATTGTTTTGTTAATACATAAAATCCTCTCTCTTTATCATGCAGAAGTCTTATTTCAAAAGAAAAATGCAAGTCAATGAGGATTAGTTTGGCTCCTCCAAGGTCAGCACTGGATATACAAAACTAATAATATGACACTGAAATAAACAAGAATGTGAAATTGCTCATCCGCAGGGATGATGTAACTAATACTGACATAATTTCCAAGCAGAAAAGCAAAACTAGGTCAAAGCACGTTGGCCTAACATAATAAGCATTTTTGCTTCCAGATTTTTACCATGTAGGCTGTGTCTGCAGGCATTAATGTCTTCTGTTATCAATGTTCGGGGCTGTCACAAATAATTCATGTCTTATCACTCTTTGTTAGTTAAACCAAAACAATGTAGTTTACATGTGAACTATTCAATTCTGACAGCTGAAATGTTAGAAAGGGGAGAAATATTCAGAAAGTGTCACCTTCAGACTAAGAAGCATTAAGCAATAAATATTCATTAATAGCCTACTATCGTGTTTAATAGTCTGCTATCTACTCAGAAAATCACACCCCTCTCAATTAATTATTATGATTTTTTTCCTTCATTCACTCAGAGCCACATAAAGGGCAGTAACAATTTCCTTAGAAATTCATTTTAAGCATTGACCACTGAAAAGAATCTCAACTAAATCACACACCAAATAGCAAATTTTTCTCTTCCACTTTTCCCATTATTTATTGACCAAAAGAACTCACTTTTTTCTACCTTCTATTTGTCTGATTTCCCTTTCCTGCACTATTTCCCCAAAGCACAGCTGACTGTGCTAGTAAAAACTGATTTATCTTGTACCCTAAACTTTTCTTCTGGATAAAAATAATCCTCCCAATTTTTACTGTCAAACATTTTCATACTTATCCAAAATCAGGGCAGAGAATATATACACAAAAGTAGCATAAAACCCAAATATAAGACTATTTGACTACTTGGATTTTTTCAGATAGTATCTTCTAAAGGTAATAAGGGTGATTCAGTTCTTCACTTATTAGAAACCATCAACCCAAACCAGCACAGCAGTGTCACTTGTAATTCCAGCTACTACGGAGGTTGAGGCAGAAGGATCACGAGTTCAAGGCCAATCTGAGCAACTTAGTGAGACCATGTCTCAAAATAAAATAAAAAGAAGTGGCATGTAGCTTGCCTAACGTGTAAGTCCCTGAGTTCAAGCCCCAGTACTGAAAAGAAATTCAATTATCTTAGAATCTATTAACATATTAAATTATAGATTATTACCTGAAAATTTCCAAATCATACTTTACTAGAACATATGTGATATGGTCACAAAAAGGAAATGTGATGGGGAGTCTAAGCCTTAAGTACTAGGTATAAACTCACTTATAATCTTGCTTCCTTATGAGGGGTAAAGTGTTCCTTGTGCTAAATGTCAACCTACAAATGTTAAACTTTTAACTAGTAATTTTGCCTGAATTCCTAATGCACTTCCTATAGGAGATTCGATTTCATGTAAACATGTAAATTTCTATTATTTGGTGGTGTTTTCTATCTATACATTGCTTTACCTAGCCATTCATCTGGCTATTGCTAACTCATCTGGACATTCAATGATTTCCATTTGTCTACAAATAATCCCCTTCCTCCTGTTTGAGGAAGATGGCTTCAAAATACATATGAACAAAGCGACACTTTAAAACTTGACATATGACATATAAGTAGTCTACTGCATGTACCCTTTGAAAATATATTAGCCCTATTGTCTCCCAAAACCATAAGATCTCTGAAATTTCTATTTCATCACTTTCACCATAACTCTTAAGACAGTCTGTCACACCCAGAAAGCAGTGCAAATGCTTTGTCCAGCACATGTCTTGAATTTCACTATAGAAAATGTGGCTGCCATCTGCATGGAGTGAAGACTTTGGTCTTCCAGAAACAATCCCTTGGTTGCTAAGTGACCTCGGGCACACCACTCACCTGGCAAAATAAGCCAACTGCTCATGGGCTGAAGGCCTAAAATACCAGATTGTGCTCAATAGGAGCAAGCAGTAGATTTCATCTTGGCTGTTAAGCTTGGAGCCATTGGAAGGCAAGTCTCCTATCATAATCATTTCTGCAGGCATATGAAGCAGATGATAAGCCCTGTTCTGGTTTGAGTCCTCCCCCAGAACATAATCCAAATGGTTAACAGATCACATTATTCTTTTCTCTGATATTGATAGTCCTTGCTGTCCCCTCAACTTTTCTAAAGCCCTTCCTTCTTCATAGTTTGATCTTGGAGAGTATTCCCTTTCCTACTAAGATTTACCCATCATGTGCCTCTAAAACATTTAATGATTCTTATTGTACTCCAGGTACTGTGATTGGGTATGGGGATTCAAAGGTAATTAAGATGCAATTCATCTCCAGTAACTCAATCCCAAGATAGGCAAACAAATGGTTAAGGGGAAATATATACATCATCAACTGCTGATGTGGATAAGAGGATGCTACAGCTATTTCCTGCCATTTATTCTAATTTAAATCGATAGAGCTCAGCATACAGAGTGTACTTGCAAACAGCCCAAATTCACAGATGCCACCAATTCCCTCTCACCCAGCCCCCTATGGTTCCCTGGCTGTCACTCACAAAGATGCCAGTGAATCCAGAAGTTCTGGCAAGATGCTGACAAAGAAAAAGCAAAGAGGTCTGACCCACAGGCAGACATGCTGGCAAGTCCTCTCTGACGAACGTATGAACTGGTTCCCAAATATTGTCCCTGAAAGGGCAACCATGTCTTATAGCTCCAGGTTTTCCTGCTTGAATTTTCCCCAATTAAAGATTCATCCTAAGGGTTAAAGGGCTAAGATGGCTTTGACTCTCCATATGGCTTCTCTCCCAACATGTGGTGGAGACCTTTGTCTCCAGGAAACAGGAGTGTGGTTTGCAGGCGGGGAAGGGGAGAGTGGAAAAATGAGCAATTATGAATTCACTGTATATTAGGGCAGGTCTGAAGGAGAGGCCTTGTGGGGGCCAGAAGATATAAGAATGAAGAGAGAAAGGTAAAAACTGGTGCAAATTTTTCCTATTTCAAATATTGCCAAAACTGTCCTGTTACCAATGGTATGGCAACTCTTTTATTTCTCCTTCTGTGCGTTCATCTGTATAAAATATCAGCTCTCATGTATATCTACAAAGAACAAATAAAATAAAAAAATAAAAAGAATAACCAGAAAAAAAAGCAGCATGTCTCCAAAACTTAGAACTTAAATCTTACATTAATCAGACTAATTATTTTTCAAAAGGTTTTTTTTTTGGAAGAGGGTACTGGGGGATGAATTCAGGGGTACATTATCACTGAGTTACATCCACAGTCCTATTTATTTATTTAGACAGGGTCTCGCTGAGTTTCTGAGACTGGCCTTGAACTTGTGATTTTTGATCCTTCTGCATCAGCTTCCCAATAAAAACCTTTTTAGATTGTCCCAATTATGGCATCATTTCTCACTAGAAAATATTCTGGTTTCAAACAATGAATTCTCCCAAGACCAAAAAGCTGATCGATAAGTTACAGTTAGATAGGAATAAGAAGCCCTGGTGTGCTGTTCCCCTGTGGGGCGACTATAGATAGAAACTGTGTACTGTATCTCTTCCAAAAGCTAGAAAAAAAAAGGATTTTGAATGTTTTCACCATAAAGAAGTGATTAATGAGGCTGGCTATGTAGCTCAGTGGTAGAGCACTTACCTAGCATGCTCAAGACCCAGGATTTGGTTTCCAGGACCACACAATAAAAGTTACAAATATCTGAGGAGATAGACATGTTTAGCCTGGTTACACAAAGTACACATGTATTGAAACATCGCATGGTACCCCATTAACATGTACAATTTTTATGTGTTATGTATCAGTTAAATTTAATTTTCATTTTTAATTTAAATCAAATTTTAAATTAAATAATAAATTTTTCAATATGTAATAGAATAGAACATAAGGCATTTCTATATTGGGGATTGCATCACTAATAATTATGATTAATTCATTTTACAAGGAAATCATAAATTTCTACAAATGGACATGTAGATAAAAATCAAGTAAGCACCACAAATCATTTGTCAAATCTCCTAAGCTCAGTAAAGTTTTGGATACCACCAGTTCTCAAGTGGAACCAACCCTGACAAATGTCAACATGCAGCCATTTTGCCCATGTCATAATTCACCTTGTGCACCTGTACAATAAACTGTACATAAGACTGAAAATTCTTTGAGGGCACACACCATATAGAAATTATGTTTGGAGCCCAAACATCTCCTGGCACATAATAATCACTATGCAGCTCTACTGAATCTGAATTCTGTAAGTACTCAGTGAATGTTGAGTGAGATAAGAAATGAAGGAGAGCCTTGATGCTCTACTCACCATAAACCGTTGACTACATAGGAAACCTTAGACATCCCCTTATAATAATTATCATTGATCAACACCTCTTCCCTGTTCTTGCCTTTTTTACTCAGAACCTTTCTTTTAAAGCACAAAGCAGAGTTTTTTGTTTGCTTTTTTTTTTTTTTTTTTTTTTTAGGAAAGTCCTCTCTGGGTGTTTGTGTGTTGCTTCAATTTTTTGAACTCCTTGACACAGCTTTCTGGAGGCCAATAAACATCCTCATCTTGTGTCCATGAATGTTTTCCTCTGGAGGAAAAAGAAAATCTTGTGAAACCACATGGGCCCCTAACATTGTATCTTTTGGTTTAAAGAAACTTCTAAAATATGCCAGGTCGTAAAACCAGGCAAATAATCTTCTAGAATAAAACTCCTGAGATGAGTGTGGTAAGAAATAAAAGGGGCTGATACTGGGCCAGAATCTCCCCAATAAACTGCCCTATATCTAAATGGAGATTAGATTCCTGTTTGACCTGGCTTTATCGTCCTTGTTTTAATCACAGTGTATTTGTAATCACTGTGCTTTTATATTTTTAAATGAACTCGTTTTCATAGTAGCTCTGCTCATGACATTAAAGAATTGCTAACTAATCGTTCCAAATAAGCAGAGTAATTCTCTCTGGCTCTGCCTGGGGCTCCCTGCAGTGGCGCCCACTGCCTGGTCTTCCATCATGGAAACATCAAGACTGACCCCTGCAGGTGAATAACTGAAATGCACACCTCCAATCAGATACCATCTTTCTTTTAAAGTCCCATCAAGTTCTGAAAATAAGAGCACCCACACTACGCACAACAGGGATATCGATGACATTGATATATGTTGGACATTCCTTTCAGAAGTTGCTTTTGGAAAACTGCAACCACTTGATTAAAAAGAATTTAAATTACATTTGCAAAATACTCTAATGTGGTCAGCCATTAATTCTTTTTGGCTATCAAGAAACATACAAATGATTTGGAAGAACTGGAATCCTCAAATCATGTGGGTTAAAAAGAAGCCCGATTTGGCCCCATCTTTTTCTAATCAAACAGATTGCTCTTTGTCCAGTGACCAAACCCCCCCTCCTTCACCAACACACAGCCCAGGTTGCCATAGCTACCTTGGATGTCTATTTACCACACAAGGGATCAAAGCCAGGAGACATCCACATACACACTTAGACTTAAAACTTGCTGGAATGTCTGCGGATAACATACAACTACCAATTAAGGGATTTGCCTGTAGCCCATGCAGTCCATCGCCAGGCAATCTATGAGCACAAGTCATAGCAAATAGCAAGGCAAAGTCAACTGGAAAAAATTATTTCAAAACAACCAATAAGGGTTTGTCTTTAAACTGACAGCAGGTCCTACAATGATAACATTTTCTGAAAGAGATATCAGGGAAGTAATTAAAATTTTAGCATACGTTGAAGACATTGAGCTCTCTAAACCATGTGCAGAAACTTGAAACATCTGTTGAAAGGGAATATTTCTCAGATACATATTTAAAATTCTGGTTAGAGTATCTTCCTATTAGGTGTCATAAAAGTGGACTGATCTCAGTGTTGGGACAAATGAGAACAGAAATGCCTTTTGAACTTTAAAGGCTTGACTTTCAAATGAAGGAAACCACACAAAATATTTGGTACACTACGTGCGGATTACAGAATGATGAGAAAAAGGATGCTGCAGGAGAGTTTCTGCTCCTAGAATGCATTTTCGGATCCCAAGCCTGCACAGGTAATCTTTCTGGGTAGGAGAATATTCTCCACAGATGTGCCCCTAACTTGCTGTGTCTCTTTATACTTAACCTTTCTGTGCCTTTGCCTCACCATTTGTTCAATGAGGATCAAATTGCCCTTCATTTTCTCCTGGGGATGTGACAGAGAATAAATAGATCATGTTTGTAAAGGGCTTTCTAATCCTCCGAGGAAAGATTAATACGAAGACTTTCATTATTAAGCCAGATGTCCTTGGGCATTTTAATTCCAATCTAAAGAATGCAAAAGGGGCTAATCAAAGTGAGTCACAGCTTCCTTGGACCAGCAGCATCCTAGCCTTGCAAGAATTTAGCAGCTATGTGACTCATTTCAGTGGATCAGAAATATATCTTGCACTTCTCTAAAGAGTTTTTTCTAAAGTTGTCAGGGTTCTAAAAGCACAAAATAGGTCTCGTAGATAATTTTGTTGGGAGAAATCTGATTCTTTCCCCAAGCTTCAGAATGAAGTAGTTGTTCCTTGCCTGTGTAGGGACAATAGGTAGCTCACTACTTGGGGAGAATATTTGCAGTTGTGGGAATGCCTTAGGCAAACCTGTTGTTTTTGGCTGGGCTTCCAGAACAGGTGGCCATGCCTTTCCTTTTGCCTGGGAACATAGCAAATTCCTTCTCAAGGAAGGTTCAGGAAAGTTTCCCATTTACAATTACAGGGTAGAGAAAGGTTGGCACATGCTTTAAAATTAGGCAAGTCAGGTTTATACTTTTTTGCCCTAAGTCAGTGTGGCCTTACCAACCCTCAAAGAATTCTATCCTACAGGGTTCCTTTTCTGCCAAACCCCTCTGAACCTTATAACTAGCCAAACAGCTTCCTACCTCAGTTGGCGATTTCTGGCTACCTTGAATTTCTGGCTAGTCAGTTGCAGGGGTCTCTTCTGGGCTGCCACACCACTGTTCAGCATTTGTGCAGCCCTAGGGACAGATCACTCATCAACAAAAAGATTGAATTTCATTGCTGAGCTGATGACACATGGGTCGGTTCGAAAGTTAACCCTGCAAATCCAGCTGGGGTTGCTGGGCTGGGATGACAAATGGACTGGTGGGTGCGATTCACCCTGCCAGGATGCGGCAGTCAGGTTTTCCCCACATGAAACTAGAATCAAGTTGGGATCGGCCCACACAATAATGCTACCATCTCAGTTCCCCCTACATTCTTTTTCTGGAGCTGTCTGGGTTTCTTGTATGAACAAAGATCCTCTCCCTTTCTTCTATCTCCTTACTCCATCCCATCCTCTTTTCAAGTACCCACCAGGCAAAAAAAAAAAAAAAGGTGTATGGATAAAAAGCTGTCCATTCATTAAGTAAATAAGGAATTACTACATGTGTACTTGCACCCTTAAAACTTGAATACTGGGCTGTTTTCCAATCTCATATGAATGCCACAACTATTCATGGGAAAAAAAAAACATCCCAAGCTTGGGCATCAGACACAGGGAATGCCACCATACCAGAGGAACTGTGTGGGCACAGGGATTCTGGAAATTGAGCTCAGATACCACCAAGGAGAAGACAGGTGGTTCCAGGCAGGATCAAATGACTTCTTTGTTCAGGCTTAATCAACAATGTTTTTGCTTTCCTCTTTTTCCTCTTTAATCCTTTCCAGTTCACTTTCTCACTCCTTTTCCCCAACTCATCTGAGTACTAGACATTGAAAGAATAAGCCTGGATTGTGAGTTTGTTAAACTTAAAGAAAACCAGCCTCCACCCAGTCTCCAGCAAGGCAAATGCAATTCATTGAAAGCACACGGCCCTGCATGTGCTTTTCTGCACTCACTGAAACTTGCCAAGCATGATTGTTCAGAGAGCAAGCAAAGGGACAAGAAGGCTGAGGGTCTCTACCCCTGACCACTCAGTAGGATCTCTTTCACCTCCCCAAGCTGCCAGAAAGGGAAAGTTCCCAATGCCTTGCCACAGCCACAATGGAGAAGGTTCACTTACCCCAAAGTTGACATGGGGGTGGCAAGTACCTAGCCCCTTTGGGGAAAAAAAGCGAAAAGCTTGTCTGGTGGCAATACAGATGCTAACTTTTCCACCCAGATTTATCAGCCCTGGTCAAAGTAATATTACTCCTCCGTAATCTCTGCCCTTTTCAGCCTACTGGTATTGCTTTCCAGTTTTCTCTTCTCCTTATATGAGTACTGATCTTGACATTTAAATATTGACATAAGATTCTTCCATAACTTTGATAGAGTTGTAAATTACACCCTCTTCTTGGCTTCCTAATCCACTCTTTCCTTTCCTTTCTAAACGGTAAAGCTATAAACCTCTGCCTGGGCTGATAAGGAATTTTATCATCATGCCCCAGAGCGACGGAAGAAACTGCTGGTTTGGAATTCTTTTCAAAGGCTCGTTTAAGTAATCCCCAAGCCCTTTCTCTGCTCATTACTTTAAAGGCTGTCTATTCACGTCCAGAACCAATACAGTTCCCAAACTGCTAGAACAGTACAAACAAATCTGCATTTTTCTGGAAGGGCTGTGTGTTCGATTTAGACTGGTTACGCCTTCTCAGCCATAAACACACTAAATGCTCAGAACTGAAAGGTAAAATAAGCGGCCCTTTGTAATTCTTTTTCAGGATATTCAGTCGTCTTTATTCTAAACCAAAGCACACGATATAAGCTAAAAGCTCGAGATTCATCCTGCACAATACATTTCAGCGGCCATAAACTGGAATGGATTTACATATTCTACAAACCGCTTTGGGTCCTTTACAATGACTGCCTGACTTCATCCACCACCATTAAAGGCAAAAGTGGGGATGGGTGTGGAGGAACGGGTGGGGGGGGCCCTCAGGTGATCTGTTTCTTGGGTCGCCTTAGGAAAATGCATCCGCGTTTTTCCTCGGACAGGCATCTGCTAACTCCTGAAGCTCTTGGGAGTAACAGGTCGCAGGAGTCCCGCGCTGCGCCCTCCCTCTCCGGCGCCAGCGCAGCCGCCAGCCTTACCTGCCTCATGTTTAGAATTCCATGACCCATCCGGCAGGGAGCGAGCTGCATGGAAGCGCACGCCGCAGCCTTTAGTGCAGACACTAAAGCTAACAGAAGCCCGCGAGACAAAAGCAACTCGGTGAAATCCACAGGCAGCAAAGAGCACGTTTTCGTCCTCTTTTTCTTTGATCTGTTGCTACACGCACTCTGCCCAAGACAATGTCAAGTTTCTCAACCTTTTCTTTCCCAGCCTATGAAAAGTCGGGCGCAGGGAAGCGAGGACCGCCTGGCTCTTATTTCAAATCAGTTCTCAGGGACGTCGTAGGCGGCTGGCTCCGGCCGCGGAGGAGCCTCGCCAATCAGGAACAGGGGGTGGTCCTGGGAGCCAGCGAGGCTGCCTCCGCAAGGATTAGGGGAGCTTTCAGGAGTCAAATGACTGGAAGCAGCTGGAAACAGTGCCCAGAGCTCCCAAAGTAAAGGATGACTTCTATTATCTCGCAGTCCTGCGTCTGCTCAAAGCATAACTAGCTTCGGGCTTTAAATCCTTGCATTTTTAAGAGCTCCCTAGAAGCATCAATACATTTGGAAGGTGCAGAATTATTTCAGCCAGAAAAGTTCAACATTAAGTACCCAAAGGTATTTTTTAAAGAGTATCTTGCACTGGATACCTACTTCTGCAAAGACACTGGGGAGGAAACCAAATTGTTACGAGCAACACTTTAGCTGAAACAAGCTCTCAAAGGAAGGAGTTGTTACCCACCTCATCTCCATAGAAACTGAAGATCCAGTCTATGAAAAACAAATCTTAACGGGGCTGTGCACACAAATAGTTTAAAATACAAAAAAATGAACAAGAATATTTATCAATGAGACCCAAGGCATAAATTCAGATAAAAATCTAGATAGGACAATAAATACTGAATTTTCTAAACAACATTAAGGAAACTTTAATTCCATCTCTCTAATATGGCTGGCTCATATGCTGCTAAAAGCAACACTGACATTTTTGTTAGGAAAATTTTTAAAATAAGTGCATCTACCCTTCACTATGGTTTGCCTGACCTGCAAGGTTCATTTGCTGAGCTTACTAACAGAGACAAGCTAGAATATCATCTCAGCAGAATGGTAGGAGAACCAACTGGCTTCCTAGAAACTTCAACCCAGACTTAAAAAGGAATTTCCAAAGTTTGCTTTCTTAACTCCTTTTGAACAGTAACTCTTGCCAACTCTTAGTATGATTTCAGTGAAAATCTGCCTCTTGGATTTCATGAAACTGCAAGCTGAGCAAATACTACTTTGTATAGATCAAGTAATACTTCTTTCCCAAAGAAGTGACCACAAATTTGTGAGGACAATTCAATAAATACTTTAAATATTTTGGTATCAGAGAAAAAGACAAGTTAGTACATAATAAGTCACTGACTTCAGGAGTGTCTTCCACATGGGTTCAATGCGTGAGCTTGGCCCAGTTCTATGAAAATTTGGCATCCTGCTGTCTGTGCGCAACCTGCATACTGTTCACAAACCCTATCCCAGTCCCGCCACCACCTGAGCAGTCTCAGGGCACAAGCTGACCTCAGTCCACTTCATGAACTTACATCATAGCCCTTCACTAAGACCAAGATCAGTAATTTGAGTGGGGCCACTCAGTGTGCTGTGGCATGTTTAGCAGTATCCCTAAACTCTGCCCACTAGGTGCCAGTAGAACCTCCACAGTCAGGACAATGGATAATGCCTCCAGACTTTACCAAATATTCCCTGGGTAGCAAAATCATTCTTTGAAAGATTAATTCTTGAACTTGAGACTGCAAGGAAATTTCTAGGGTGTCTGTTTTAAAAAAAAAAAAATGCAAATCCTCAGGGCCCTTCTCCAAGGGAATCTGGGTAGGTTTGCCAAGGAGCCTGGGAAACACCATTTTATCCCACTGCTGAAGGACTCTGATTCACTTTGAGAGAGACTGCACCTATCCCTTCCCTAGGCATAACCTGGCCCCAGAACACAGGAAGCTACCAGGGCTGCTGCCACTGGAGTTAGAACCCACTGCACATCTATTTATTTAACAGAAACTTCTAAGAAGTGCATGCTGTCATCACGTCAAAGATTTATATACATGTATGTTAGAATTTTCTCTTTCAAGGATGGTGCCCTTTCAAAGTTTCTGTCACTTTTCTTCACCTTTGACCCATTTGCCCATCATTCTACAATCTCAAATGTCAACATCCTTTAGTGGTTTCCCCTGATGCCAAGAAAAAGTAATGTCTTCTCTCCTATGCTCATAAAGCAACTTCTATACAACCAGTGGTGTGCAATGTTTTAACAACCAGCTCTCAAAATAAATGAGTAAACAAATACCAAGATTTGTAGTATTCTCACTAATTTCCTTGGTGTATATACTCCCTCCTTCCTACAGTGAAGGAAAGTACTGAATTTGGAGTTGGAAAGGAGATGGTAAGCACTAGCTGAGCAGACCATTATTGTCTCTGCTGTTTCACTTCCAAACTGAACTGCAATCATATATTCTTAAGTCTCTCTCCTATATTTAGTATGAAAGTCTCAATGACAACTATATAGACAAAGTCACATCAATTTTTATAGCAGCTCAATTCACAATAGTTAAACTATGGAATCAACCTAGGTGCTCTTCAACAGAGAACGGATAAAGAAAATGTGGTATATACCTATACACAATGGAATGTTACTCAGCCATAAAGAAGAATGTAATTAAGGCATTTGCTGGTAAATACATGGAACTGGAAACTCTCTTGCTAAGTGAAATGAGCCAATCCCAAAACAACAAAGGCCAAATGTTCTCTCGATATGCAGATGCTAACACAAAATAAGCAGGGGTGGATAGAAGCTCACTGAATTAGACAAAGGGGAATGAAGGGAAGGGAGGGAGGATGGGAATAGGAAAGACAGTAGAATGAATTGGACATCACTTTCCTATGTTCATATGTGAATATACGACCAGTTTAATTCCACAACATGTTCAACCACAAAAATGGGATTCTAATTAGAATAAATTATACTTCATGCATGTATAATATATCAAAACACACTCTACTGTCATGTATATCTAAAAAGAACAAATTTTAAAAAAGAATGGTACCTTATTCATCTTTGTAACCTCAGTTACTTTCACCTACCTGCCTATGCAAACATTTGTGGAATGAAAACAAAGTACAGTGATTAGCTTTCCCCCAGACATGGAGAACAATCATAACGATGCCACTACCACATTAAGGAAGAGAAAGGAATTTCTTGGAAAATACAACTCTTACAGTTACCTTTTTACTATCACTTAGGATCTATCCTATACTTCTGACAACAGTAAGCATAATGTCCTCTCTTCCACATTCACACTGCTACATCCCAGCTATATTGATTGGAGTGAAGAGACCAGTCTCTAGCACAGTACTCCACTTCATGAATGTGCTCATTAGACAATGTATTTTTGTGGTTTATATGAAGGTACACATACCTTTGCATCTGTATACTCATACATCTTCTCAGCCACTGAGCTAGGACCTCTAGAAGGAGTTTCTATGATGATCTCTGATAGGTAAATGAAAGGGAGTTTTACAAGTAAGAAGTACAGCTATTGATGGTGCTTACCTCCATTATTTTCTCATCATGTATTGAGGCAGGAATGCTACTGGTGGCATCTTTAACAAACATTTCTTATGAGTGCCTATTATGAGCCAAGCACTGTGCCAATCTAAGGTGGTCTAGTAGCCTGAACTATATAATACACTGTCTCCAGAAATGATTTGGACAACCTTTAAGAAAAGTGAATGGTGGAAATAAGTGAAGACTTCTTTTTCATATGCATATAACTTTTTAAAATGTTAAATGAAATAAATAGCCCTTTGGGGGTTGCCCATTGAGTGAGGATTTCATGATCCACATCTAGTAGCAGAATAAGCCAGTAAAGTGAAGCAAGTAACTTGATTCACCAAAGAATTCAATGTTCTGATCCCAAATGTATGATTAACAGTTTGCAAATATTAACTAAAAGGATGTTCTAAATCTTCAATCCAGATGATAATCCTCTGGAGTTTTGTGCGGGTTTGGTTATAAACAACCCTCTTCAACAAGCTGAACATAGGTACCTGGGTGGATATTAAGGGACAGGCCCTACTTAGACATGGATGAATATTGATACACACTCTCGAAGGATAATTAACCATATCTGTGCCACTTCTTTCAATGATAAATAGGTAAAAGCCTATAGAATGGTGTTTTAAGTAAAAAAAAAAAGGTTGAATATCAGCAACTACATATAGTTTATTCTTATGTGTGTAAGACACATCAAAAATCAAGGAAGTGCTCACTTCCACAGCACATTTACTAAAACTAGAACAATACAGAGAAGATTAGCATGACCCCTGCACAAGGATGACACTCAAATTTGTGAATCGTTCTATTAAAAAAAGTCAAGGAAGCCGGGAATGGAGACACAGGCCTGTAATACTGGCTACTTGGGAGGCTAGGGCAGGAGGATCACAAGTTTGAGGCCTGAGCAATTTAGCAAGACCCTATCTCAAAATATAATTAAAAAGGGCTGGGAATTGTGGCTACATGACCCTGGAGTCCCCAACACCACAAGAAGAAAAAAAATAATGAAAATCGAGCTGATGTTGCTATATAGCCACCTAGAGAATGTGCCCAGTACAAGGACACATTCTTTGGAATCTATGAAAAGAGTGCTTTTATTCTCCCCAAGAAGTTCTAGAAATCCAGTTGTTTTATTCTTATGAGGGCAGAAGAAAGTTTGAGAAACACTTTGTTCAAGGTGATTAGTAAAGATAATTTAAGTTGACAACAACATAAGTCCCTGCTTAGAGAAAGAAAATCCTATTTGAATTCTTATGGAAGCCACAAGAAAGAATTAAGTTTCTGCTCACTGAGGACAGGTCTCATTAAGTTAGTTTCTTTCAGTTGTTAAGGGAAGTAGTGCCACATACTGCAGGGACAGGGCAAATGGGATTTGGAAACTCTGCAGTGCTGACTTGGCTACAACTGACAGATGGACTCCAGCTGAACCAACTGGCACCTCTAAGCCCCCAATTTCTCAGGGGACAGTTGGGCAGATTGAATGAAATCAGGAAGCGTGCCTGGTGCAAGTGCTATTGCTTGTTTCATGAATGTCTCAGATGACTAACTCTGGAAGGAAGAGAAGGAATCTGTGAATACAGAAATAAAACACATAGACACCAAGAGAAATAGTTTAGGAGAATACTCCCTGAGGGCAGGTTTTCATGCAGGGCAGAACCAACTGAATGGTCATCCATCAGGGTCTTCAATAAATTGAGCTTGAGAATTCCTCACTTGAAAATTAAAAACTTAAAACAAATCGTGCTATTTTAAGTTTCAATGATAACCATTTAATAATTCTATGCATTTAGAGATGAAATGTATTGACAGTTTCTAGGTTTTGTTGATTAACTACAGCTGATTCTTCATTCTTTTAGTAAGTTGGTAAATGATTTATGCATGAATTTAGCAAGGGCATTTTGTTCTTTTCATTTTTGTTTTGATTTGGGAGATTTGGGGGATTTTGTTTTCGTTGGTGCTGGGGATAGAACCAAGGGACTCACACATGCTAGGCAAGTGCTCTGCCACTGACATATACTCCCAGTCCTTTTGTTTTGTTTTGGAATGTTGCCCAAGCTGGTCTCAGACTCCTCAACTGATCCTCCTGCATCTGCCTCCTATGTAGCTGAGACTACAAGCTTCACCTGGCTCCAATGGGTTTTGTAGCCTCCTCTCACTCTCAAAATTTCTCTCCATTCCCAATTGAATCTTTATGCTTTATTTCAACACAGCAGAATACTATTTTCCAGAACAAATTCTACAATTTCTGAGTCATCTAATTTTTGTTATTATTTTCTATTGGAATTTGTAAGAGAAAGTTATTAAATCAATTTTGTGAGGGGGGCTGGGATTGTGGCTCAGCAGTACTCACCTAGCATGTGTTAGGCCCTGGGTTCGATCCTCAGCACCACATTAAAATTAAAAAAAAGCCTTAAAAAATTAAAAAATTTGTGAGGGGCACTGGGGAGTAAACCCAGGGACACTTAACCACAAAGAGACATCCCCAACCCTTTTTATTTTTTATTTTGAGACAGGGTCTCACTAAGTTAAGGCCTTGCTAAGTTGCTGAGGCTGGTCTTGAACTGGTCTTGAAATCCTCATGCCTCAGTCTCTCAAGTCACTGGGATTACAGGTATGCCCCACAATGCCTGGCTCAAATCAATTATCTTTTACTAGTCTTATTATCCACTCTTCCTAGATGCTGAGCTCATTGAGGCCTATATTAGTGAAGACTCTCCAGAGATGCAGAGCCAACAGGATATATAATACATATACAAGATTTGTTTCAGGCCTGTGTGGCTATATGGATTCACAATTCTGGCATCCATAGCGCAGGTAGGTAGGAGTTGATCCTGTGAACTTGAGGAAAAAATTTTCTTCCTCAGGGAAAACTCAGTTTTGTTGTTAAGGGCTTCAACTACTTGGATAAGACCCACCCACATGATCAAGGATAATCTTCTTTACTTAAAGTCAACTAATTGTAGCTGTCAACCACAACTATAAAACACCGTCATGGCAAGGTTAATATTTGATTGAAGAACTGGGTACCATAGCCTAGCCAAGTTGAAAAAAATAAAAACATGCCATACCCAAACATTTATATGTCTCTTTCAACAAGTAAGAGTATATAGTTGATCAGTTAATAAATGCTTACTGAACTGTTGCAACTAACAATAATAATTTAAAACCTCTATTAGTAGAAGGTGTTCTTCATAAAGAATTAAATTTTACTGAAAGATCTATTATTTATGCCTCAATGGCATCCCTGAAAGGTAAGAGCCATAAAATTTTGAAGAGGGTACCAGGAATTGAGCCCAGGGTGCTTAACCACTGAGCAATATCCCCAGCACTTTTTAAAATATATTTTATTTTGAGACAGGGTCTCACTAAGTTGTTTAGGGCCTCAGTTGCAGAGTCTGGCTTTGAAATCATGATCCTCCTGCCTCAGACTCCCGTGTTGCTGGGATTACAAGCATGGGCCACTGCACCCAGCAAAAGCCATAAAGTTTTGAGATAAATGATTTCCAATTGCCAGTTTTATATTGTCATACTATCAATCAAATGTCAGGATTGAATGCAATTATTTTCATACAAAGTTTGAAAATTTTTGCACACCATATGCTCCTTTGGAAACCACTTCAAGATGTGTTTTAGCAAAATGAGGGAATTAAACCTGGAAAGATTAGTCAATGAGAATGAGAAAATAGAGGAACCAATGTATAGAGAGGTAAGAGAAGTCCAAGATGATAGATGCATTATTTTAGAAAGGTCCCAGTCTAAAGTGTAGCAGGAAGATGAAGGACTCCTGGAGGTTAGGTCCCTAGAAAGGAAAAAAATTATACTGATAGATTACATCGAGGATAAGCAGGTACACACAAATATAAGAAAAATGTGAGGCTGGGCTGGGGAGATAGCTCAGCTGGTAGAGTGCTTGCCTTGCAAGCACAAGGCCTTGAGTTCGATCCCCAGTACCGCAAAAAAAAAAAAAAAAAAAAAAAAAAAAAAATGTGAGGCTATCATTAACTCCAGGAAAAACAAAAGACTGCATGAAAACAGAAGCACAGTCATAGAATGCTCCTTAAATTGACAGTGAACTCTGATATATATGTTGTAGCTGAGATAATTAGTCATAACACCAGTATCCATCTTCCCTTTCTTTCCTTTTAAAAATTTTTTGGTTGTAAATGGACACAACACCTTTATTTACTTTTTTTTTAACAAAATGTGGTGCTGAGGATCAAACCCAGTGCCTCACACAAGCTAGGCAAGTGCTCTACCACTGAGCCACAACCACAGCCCCTTCCCTTTCTTTGTTTACAAAAGAACTTCAATTTATTTGGGGAAGAAATGTGTCCGACTGAAGAATATTTCCCAGTCTCCCTTAGAGGTATGGGTGATCAGGTTAAACTATTATAACCTTTGAAATTTTAACAGATGCTCCAATGTAGGGCTTTGGGGAAAGTTCATTAAAGGGGACACACACTTCTTTTTACCCTTCCCAGATTTCTCCACCAGGAATATGTTTGCAAAGCTTGAGGGACTAGGGCCATTCTCTAATCATGAGGAGGATAAACCACATAGTAAAGACTGGATAACAAAAAAATCTAGAAACATCCTGAACTCCTGATGATATCTTGAAGTCAATTAATGAGCCCTGAGACCTGAATTTCATGTTCTGTGAGAAAATAAATCACTAATCAGTTTGAACCATTGTTTTGATATTTGTGTGACTAGGTAAAATAATTCGTGACTGCTATACTGAAAAGGTGGTGTGGGGATGAAGAGGGATAAATTCCATCTTTCTTTGTTTCTTTCTTTTTCTTTTTTTGTGGTGCTGGGGATCAAACCTAGGGAAGGATCATTCCCTTTTGATCATACATAGAATGTTAAAGATAATGTCTATAATTCATAAGCCAAGAAAGAGCAGTAAAAGGATATTATGGGAAATATGGAAGTACATACCAAAGGAAATATTTACCAGTTGAAAATGATTACCCCTAGGGCGGAGTGGGATGGAACAAGGATTGCTGGTTTTCATTATGAGTCTTTAATACATGTGTACTTTGAACATGTATTACTTTGATAAAAATTAAAATTAGGGAAAAATAAACAAAAAGACACTCAGTGGCAATTAAAGCAATGTTTTATCCTTAAATTCACTTCCTGTGTACTAGCAGTGTTTTATGATTATTTGACCCATGGTTGACGAAAGAGTCATAGTAGAACTTTAGAAAAATTACATGCCTGATGGCCCATTCTGAACCCCCAAGTGTAATGTCACCATGTCGTGCACATATGAGCTGATTGGCATTTCCTGTTTCCCCCACCACAGCTTTAATTTGCTCAAGGTTTAGGACTGATTTGCCATGTGTAGCAGAAATACATATATAAGCCCTTATCCAAACTGTTTTAGACAATCGTTCTTTTAGATCTCTAGGAATGAAGATTCTACAACCCAGATGCCCGAATAATTCATTAGAGTAATCAAAAAAACCTTTTTCTTCTTACTCTTAATTGGTATCGTTCTTCATTTAAATCTCTTTTTTTTTTGGAAGGTTTATTGTGGGTAGGAGTAGCTGGTAACTGTTTTCCATATTATAACCATTTTACTTCTTATTCTTTTATCTCACTTTCCTTAAAGGTGAAAAGGATTAGTCCCTCAAGCTTTTAATATTTCAATGCCCAAAATTGACTTTTAAATTAGTCTTAGAGATTAAAAAATTAACTTTTGTGAATCATATCTCACTTTTTATGTGTTAGAAAAGCAAATCAGCAAATCAGGCTGGATCATTTACAATCAGATGGGCATAAGGTGATTAGAAATTTTAATCAAAAGAAGCTGTGCACAGGAATTACACTCCTTGCTTATAAAAAGTCAGTGTTTCATCTTGTAGATTAGCACTTCTCAAATGCCCACAGAGATTGCCAGGATGGTAGTGTCATTTCTGATTGGCGAAAATCCTCTCCCACTTCACACATGATAGCTAGACTTGGATTTAAGATGATGGTAAAGATAAAAACTACTTATGAATCATGGTTTACACATCTCTTTCCTTTGCTAGACACAGATCAGGGTGTTTTTCCTCTCATTTAATAGCTAAGGAAAGAATATTTCCTTGTAACTGGTTAGCTTTTCCTCTGCTGGGAACCACTTATGAATTCACACATACTGAGTGAGATAGGCTTTCATTTACTGTTCCCCCATGCCAGATAAACATATCAAGTTGTTTCAAGGGGAAAAAGGAAAACATTGAGTATCACTGCCCTAGCTCTCTCCATATGTATTGAAGAGAACTATTTATTCTTTTTAACCCAGGGGTGCTCTAACACTGAGCTGTATCCCCGAGACACTACAGGATGTGTAAACATTTCCCCTACACACACACACCGAGACACTGAGACATTCCTCAGACCTTAGCTTCTGCTGCTGTCACCCTTACTCAGTCTCTTTCAACGAAGACATGCTCTTTGTGTTGCTCTTTGCCATGAACTCAGAGTTTCTTGGATCATTGTTCCCTGTGCCTAGATAGGTATGCTCCTGTTTATTTCCATAACTGAAAGTCTTGCTTTCTCATTTCCTGAGATCTGTTGAAGTTTCACCCTATAAAAGAAAAGATCCATTTACCCACCCCACTAGGACTCCCTACCTTCCTTATTATAACCCCTGGCACCATTACACCTACTACATATTTATTTGTTTATCTTTCTGCATTGAAAGATCTGCTCATGATGGTAGTACATAGCCCATTTCTACTAGTCTATATCACCAGCACGTAGAACAATCGTTGCCATATAGTAACTACTCAATACATCCTAACTGAATGAATGATTGACGATTCTGGCATAAAGAAGGTATACTGCTGCATTTTTGTTAGTGTGAAGTAACAAAAGGCATTCGAGTCCCTCAAATTCTTTTGCCTAGAGGAGGTCCTTGCCTCCATGTATGAAATTTCTGGATGCCTTGAACATGATGAAAATCAATTCATAGAGATCTACAGAAACCTATATGTTGGTAATGAAATCAATGGTTAAACCACTGATGAACCAATTACCTCTGAGTAGGTAAAAATCTTCAAGGCTGCATTCAAAACTGTGGGAATGAATCACACAAGTACAAATGTACTCTGTTGGGAAAGCCAGTGAGAAATTCTGAATGAAGGGAAACCTCATTCACAGTCCTAGAGAAGTAGCTCTAAAATCCACATGCTGCCCTGCATAGCACAACATCTTTTTTCCTTGAGGGCTACCCTACTAATAGGCATATACTTTGTTTCTTTCCTACTTACCAATAGTACCAATAGTAGGATGAGTAGAGACCAAATTTGGAGAACCACTTACAGTAAATAAAAGTTATTAAGGCAATCAATTTGTTTTCAAAGGTAAATGGCAAATTCCTGACTTATCTTGAAGCTGCAGTGTGAAACTTTTGTAAGTGGCTGGCTGTTGGAGATTTCAGTACCCAATCAGAATTTAAGTGGTAAAATCCCAACAGCCCAGTGTGAGGCTCGGGAGATGACGGAGTGTTTATGACCAGTCATGGGCAGACTGGGATTTGATGCCTCATTCCCAAGAGGACCTGCATCTGCAGGAGGCTGACAGCACCACCACTGGAAAGAGGACAGGCTCTGAAGTCAGAGATCGGTTCCAATTCCCCATATTTCAACCATACACTTACTACATCTTCCTGGGGGCCTGACACTTAACTGGTCCATGATAGATATGGGATTCCTTTCATTAACTCCTTTTTAATTCAGCCCAAATACCTCCTGGTGAGTTTTACTATATTACATAGCACATTTCCCTAGTGTAGGTAGTCATATTTTAATTTCGTAAGACCTCTCAGTGTGTGGTATATCTGCTGGTTTTGCATTCCCTTAATTGGGATAGATTAATTGGCCCAGTTGAAGATGCATTCACCTGCCTGCCAATTGATTTTTATTGCTTTTTCTTTTTTCTTTTGGTACTGGGGATTGAACCCAGGGGTGCTTAACCACTGAGCCACATCCCCAGCCCTTTTTCTTTTTTATTTTGAGACAGGGTCTCACTCAGTTACCTATGACCTCGCTAAATTGCTGAGGCTTGGCTTTGATGTGATCCTCCTGCCTCGGCCTCAGTCACTGGGATTACAGGCACGCACCACCACGCTTTCTAATGATTTGATTTCTGAAGATGACCATAACAAAATATCAGCCCCCATTCAGTTTAACAGAAATATTAGTAGGGACTTTTAATACATTTTAGATAAGTTACAAAGAAGAGCATATTCGTTCATTATATGATGTCAGTTAAATCTCACACATTAAAATACCATCATTGTTTACAAAACAGGCAATTAAATCCCTTTCTTTTGTAAATTAATACTTCAAAAGAGAATAAAATGAAACCTCATTTGAATGTGGTTTCTCAGACATTTAGATCTCTAGTAGAGCTATGAGTGGTGGCTCATAGCTATAATACCAGTGACTCAGGAGATGAGCAAGTTTAAGGCCAGCCTGGTCAATTTAGTGAGACCCTGTCTCAAAATTAAAAATAAGGGGCCAGGAGTGCTGGTGCATGCTTGTAATCACAATGACTTGGGAGGCTGAGGCAGGAGGATCACACATTTGAGGCCAGCCTTAGCAACTTAACAAGACTCTGTCTCAAAAAAGTATAAAATAATTTAAAAAATGGACTTGGGGTATAGCTCAGTGATAGCATGTTCATGGGTTTAATACCCAGAACCCCATAAGTAAATAAATACACAAATATATACACACACATGAATAAATGAAAAGAAGTTTCAGGGATATGTGGATCAAGCCCAGAAGGTTATTCTATATGTATGTGGGCAAGAACATTGGCCATAAATATTTGATTTAATAATCTTAATCAATATACTATAGCGCTGTGGTTAGTAACCTTGATTCTGAAAACAGCCTTAGTCCAAAGATTAACCCTAACACTAATATCTGTGTGAACTTGACCCACCTGCATCATCTGCCTCAAAGTTATTGTGAGAATGAAATGGGGGTGATTTGTTTAAAAATAGTATCATTTTATGTTTTGAGTGCTTACTAGATGCCAAACACTGTGGTGAGCATGCTTTCCTCCTCCTTCTCCCTACTAGAAAAGGTACTAATACCATCCTCCTTTCTGGGAGGAAAAAAATGAGGCGCAGAGAAGCAAAGAAACTTGCCAAAGACACATAGTTAGAAGGCCATAAATCCCTTGGGTTGATTAGCCCCTGAAAACATGCTCTTAACCCATAATCCTATGAGAACATAGTACATAGCAAACACTAAAAAATAATAGCTTCTATTTGATCAGTCACTAATAAACAATAACAAAGTCCAACACTCAGTTGTGTGTGTACACAGCTCCACTTGGAATCGTCCGTCACAAGACTCAACTTGCATGTGTGCTTCACTTTCTCCAGCTCTATTTTGGGTAAACAGTCTGGCTGGGTGCAGTGGTGCACACTTGTAATCCCAGCCACTTGGGAGGCTGAGGCAGGAGGATCAGGAGTTCAAAGCCAGCCTCAGCAAAAGCAAGGTACTAAGCAACTTAGTGAGACCCTAACTTTAAATAAAACATAAAAATAGAACTGGGGGTGTGGCTCAGTGTTCAAGTGCCCTTGAGTTTGATCCCCAGTACCAAAAAGTAAAAATAAATAAATAAATAAAACACTCTCTGTTCTTTCTTCCTTGGAATGCATAGATAAGCTCTTAGCTGAGAACATCAGAACAAAGCACTCACCATTTGAAAGTTCCCTTAAAAAGGCCTGAAGCACAGGAATCCTTGAAAGTCAGAAAATCCTTCACAAGCAGGCAAACATTAGGTTTGTTTTACTGCCATTAATGACATTTAAGACACTGACATATTTATGTGTGTTCAAGATATGGAGCAGGAAACAATTGTTGGGATACACTTGCAAGTAGCTCCAGGGCAGGCCACGATGCTTGAAATTACCTTACAGTTTGTCCTCCTTCCAATCCTGGAGGTCTCCACTGGCCCCAGATTTCTTTCAGATGGGACTTTCCTGCTCCTCTGCATCCTATTTCTTCTAATTAGGGTTGCATTGTCTGGTCTAATGAGTTTCCAAAACTAGTTTTCATTTTATTTAGGGCATGTTTTCAGATGTGTATTTAAGTTAATCAGTGCTAAATAAAAGATAACCTGACCCTGAAGTTGCTGGCAAATACAGTCCATAACAAATTGTATGATTTTAACCCCCATATAGCTAAAAGCAAATAAAAGCAAATAGGTTATGCCTAGCAATTTTTTTTCTTGAGTATCTTGAGCAAGTCACTTAAATTCTCAGTGCTACAGTTTCCTTATTTAGACAACAAAAGCATTAATTGCCTTGACTGACCACTAAAATCTGGTGACTGGGTCCCACCCCCAGAGTCTCCATTTAATCAATTTGGGCCAGACCTGACATGAAATTATTTTCAAAACTCCCCTAGAGCTCTCTGATGCACAGCAATAGGTCTAGATGGGTGGTTTTCAAATTGAAGTTCACATCAGGATTCCTGAAGGGTTTGTTATAACACAGGTTACAGTACACTGTCCCAAAGACTCTCATTTAGTAGTTTTGGGGTTAGGGTCTGGGAGTTTGCATTTCTGAGGAGTTTCCATTGGAAAGATGCTGATGGTCTGAGAAATGCTTCTCTAGATCAGGTGTCTGAAACTTTGGCTCTGTAGCCCAAACCTCCCAAACAGATATTTTGGTACCGTCCACCAGCTGAGAATGTCTTTGAACCTTTTCAAATGGCTGGGGGGTAAAAATCAGAAGAATTGTATTTCATACCCAGATGTGCTGGTGCATACCTATAATCCCAGCAATTCAGAAGGCTGAGGCAGGAGGATCATAAACTTGAGGCCAGCCAGAGCAAATTAGTGAAACCCTGTCTTAAAATAAAAAAATACAAAGGGCTGGAGATGTATCTCTGCGCTTGCCTACCATATATGCAAGGTCCTGTGTTCAATCCCCAGTAAAACGGAAAGAAAAAAAAAAAAAAAACATCTCTTTCATGAAATGTTAAAAGCAAACGACAGCAATGTGTGGTGGTGCACACCTGTAATCCCAGTGACTCAGGAGGCTGAGGCAGGAGAATTGGAAGTTAAAAGCCACTGTCAGCAACTTAGTGAGACCTTAAATAACTTAGTGAGATCCTGTCACAAAATACAAAGTTAAAGAAGGCTGGAGATGTGGCTCAATGGTTAGGTTCCCATGTGTTCAATCTTTGGATCCTCCCCCAAAATAGTGAATGAAATTCAATTTTCAGTATCCATAAGTTTTATTGTAATGCAGTCATGTCCATTCAGCCATCATTAAATTAAGCAAGGGGTGTCTTGTGACTGTACAGCACAGGTTGCTTGCTCATCAAGTTGGTCCTGACACTAGCTAATATAAGCTCCAAGCATAATGTATTTACATCCCAAAGGGGATAAGAATATACTAACCCAAAATGTGCCTATTTGGGTTATTTTGAGCTAAAAGGAATTGAGAATCAATGGCTGTAGAAAGATTTCTCTGCACTCCCCTTATCTGCTTAAAAGCAATGCATAAATTTCCTTTTGAGGAAGGTGCTCCCCTGTACCAGGGAGAGAAGAGACTCTTATCATTGAAGGCAGGGAGTCCTCACCAAAATGACTTTGCATAAACAGGCCTTACCAAAATTGTCCTTATCTTCCATTAGGTTCCTCATATCTTTCTTAGTCACTGCCCCACAACTTAAAACTCTTTCAATTGTTAAAAGGGTATATAAGCTACCCTGCTCCCAGTCATTTCTTTTCTGTGAACTACTGTGCACAAAAATATTAATAAAAATAATGTGCATTTCCCACTACCAGTAGGAATCTGTCTTTATTACTTTATTTCATAGGTCTCTGGTACTCCAAAGAGGATAGAGGAAAAGATTTTCCTCTCCAACACAACACTCCTTATTTCAGAGATGTGATAAATAGCCAGGCTCAGTAGTGTATGCCTGTAATCCCAGCAGCTCGGGAGGCTGAGGCAAGAGGATCTTGAGTTCAAAGCCAGCCTCAGCAAAAGCGAGGTGCTAAGCAACTCAATGAGACCCTGTCTCTAAATAAAATATAAAATAGGGCTGTGGATGTGGCTCAGTGTTGGAGTGCCCCTGAGTTCAATCCCTGTTACCACCCTCCTGCCAAAGAAAAGAGATGTGAGAAATTAGCAGAATATGGTCACGGACTCCTTTAATCCCAGATACTAGGGGAGGCTGAGGCAGGAGGATCACAAGTTGGAGACTAGCCTTGGCAATTTAAGCCCTAAGCAACTTAGCAAGACCCTGTCTCAAAGTTAAAAAAGAAAAAAAAAAAGTTTAAAAGAGCTGGGTATGATGCAGCTCAGTAGTAAAGTGCCCCTGGGTTCAATCCCCAGTACTGCAAGAAAAGAAAGAAAGAAGGGGAAGGAAAAAGAAAACAAAAAGGCCACTCCATCAGAGAGAACCCCTTGGAAAACAGGTTGAAGTTGGGTGACCTCACATTAGAAGAACTGTGAACTACTCCACAATCCTGTGCCATTTTTGGTAATAAATACCTGTGAAATGACAACTCTTCAGAATACCCATCATGTGGGCTAAATGAAGGACCTTTCTAAGAAAATGATAGGCATGATGTGGGTAGGAAGAAAAGGATTGTTGATAGAACTTCTGAAACCCAAAGTTATTCCACCATCCTTTAATAAAAATCTCACACTTAAGAGCCTACCAGTATTAAGGAAGGCATGAAGATACATTTTACTGGAAAAAAGCATGTAGCTTTATAAGTTTCTTAAAAGCCCTTCTCCTTCTGAATCATGCCACTAGTTAAATTTAAATCCAACTAATATCATCCGTTAACTAATATGGTATTTCTCTGTCTCTCTCTCTCTCTCTGTCTCTTTCTGTGTGTGTGTGTGTGTGTGTGTGTGTGTCCTCTCTAAAAGATGTGTGTCCTTTTGGGTAACTATGCTGTTAACAAAGAGGTTGCTATGGGTACAGTTTTTAAAATTGAGTGCTGGTAGTTTAAAGTCTGTGCAATTTGGTGAAGTATACCTGGCCTGAGGGCTATACTAATTTAAGCCCCTGTCTTTAATGCTAACAATTTTATCTTAATACTGTTGCTGGGTGCATTTGACATATGGTGTTCAAGAGCAGTTGGAAATGGCGTGGGAGTTCCTAAAGGAGAAGCATGTAAGACAAATATCAAAGAACCCACCTAACTGCAGTTGAATTGGTGGATGTTTCACTTGCCTGGAATTTATCTGTTCTCTGAGTGTTTAATAATGAGTCATGCAATGCTTTTGCAAGGCGATGGAGCCACCTCCCAGGGCCCAAGGCCACGTTATGATTTTCTGCATCTAAGTCCCCTGTCTTTGTTCAGGCAGGTCGCTAATGCATCCCACAAAGCTGACCTAATGCTGCTTCACTGGGTCTATTTTTCTTTTGTGGCTCAGTTTGAACGAGATTATTTAGGAAGTCGACTGTTAGGCATGCAAATCCAGAAAAAAATATGCCACATTAAATCATGATGGTTTAATAAGATATTACTCATGGGCAAATGGCTTTTGGTATTCTCCCCAGTAGGGGCAAGTTGAGAAGCATAATCTGCCAAACAGAAAGAATCTAGCACTTTCATTGACATTCCACTTTCGTCAAAGCGCTTAGTGAAATATGCACGAATTTACACACTATAGCTACCACATTCTCCCTGAAAATACAAGCATATAAACCAAGTATCCTATTGTGGTCACAAATATTAAGTAACAATCTTTACCATTATGAATACATTTGAGAAAAATATTAAACATTTCAAATGCCTTTTCTTTTGGTACTGGTGATTGAACTCAGGGGCTCTGAAACACTGAGCCACATTTCCAGCCCTTTTAACTTTTTGAGACAGGGTCTCACTAAGTTACTTAAGGCCTTGTTGCTAAATTGCTGAGACTGGCTTTCAACCGGTGATCCTCCTGCCTCAGCCTCCTGAGTCACTGGGATTACAGGCATGCACCACCATGCTAGGCTCAGCTGCTTTTTAATGGTAATTCCACTATATGAATATAATGACACTAAACATTGAGGAACGTTTCATGGTATCTTGAGAATGTCTTTTCAGAGAAAAAGAAGCCTTTAAATTTTCTTCTTTTACCATAAATACAAATTAACAAAGTAAGCATTCATTTTTTTTCCCACTTCAGTCGATTTTTCTGTAATCTGTAGAAAACGAATCACATTTAAGAAGACAAATTTTGTCCAGCGTGGTGGCACATGCCTGTAATCCCAGTTATTTGGGAGGCTGAGGCAGGAGGCAAGTTCAAGGCCAGCCTGGGCAACACAGGGAGACCCTGTCTCAAAATAAAATTTAAAAGAGGGCTTGGGGGTACAGCTCAGTTGTAGAGCACCAACCACGAAGTTTCAATTCCCAGTGCTGGGAGAAG
Source organism: Sciurus vulgaris (assembly GCF_902686455.1). Taxonomy (NCBI): domain Eukaryota; kingdom Metazoa; phylum Chordata; class Mammalia; order Rodentia; family Sciuridae; genus Sciurus; species Sciurus vulgaris. The sequence continues at coordinate 131,551,851 of NC_136471.1, read as the reverse complement.
GGGGAGACTTGGACATATACTTAAATTATACCATTCTCAATTAGATATGGAATTTTCCCAGAAAAGTCTAGAATTAAAGAATTGTAGTGTTGAAATTCTCTAGGTCATCTATACATTGATGACTGCTGAATTATAAATTTACTATTTGCCATGACTTTAAAACCTTACTTCTTTATGTAGTAGTTTCCCTTCATAAACATGGAAGCTCAGTAATTAGGCTAGCATATGTAACAATAGCACGAAAACAGTTGTTTTTGATGGGCTGGTCCTTGTCTACTAACTCATGCCTTTGCTTTAAAAGACTAAAAGCAATTTCACATAAAGAAACTGGTTTCATTCTTCAATTAACGATTTCAATCAGTGCTTAGTTGTGAAAGATTAAATACAAAGTACATTACAGGCATCAAAATCATTTCTAATCCTTCTTACTCAACGACAGTTATTCCTTTCGTTTAATTTTCGGTTTGTTTTGTTAGATAAAGAAAGACTTAAAGGAGAAAGGCGAAGATTTCAAAACATAAAACAGAGGGAACAGCATGAAAGCAACTATAAAATACTGGTAAAATGTGGAAGAATAGAAACCATGTGGAAGTAAATATTGTAGAATAAAGGGTTTTTTTTTTTTAAAGAAAAAAACCATTCAGAAATTTTCTTTGAAAATACCCCAACATGAAGAAAAAAAGATGAAAAATCATCCAGTGCCAGTAAGAAAGTACCCCCACTTTCCACCCTGACTAATTCTCTTTTACTTAAAAGAAATTGAAACAGATTAAGAGTTTAAAAATAGAGAGGAGAGTAAAACAGCAATCTGTAGTTTTTTTCTTCTTTCAGCAGTTGCTCTTTAACTATAATTAATCATCTACTCCAAACAGCAGACCACCAGGGAACTGCACTGAGCAAAGAAAATTCTGACAATCAGTCCTTACAGGTTTCACCAGGGGGATCTGCACCCAGAGTGAAAAGAGGATAATGGTCTCAGAGCAGCCTCTGGTGGCTGAATGTCAAAAGCTCAAGAAGTCAGAGGCCACCTTAATGGTGTTCTCTAGACCTTAAACCTCCATGGTCTTAAGATCTTGTGGAAATGGAAGTTACTATTTAAGCAACTGTAAAGCAGCTGCCCAGGCTTGACTTGCTTGGAACTGAAATGAATTCAGTCTCAAAGACAATCACAAGCGCAATGTAGATTTGATGCTGACAAAACTGGGCCTTTCTGTCAACGGGTTAGATTTTCCTTAGACTTGCTCATCAGCTAAACAGTGCTAAATATAAAATAATCCCCAACTCTCCAAACATCGCAAATGAATAATGATGGACCAGTGATGACTGAAACCTGAAATTCTAATTTTAATTTTTAAGTATTGGGTGTTTTTAAGCAATCTAAATATTTTTAATGCTTAAAAGGTTGTGTTTAAAGATCTGTCCATTAGAAGCATGTGGGTGTTTTGTTGTTGTTGTTGTTGTTGTTGTTGTTTCTCCCCACTTTCCTAGCTGGAAAACATCTGCTTAGGACAAAGGCCCTTAAATTCCATCTGGTAGGCTCCCCACTGAGCCATCTCATCCAAGATGTTTCCAAGGGTCCCTTTTCAAAATAATCTCACATGTGTCAAGAATATCTACTGGAAAGAAGGCTGCTATCTTCCACTCCAAGTTTCTGAGCACGTCACATTTACACTTTGGGGTGGAATGTTTTGTTCAAACATAGATAGTCTGTGTTCTCAGAGAAGACTTGAAAGGTTGTGGTGGCACACACATGTAAACCCAGTGACTGGACAGGCTGATGGAGGAGAATTTCAAGTTTGAGGCCAGCCTGGGCAACTGAGTAAGATTCTGTCTCAAAATAAAAAAGGCTGGGGATGTGGTTCAGTTGTTAAGCACCCCTGGGTTCAATCCCTGGTACCAAAAGTAAGTAAGTAAGTAAGTAAGTAAATAAATAAATAAATAAATAAATAGGACTGGGGATGTGGCTAAGTAATAGAATACCTCTGGGTTCAATCCCCAGTACAACAACAACAACAAGAACAACAATCAAAAAGAATTGAAATTTCAAACTGAGTAAAGGCAAGTTTACAAATATTGAAAGACATATTTTAAAATTGATTTCAATAGCATTCAGCTTTATTTACTTTTAGTAATAAACTAGTCCCCAGGACTTCCAGAAATATTGGAATTTTGATATGGTCACATCGACCTGATCAAAGACCTATGGTAATTTCTGTGTGTATAATGCTGAATATGTAGAGATCACTTAGTGCTCATTCACAAAATATCCTAGTTCAATGAAATGTCACCATTAGAATGATCAGGGCTCCCAATGAATGCCTGAAAAATGAAAGAGCAACCACTTAGAAGTACAAGGAATCAAGAGTAATGCAGTAGTAGTGATGGCTGTGTCTTGACAAAGGCATCATGGTTAGTTAGGGAAGCTATTCACATCAGGAAGCTCGGGGATGGAATTCTCAGTACTGACTTTGCAACTTTCTGTAAATCTCAAAATGTTCTAAAATCTGAAGTACAAAGAAGAATATGGATGAATATACTAAGGGGAAGTGGGAAAGAATGGATGTAAAAAAAAAAAAGACTTGTAGAAAAAAGATAGCAGCAGGCAAACATTTAAACAAAATTGTTGTTTGTTATGTCCTGGGCACTTAATTATAGATCTTAACATTAACTCATCAAAGTGTTGCTCTTTAGGTGCACTGAGAAAGAAATTCTAGTACCTACTCTGACAAACAAAAAGAACTAATTCAAAGGGGAAAAAAATCCAGAAATGTGGTGCTAAAATTTCAGTAGAAGACCTCCCTTTTTACTTCCTCTCAGTCATCTTCCTATTTTCTCCTTCCCTGGGGTCTTATACCCACCCTAAACTCTATCTTTATAGATTCCAACCATCACATTTCTTTTTCATTATTCATGATTGAGTATCAAAATAAATGATGTGTGATTATTCCAATACTCAAATACTTAAATTTAGAGTTCAATAAATTCCAATACCCAAATATTTAAACTTAGAGTTTGCTATTATTTTCCACATGAAAAAATAAGAGATAGTGGATATGGCAGTGCCAATATAAGAACCCTAGATAGAGTAGACCCCAGTCTGGTCATGAGGTCCCATTGGGAATTCTCTGGATTCATCAGTTCCTCTTCAGCACTCCTCAAGTAACCTAATTAGTATTTCACAGCTATTCTTAGTTCCAGAACAGGGTCCAAAGTTCCCATGATGACAGTCACTCAGCACAGTTTCCAAGTATGACACAAAAACATTACTCCCTTTCAAATTCAGAAAATGTAAGAAGCACAGATCACAAGTAAAAGAGTAGGTATCCGAAGCCCCTTTTCCTTTTATATCTCTTGCCTTCTTAATTCCACTGAGACTCACTATATCACTCATCTAATTATTGATCATGTTCTATCTTGCATTTGCTTCCTGTTATTACCATTATTGAAGTCAGACATCTCTTTTTGAACTTCTTCCCAAACTTTGTGGGTACGACAGCATGGCACCTTGCTCTCATACTTTCATACCACAATAGGGGTACACTAAGTGATGTTGAGCTAAGACAGTGTGATGTGCCTGGAAACCCTACTAAAAAGAGTCAAGAAAACTCTTTCACTCTCTCTGCCACTCGCACACTCTCTGTCCCAGGACAAGCCAGTTAACTTCTCAGGTCTCAAAATCTCCAGCAAAGCAGTAAGTAAGAGGTTGGATTTCACAGCTGGTGAGCACTCAATTAGATACCTCTTGGGCTCCATGTCAAAGACTCATTGCCACCTGGTGACCACTTCTACATGGGCTTCAACCAGTTTCCCTCAGGTACAATCTGACAGTGACTTACATCTGGCTGTACCAAGAACTTCTGCATTTCTACCTGGGGCTTTTCTGATGGAACATGGGAATCTAATCCCTCAGTTTTCCTGGATCCACAACCCAGAAGTGCAGGAAGTTGATTCTCATGGGGCCACCCAAGACTGATAGGGCACTCTCCTTCTCAGAGCAAGGAGTCCCCAGACTCATTTGTTAAGCTCTTTAGAACATTCCCTGAGATGAACTTCAGTTGTCCATGGGAGAAGTCAACTTGATAATACCCTTGGCCTCGCTTTCCAGTTGTCTCTGATTCACTGCCACCACCCCACATTCCACATGGTTGCTCCCTGAAGCCATTTCCCATACCAATTTCCTTCAGAGAGATTTTTGCTTCAGGATCTGCTGAGAACCACCTACCCTATATCAGACATTCTCATCCTTTCTGCTGCAAATTTTGATAGTTCTACAATTGCTTGCTGGCAGAGTTCAATTCTGCCCAGTGGTCCCTGTAATAAGAACAGGCTGGGAAGTGAATGAGTGGCCAGGAGCACTGAAAATTACTTCCAGCTTTTTGTCTGACTTCAAGAGGCCATTGGGTATAAGGTTCTGGTAAAGTCCCAGGGTATATTTGCCTATATCACACAACAACCTAATATAAATGGAAAGGAAATATAACAGAGGGTAATTTAAACTAGAAAGTCCCACAAACACTCTTCTTTCTTTCCACTCCCAGTTGTTAAAGGAAAAATTCAGGGGAACAAAGTTTTCACCCTTATTTCTGCTCAAAACAAAAGTTTTTAAGTTCAGGAGAAAACTTCAGAGAAACACATTTTTGTGTGCTACCAGAAATGAGAGAAGTTGTGCCATTCCTCCTTTTAGAACCAAGTCAAGGGACATTAACAATTTTTCAGGCAGGGGAGAGTATTCTTTGTCAGTTAAGTTTGGAAAATGAATTCTCTTTTTTCCAATAAACAGTGAGTTTTCCCTGAGTCTTTAAACTATTAATATATGTCTTTTTCTTTGAGAGGGAGGCTCAGAAAGCAGAATTTACCCAACTTAGTAATCTTACAATTTTTTTTTTTTTTTTTGCGATGTTGGTCTTACAGTCAATTTTGCAGAACAAGAATGTGTGAGACAAGAATGTCTCTAATTTCATTAGAGAAATGAAAAGGTCCTTTTTTTGCATGATTTGAATAATTTCAGAAGTGGAGGATATAATAGGTTAATATTCAATGTTCTGTCACTATGATACTGATTTAGTACTATTGGATAAGATACACAAATGACTTAATGCTTGTACTGTGAATTAGGGTTGCCAAGTTTTTCCAACTCACCCACACCCTTCAATCTAAACAACAATCCCAGAGGTAGGTCTAATAGGAATCCTTACTTTATTTTTTCTTTTTGGTACCAAGAATTTAACCCAGGGATACTGAGCCACATTCCCAACCTTTTTTATTTTTTATTTTGTGACAGGATCTCACTAAGTTGCTAAGGCTGGTCTCGAACTTATGATCCTTCTGCCTTAGCTTCAGTCACTGGAATTACACGTGTGCCACCATACTCAGCAAGAATCGTCATTCTTGGGTAGAGGAGAGGTGTTCAGCCTTTGACTAAATTTAAGTGATGGAATAGGAAAACAGATCTAGGTCTCATAGTTCCCAGAATTTTTATATTGCCACATCTGGATTGTTATATCTGTATTAGTTTGTTTAGTATACTATTCTATAAAAAAGCAATCTTTTTATCTTATAACATGATTTGGTTTTACTCCCAATATACCCCAACAAAATGATATATGGGATTGGGAAGTGTAAAAATCATCACTGGAAAACTATTAAGAATATTGTAAGAGGGTGTGGTAGACCACACCTGCAATCCTAGTGACTCAGGAGGCTGAGGCAGGAGGGCCACAAGTTCAAGCAAGTTAATGAGACTGTCTCAAGATTCAAAAAATGGAAAGGGCTGGGAATGTAGCTCAGTGATATAGTACCACAACCACTTGTGCTTAATCCCTAGTACCACAAAAAGAGTATTTAATTTTAATTTTAAATAGAGAATTAGATCCTAGAACGATTGATATTAAAAAGTACTCTCTGGGCATGGTGGCGCAGGCTTGTAATCCTGGTGACTCAGGAAGCTGAAGCAGGAGAATTGCAAGTTCAAGGCCAGCCTCAATAATTTTGTGAGGTTCTAAGCAGTTAAATAAGTCCCTGTTTCAAAATTAAATAAATAATTAAATTGGGCTGGGGATGTGGCTCCAGTATTTAAGCACCCTGGGTTCAATCTCCAGTATCAAAAATAAATAAATAGTTCTAAAAATAAAAAAAAAATAAAAACCATGAAAACACAATATCAGGATTTGAAGATGAAAGTATAAATGGTATATCCTATTCTCAGTACCAAAAACAGATAGGTTACCATTTGAGGGTAATGGACTTAAGAATGCACCTGATGTCACCTGTTCCTTGTATGTAATAAGCTTCCTCAGAACAATTCCATTTGTTTTTGTGTGAAACCATGGAAAATGTAATCATCGCCACTCACATATGGTCCTGGGTGAAATCATCTAGTATCAGAATAGGTATATACAAAGAGGAACAGAACTGCCACAAATTACCCAGCAACACTTTTCATTTCTCATTTTAGGCATTTCCCCCAGTTGTCAATATTTAATCTCCTTTCATCTTATACACATGTGTGACTATCATCTGTATGAAAAATCATTGAACAAAATTCCTCAATAATCTCCAGCCACAGGTTTTAACTATTCTGGTTCTGGGTTTGTTGTTGATTTAAGCTTTCACCTCTGGCAGAAAAACACGAGATTCTACTGCCAGAAGCTCAGTTTTCACAAAGTTTGTGGATGTACACATCAATAGCAACAATAAGAAAGGTTTCTATGAAGGTTTCTTCTATCTGTACATTCCACCATGTATTCTTATAGCTTATAGTCATTATGCCTCGGTGATTGTGTAACTTTGGGTAAATCTTTTTATCCTGTTTTAGTTTCTTTTCCTGTCTAGGACTGTTCTGACAGCTAATTGTGACCAATTCTTAAACACAATGACCACCTGTTAAGTACTATGGCGTACAATATTCTTATGTGTAAGACACTGTGCTAGGCAGCAGAGTTTCAGAGATCAATAAGATTCTTTTTTCCTGTGTTCAGAATTGATGGGGTAAAAACCATTCAGAAACCAAAATCAGTGTAAGCAAGTACTGCCTATCATCATCATGTTATAGTCAACAGTCAGCTGAGTATAAAGCAGTGACATGCATATGTAAATGCTGAACAGGATACTGCAAAAATCAGTTGGGATTCCTTCTCTTCTTTTATCTAGGTGTGTAACCTGAAAAACACTAATTAAATTATTTGGGATTCAGTTTGCCCATCTGTAAAGTGAGAGGGTTGAATGAAATAATTTCTAAGGTTTTTACAACTTGAATATCCACCCCCCACTTGGTACTGAGGATTTTACCCAGGCATGCTGTACCATTGAGCTACATTTGAAATTCTTTTTATATTTTATTTTGAGACAGAATCTTGTCAAATTGCTGAGGCTGGTCTCAAACTTGATAAGTCTCCTGCTTCAGCCTCTCACGTTGCTGGGATTACAGGCTTGTGTCACAGTTCCTGTCTTCAGTATCCTTTTGAGACTAGATGGGACAAAATGGTGGATGAACTCTCAGACCTTCATTCATAATCTTTACCTGCTAAACCAGGTGTGGCGGCACACATCTGCTATCCCAGTAACTTGGGAGGCTGAGATAGGAGAATCACAAGTTCAAGGCCAGCCTCAGCAACTTGGTAAGGTCCTAAGCAACTGAGAAATACTCTGTCTAAAATTTAAAAGGTGGGGACTGGAATTGTATCTCAGTGGTAGAGTGCTTGCTTAGCATGTGTAAGGTACTAGGTTCCATCCGCAGCACCACAATAAAAATAAATACATAAAATAAAGGTATTGTGTCCATCTACAACTAAAATATTTTTTAAAAAAACCTAAAAGGCAAGGGCAGGGGATGTTGTTCAGTGGTTCAGTGGTTAAGCATCCCTAGGTTCAATTCCTGGTATCAAAAAAAAGTTTTTTTTTTTTTTTTAAAAATCTACTAAGTGTTATTCCCACACCCCTAGTCTTACAATGTATGGAATGTGCCTCTTACCCTCCTATCCTTACTTAAATCAACCATAAGCACCAGGTGTAGGGCCATGCCAAAGGAGTTCTTAAAGGAATTATCATAAAAAGACCAGATCTAGCTGGGCATGGTGGTACACACCTGTAATCCCAGCAATTTGGGAAGTTGAGGCAAGAGGAAAGTCCCAGGCTAGTTTCAGCCTTAGGAGGTGCTAGGCAACTTAGTGAGAACTTGTCTCAAAATAAAAAATAAAAAGGGCTAAGGATGTATATAGCTTAGTGGGAAAGCACCCCTGGGTTAAATTCCCAGCACCAAGAAACAAAAATGAAAACAAACAACAAACAGACCCTTCCTGCCCTAGTCACTCAATAAAAACTTTGTGCCATTCTTTTGTTCAGGGACTGTTTTGACTCTCTTTCAATCAGGACAGTCTCCTTCACCTGGAAGTGAAGTCCCATCCCCTTTTCCTTTTCCCCATTAAAGCTTTGCCCGTATATTCAGTATTACTGCACTCAGATTCTATCTCTACAAGCACCTAGTCAAATGTTCACATATCCTGTGACACTTTGATTCAAAATCCATGCTCGAGAATTTCTTGTGGCTTGTTTGGAGAACGTATTAAGTGATGAGATAGTGTCTGTGGCAGACACTTGCTCCTTCAAGAGCCATGCACCTTTATTTCCCTCTCCCCACATTTTGTCATGTCTGGTGTAGTAGTATACTCAGGAACATGTGCTTTTCCTTCAACCCCAAAGGGTGAATTGGAATTGCCCAAACCAGACATGGTAAACCCAATTGACTTTTGCTAGTGCTCAGTTTAAGAATTGGCCTGGAAATCTATTTTAACTGATGAGATAATAAGGACAGTTTGGAGCTGGGTACGGTGGCACACACCTGTAATCCCAGAGGCTCAGGAGGCTGAGGCAGGAGGATTGCAAGTTCAAAGCCAGTCTCAGCAATGGCGAGGTGCTAAGTAAGTCAGTGAGACTGTCTCTAAATAAAATACAAAATAGGGCTGGGGATGTGGAGTGGTGGAGTGCCCCTGAGTCCAATCCCTGGTACTCCCCCGACCCCAAAAAAAAAAAACAATAAGGAGAATTTGGTAGTTGGTTTCTAGGAAAGGTTTTGATTTCAGATTAAAAGAAAAAAGCATGTGTGTGGTGGGGAGATTTGTGAAGGACAACTTCTTCTGAGGACAACCATCTTACAGCCACTTGCTGATGTAACCTGACTTGGCATGACTGGCAGAGTTGAAAAGGATACACAGTGAGATTCTAGATGACATTATTATGCCAAAGAATTAATCATTGAAATAATTGTGTTTGAATTTGTGTGTGAGAGATTTTAAAAAAAGAAAGAAAATCTGTTTTGCAAACCATCAAAATCACCTAATACACACAATCCAAAAAGGGGAATTATACAAAATGCTTGCTAACCCATCCAGAGTCCAAACTTTATATTGAAAGCAAATTTCTTTCAGAGTAAGAAACTAAGATGAGTGATACAGGGAGAGAAGAGCCTTTTTACATCTCATCTTTTTTTTTCTTCATTTGCGGAATAGAATCCACAGTACCTCTACCTCACTGAAATCCTAAGTGCATCAGAACAAGGCTACACTAATTGCTATTTTATTATACATTAGAAGATTAATGTGGCCAACAATGCTATGTGTTCATTAAATCCTGTTATGATTTGTTTTCCTTCCTGGGAACACAGGAAGACCATTATTTCTCAGCTTCCCATGTATTTAGGCTGTGATCATGTGACTGAGTTCTGGGTTGTGGGAAAAAGTGATGAAATCCGCATGTGGCCTGGTTCTTATTACAATCCCCCATGATCCCTCTGCTTTCTCTTCCAGTGTCATATTACAGCTACATTTGAATACACGGGTCTAGCTGTCACATGATGACAAGTCTTCATATTGGCCACGAGATGGATATTGTTTTATTTTATTAAAAGATTAAGAGACAACTATCTCCTTTCACTCATGTATCCTGCTTACCACGTAAAAGGGAAATTTAAGTTAATAATTAAGAAAGCTAGCTCAAAATCCACACTAAAATTAATGTGAGGAAATGGCTTTAAAATTTCAAATGAAGTTGCAAAATCCATGGGCAGATTCTTTCCAGGGAGGAAAAGCATCTACTCCCTGGGGAACATGTTAGTAGATATTATTTATGCCTAAACATCTATCAAAGAGAACGCCTGTAAAGAAAATGATATCCTAAGATGCCTGTGTGTTTTCTTGTTTGTTCGTTTACTTCATTTGGTTTGGTTTTGCCTTTTCCCAAGTGTGGCCTAGACATCTCCTGCAGCTTTTATCAGTCTCTACATTTCCATTCTGCCTGGCATGACTGCTTTAAAGGAAGATGTGGGAAAATGTTGAAGGAGGAATTCACCTCTCCTAGGTGGATCACAAGAGGTGAGCAAGTAAAATGTGTGTGTCCTCTAATTCAATATGGGCTTTTTTCCCTTTTGAGTCATATCATGTTTAAAGCAATGGCTTCGTTTTATAAATAGGCATATAATTTTTATCCATCTAAGTTAAAACTATGAAAATAATTTCTATATTAACCACTAGCATTTATTTATTTATTTATTGGCACTGTGGATTGAACCCAGGGGTGTTTTACCACTGAGCTATATCCCCAGTCCTTTTTAGTTTTTATTATGAGCAACTTGTCTCACTAAGTTGCTATAGTTCTTGCTAAGTTGCTGAGGCTGACCTCAATCTTATGATCCTCTTGTCTCAACCTCCTAAGTCACTGGGGTGACAGGTGTGCACCACAGTGCCTGGCCAATCAAGCATTTAAGAAAAAACAATTTACCTGCCATAATTTTTAATGTGAACTATACAATATAAAATACTATTGATGTGACATGAAAATAATCCTAAACTTTAGCTTGATGAAAAATATGTGTATGCTCATTTGAATTTTGATTTTATATCTCCCTTAAAACAGTGCTTAAGTTGGGTGTGGCACATGCCTGAAATTCCAGGGGCTTGGGAGGCTGAAACAGGACGATTGCATGTTCAAAGCCAGTCTCAGCAACAGTAAGGCACTAAGCAACTCAGTGAGATCCTGTCTTTAAATAAAATACAAAATAAGGCTGGGGATGTGGCTCAGTGGTTGAGTGCCCCTGAGTTCAATCCCTGGTACCATCCCCCACCAAAAGAGAGTGCTTAACTATAAATTTATTGACTTTGAAAATATTTACTTAATGTGTCAACCTCACTGGAAAATTTAAAAAGTCTTTTCCAGTAATGGTATGTTCTTTATAACTTTTAAATGTATATGTGTGTGTATGTATGTGTACATATGTATATGTGTGTGTGTGTGTGTGTATATATATATACATACACATGTGTGTAGTAGAGAAGAATACAGAAACTACATTCATATTTCAGATTATGAAAAAAAAACTTCAAAGCAAATTCATTGTAAATTATACATCCTGTCACTTGGGGATAGAAAGTGCCTATCATCTCTGTTGAGATAATTACCTCAGCCAGACACAGTGACACATACCTGTAATCTCAAAGACTGAAGAGGCTGACACAGGAGGATCACAAGTTTGAGGCCAGTCTCTGCAAATTAGTGAGGTTCTAAGCAATTTAGTGAGAACCTGTCCCAAAATTAATAAAAAATAGAAAGGGATGTAGCTCAGTGTTAAAGTACCCCTGGGTTCAGTCCCAGTACGACAGAGAGAGAGAGAGAGAGAGAGAGAGAGAGAGAGAGAGAGAGAGAGAGAGAGAGAGAGAGAGAGAGAGACCAAGACCTTAGTGGGAATTTTCTTTAAAAGTACTGCACAAGTTACATGGTGAAGGCATTTATCTCTGGCTCCCTTTTATCTCAAGAGAGTTTTATATCTAAGTGGGTGTTCTTGAACACATGCAGGGACAGGAACTCAATCCCTTCCTTGCAATCTTTTCTAGAGTTGGATAGCTCTCAAAGTAGGAAGATGTACTAGTCAGGGTATATCAATCTAGTTGTATAACAAAAGACTTCCCCAAATCTCCATGGCTTGGCATGAAAAGTGTTTAGTTAATGCTCATTTTGCAATCCAACATGGAGTTTCTGTTCAGCCAGTTCTTCCCCCAGGCCCAGGTTTTTTCTACCTACCATCTTCTGGGGCCTTAAAGTCCTACCTGGGACCTTTGCATCTGGTCAGTAAGCAAGGGAATAGAGAATGTAGAAGAACTTACAGGAGGCACAAGGGGTCAGGCTTAGAAGTAGCATGCACCAATCCCACCCACATTTTATTGAATTGATGTGGGCATATGGTCCTACTTTGATAACATGGGACTGGGACATATATCACTTCAGGGTCCCCAGCAGGGAGATAAGCTTGTAGATGTTGGAGTGTACTGTCAGTATCTATTATGGGAAGTTCTCCCTCCATTAAGATAAGGTGTTTTTTTCAGTAGTTTCTACCTATAGGACCCAGCTTAACTTTGGGTCGTATGGAGTACATTGAATTCTGCTTTCCCAAGATGGCACTACAGATATTTAAAAGACAGTTCTTTTACTTTTCAGTCCACTTGCTTCTGAAATATTCACCCAATTAGTCAATTAAATTTTCAGAAAATCCCTTCAAATAAAAAAACAAACAAAGTTTAATTATTTTTTGATGGAGATTTTTTAAAAGCACTGTAAAGTTTTACGATCTTCTGCCAAAATCTAGTGGCACTTTTAGAAAACAATGATTCCTCTTAAGGCTTTGCTTCATAGGAATAAAAAAGAAATTTGCCAAAAAATCATATAGTATAACTTGGTTGTGCCAAACATAACAGAAAATTCTACCAATATTTTCATAGAATTATTCTTTAGCTTCAGTTAACTAAACTCTTCCATGAAGAATTAGAAAGATTTGTGCATAACCAGGCATGGTGGCCCATACGTGTAATTCCAGTGACTTGGGAGGCTGAGGCAGGAGGATAGCAAGCTCTAAGGCAGCTTCAGCAACTTAGCAAAACTGTCTCAAAATTAAAAAATAAAAAGGGCTGGGGATATTGCTCAATGGTTAGTGTCCTTAGGTTCAATCCCTAGTACAAAACAAAAAAAGATCTGTGCATCCTTTCTACATTCGTATTCATTTGGACACCAACAAATATTTATGGAGAGCATATTTAATATATAAGATGTGAAAAAGGAAAATGATTATTCACAGCAGAGGTAGCTCTGGCAAAGATGGAATTTCAACTGGGTCAAGTGAATCTTTAACTAGGACAAAAACATGTGGACTAACATAATTATATTTAGATATAGATGAACATACAGCAGCAAGCAAAAGGAATTTAGTCAATTCTATATAATAAATTTATTTATGCATGTCTTTTGACTTGGGAATATAATTTAAAATTAGAAGCAACACTTTTGTCCTGAGACTAACTTTCCCTCCTGGTGGCATTAGCTACTTTGTCTTTCCCTGGTAATTTAGTTATTCAATTAAGAGCAATTTATGAAGCTCCTACACATGTGAGTAGTCAAGGTACTGGAGATATTAAAATGCCCAAAAGCCTCAAAAACTCACAGTGCATTGGGGAACAGTAGCACAAAAAGGGACAACAGGAGCATGTGTAACAGAAGACTTAACCTACATCATTCATTCATTCCAGAAATATTTATTAAATGCCTGCTATGTACCAGGTACAGTTCTAGATGCTCAGGACACATGAAAGAAATAGACAAAAACCTTTGACTTCGTGTGTTTCCTGGTAGGAGATAAAGACAATAGACAAGACACAATAGAAACAGAATTCCATAATATCTTTAAAGATAGATAAAGTCTCTGGGGAAATAGAACACGGTATTTGGAAAACTGGTGGCAAAGTATAATTTGTAACTTATATGAGAAGTTAGAAAAGACCTCTTAGGAAGGTGACTCATAACCTCTCAGTTCACATATTATACATTTGTAGAGTAACACCACAGTAGTGGAAAAAACCTTAGTGATTTTTCTAATTGACTTGGATCGATCATGTTGTTTAACAATCTGAGTATGAATTTTCCTCTCCACAAAACAGAAACAATAATATTTCTATTGTGAATTGTTGGGGAGGGTCTGGGGATGTAGCTCAGTGGTGGAGGGCTTTGCTGGCATACATCAGGTCCTGGATTTGATCATTAGCACTGAAAAAATGCTGAGGAGATTGAAATATCTTCCAACCTCATCCTTCATTTTCACACTTGCCTGATATAAATAGATGCTCAATTGATTTTGACCCTGGGCTCGTCTTAGTCCACGGGCCACATGACAATGTGCTCTGCATGTTTACATCCATGTCCTCTCAGTAGTACTCAGCTAAGCAATTTGTAAGGTCCAGATGTGTCTGACTTCTTTTTAAGTTCTCCTGCAGGACATAAGAAAACCTTGTACACACTCAACACTTCCAATTATCTTTAAAATATAAGTGAAAACATATAGACACTGAAATATGGCGGATTGAAAACCTGTTTACCTCTGTCCTTAAACCTCCACCAATAACGATAGGAATAGGATGAAGAGTACAGATCCTACAATGAGAATGACAAGGAGAAATAAAAAGTGACAAAAGTTAGGCTGGGCATGGTGGCACATGCCTGCAATTCCATTGACTTGGGAGACTGAGGCAGGAGGATCTTGAGTTCAAAATCAGCCTCAGCAAAAGTGAGGCCCTAAGCAACTCAGTGAGACCTTGTCTCTACATAAAACACAAAATAGGGCTGTGGATGTGGCTTAGTGGTGGAATGCCCCTGAGTTCAATCCCTGGTACCAAAAAAGAAAAAAGAATGACAAAAGTGTAATGTAAAAGGGACCACAAACTTTTGGAAACACTAAAGTAAATAGATGACCCTGTTAGCAAGATAAAATTCAATTTCTTGGATGTATATGAATTAAGAAGCCAGCAAAAATCTTGGGAATTGGAGGCATGTTCTCTTCTGTATGCTAGTATGAGAGGAGGTTGGAAGAAGTCAGTTGAAATCCATGTAAGAGGGAGTTGCATACCCAAGCCTGTCCAGTCAGGGAACAGCTCTCCCCACTACAACAGAATCTTCAAAATTTACTTCATGGGGGGAGATCCAAGATGATGGACTAGAGGGAGGCTGCGTTCCTTGTCACTCCGTAACTCCGGTTTCAAACAGAGGATATCTGTTTCTCGGTGAGGCACTCTTTGCTGTTTATCGATTCCCTGGTGTTTACCCCATTTGTCTGCTGTGATGACCTGCAGTCTGCCAGCATATCGACGCCTTTTTTGAGTGCAGATTGCTCACTGTCACTATCATCCACCTATCATCCACCATTTGCCTGCCTCTGGCGAATCCATCGCCTGCCTTACTCCTATCCATCACCCAACGCACGAGGTTCACCTCCCAATCGTCTGACAACAGTCAGCAAACTGATCGCCGACTGCCAGTGGAGCACCAGCTGCCTGCTGTTGCCTGGAAGTTCACTGTTACAGTACCTGCAGGTTTGATTACATGTGGCTGCTGCCATTTTGAGACAACAGCCAGGCCCAGTAGGACCCCTGGCCGGACTGACTGAGCACCATCTCCAGGATCCCTCAGCCCTACCAGATCACTCCCTGCCTCTGGGGCCCTCACATCGACTGACTGCTCCCTGCCGCCAGGACCCCCAGACCAACTGACTGTGCCCTATCACCCGGACCCCAGACCGAAGGATTGCACCCGGCATCCAGGATCCCACAACCACACCAAACACACTGGACCTCCAGGACCCCTGCCAGACCAACCGCATCCCGCCTCCAGGACCTCCACCTGACCACGTCCACCCCTGAGCTGCAGCTCCCCATTTGCCAACATATTTCGAAGCCAGAGTGGCCATCTTGGATAATCCTGGGAGCCTTAGCTCCGATCTTTGGGTGGGGCAAATCCCATCCTGAGACGCCTGCTGGAGGCTTGAAGCTTACTGTCAGGTACCTCTCATGAATCAGGCTACTGAACACTGGGAGGTTTCATTAGTATATGAATGTTATACTGTAGATTTTATTTTTTCTCCTTTTTAAAAAAATTTTTTATTTCTTTAATTTTCATGCTCTCTTTTCCTTTTGTTTACCTGTTCCCTCAGAGTCTCTTTCTCCCTTTTTTGTATGCTAATCTCCAATTTCTTGATTACACTCTCACACTTTCTATTTTCTAAAACTTCTATATATTCTTTTCTTATCCCAATAACAGCCACATTCTACATCCCTCTGCATCCTCTTTGTCCTCCATTAGAAACTGCAGACCTTATTGCAAACCTGTTTGTTTTACTGAAGATAATACTTGAACTCATTCCGTTTACTATGACAATTTTGTTATTGTCTTCATAGGGGCTATTTGGTCTAGGATTGCATAGTGTCTGATTTTGGCACTGCTAATATTGATCTCCCCTTAAAGAAAGTGTTTTGGAAACCTATAGGGCCACTATAAGCCTGTAGGGGGAAATCTGCAATACCCTAGATCTGCACTGCTAGAGGGGAAGATACATGAACAACATGAAAAAACAAGGGAAGAAAATGATCCAAACAAATCTAGATTCTATACTAATAGAATCCAATGTCAGTATGTTAGAAGAAATGTCAGAAAAGGACTTCAGATGATACACGATTAAGATGATTCGCGAAGCAAAGGATGAGATTAGAGAACAAATGCAGGCAATGAATGATACATACCAATAAGCTGAAAGAGCACCAGCAGGAAGCAAAAGATTATTTCAACAAAGAGATAGAGATTCTCAAAAAAAAAAAATGGAAATCCTTGAAATGAAGGAGACAATAAACCAAATAAAAAACTCAATGGAAAGCATCACCAAAAGACTAGACCACTTGGAAGACAGAACCTCAGACAATGAAGACAAAATGTTTAATCTTGAAAATAAAGTTGCCCAAACAGAGAAGATGGTAAGAAATCATGAACAGAATCTCCAAGAACTATGGGACAGCATGAAAAGACCAAATTTAAGAATTATTGGGATTGAGGAAGGCACAGAGATACAAACCAAAGGAATGAACAACCTATTCAATGAAATAATATCAGAAAATTTCCCAAACCTGAAGAATGAAATGGAAAATCAAATACAAGAGGCTTACAGAACACCAAATGTACAAAATCACAACAGATCCATACCAAGGCACATTATAATGAAAATGCCTAAGATTCAAAATAAAGATAGGATTTTGAAGGCCACAAGAGAAAAACATCAGATTACATATAGGGGGAGACCAATATGGATAGCAGCCAACTTCTCAACCCAGACTCTAAAAGCTAGAAGGGCCTGGACCAACTTATTTCAAGCTCTGAAAGAACATGGTTGCCAACCAAGAATCCTATACCCAGCAAAACTAACCTTCAGATTTGAAGATGAAATAAATACCTTCCATGATAAACAAAAGTTAAATTTACAAATAGGAAGCCTGAACTACAGAGTGTTCTCAACAAAATATTCCATGAGGAGGAAATGAAAAACAACAATGTAGGTCAGCAAAGGGAGGAACGACCTTAGAGAAAAACCACTCAAAGGAGAAACCAAGCCAACTTAAAAACCAAAAATAAGCCAAATGACTGGGAACACAAATCATATCTCAATAATAACCCTGAACGTTAATGGCCTAAACTCATCAATCAAAAGACATAGACTGGCAGAATGGATTAAAAAGAAAGACCCAACAATATGCTGCCTGCAAGAGACTCATCTCATAGAAAAAGACATCCACAGACTAAAGGTGAAAGGATGGGAAAAAACCTACCACACACATGGACTCAGTAAAAAAGTGGGGGTTTCCATCCTTATATCAGATAAAGTGGACTTCAAGCCAAAGTTAGTCAGAAGGGATAAAGAAGGACATTTCATACTGCTTAAGGGAACCATAAATCAGGAAGACATAACGATAGTAAATATTTATGCCCCAAACAATGGTGCATCCCCTTACATCGAACAAAACCTTCTCAATTTCAGAAATCACATAGACCACAACACACTAATTCTGGGTGACTTTAACGCACCGCTGTCACCACTAGATAGATCTTCCAAAAAAAATCCAACCAAAGAAACCATAGAACTCAATAATACAATCAATAACCTAGATTTAATAGACATATATAGAATATTCCATCCATCAACGAGCGGTTTCACTTTCTTCTCAGCAGCACATGGAACCTTCTCGAAAATAGACCATATGTTATGCCACAAAGCAGCCCTTAGGAAATGCAAAAAAATAGAGATACTGCCTTGTGTTCTATCAGATCATAATGGACTGAGAGTAGAAATCAATGACAAAATAAAAAACAGAAATTACTCCAACATCTGGAGACTAAATAATATGCTATTGAATGAAACATGGATAACAAAAAAATCAGGGAGGAGATAAAAAAAAAATCTTAGAGGTCAATGAGAACGACGATACAACATATCAAAATCTCTGGGACACTATGAAAGCGGTACTAAGAGGAAAATTCATTGCATGGAGCGCATTCCAGAAAAGAATGAAAAGTCAACAACTAAATTATCTAACATTACAGCTCAAAGCCCTAGAAAAAGAAGAACAGAATAACAGCAAAGGTAGTAGAAGACAGGAAATAATTAAAATCAGAGCTGAAATCAATGAAATTGAAACAAAAGAAACTATTCAAAAAATTGACATAACAAAAAGTTGGTTCTTTGAGAAAGTAAACAAAATAGATAAACCCTTGGCCACACTAACAAAGAGAAGGAGAGAGAAGACTCAAATTACTAAAATACATGATGCAAAAGGAAATATCACGACAGACACCACTGAGATACAGAACATAATGAGAAGCTACTTTGAAAATCTGTATTCCAACAAAACAGAAACTACCAAAGACATTGACAAATTTCTAGAGACATATGCTCCTCCCAAACTGAACCAGGAGGACATACACGATTTAAACAGACCAATATCAAGCAATGAAATAGAAGAAGCCATTAAAAATCTACCATCCAAGAAAAGCCCAGGACCAGACGGATTCTCAGCCGAGTTCTATAAGACCTTCAAAGAAGAACTCATTCCAACACTTCTCAAAGTATTCCAGGAAATAGAAAATGAGGGTACCCTACCGAACTCACTCTATGAAGCTAATATCACCCTCATACCAAAACCAGGAAAAGACACATCAAGGAAAGAAAATTTTAGACCAATATCCTTGATGAATATAGATGCAAAGATCCTTAACAAAATATTGGCAAACCGTATCCAAAAACATATTAAGAAAATTGTGCACCACGATCAAATGGGGTTCATTCCTGGAATGCAAGGATGGTTCAACATTCGTAAATCAATAAACATAATCCATCATGTCAATAGACTTAAGGATAAGAATCATATGGTATTTCAATTGATGCAGAAAAAGCTTTCGACAAAATACAACACCCCTTCATGCTCAAAACACTAGAAAAAATAGGGATAGTAGGAACATACCTGAACATTGTAAGGGCTATTTATGCTAAGCCCATGGCCAACATCATTCTCAATGGAGAAAAACTGAAACCATTCCCTCTAAAAACAGGAACAAGACAGGGATGTCCTCTTTCACCACTTCTATTCAACATTGTCCTCGAAACTCTAGCCAGAGCAATTAGGCAGACCAAAGAAATTAAAGGAATATTAATAGGAAAAGAGGAACTTAAGCTTGTCACTATTTGCGGATGACATGATTCTATATTTAGAGGATCCAGAAAACTTCTAGACCTCATCAATGAATTCAGCAAAATAGCAGGCTATAAAATCAACACACATAAATCTAAAGCATTTTTATATGCAAGCAACGAAACAGCTGAAAGGGAAATAAGGAAAACAACCCCATTTGCAATAGCCTCAAAAAAAATAAAATACTTGGGAATCAATCTAACCAAAGAGGTAAAAGACCTATACAATGAAAACTACAAAACATTGAAGAAAGAAATTGAGGAAGACCTTAGAAGATGGAAAGATCTCCCATGTTCTTGGATAGGCAGAATTAATATTGTCAAAATGGCCATACTACCAAAAGTGCTATACAGATTCAATGCAATTCCAATTAAAATCCCAATGACGTAACTTACAGAAATAGAGCAATCAATCATGAAATTCATCTGGAAGAATAAGAAACCCAGAATAGCTAAAGCAATCCTTAGCAGGAAGAATGAAACAGGGGGTATTGCAATACCAGAACTTCAACTATACTACAAAGCAATAGTAACAAAAACAGCATGGTATTGGCACCAAAATAGACAGGTAGATCAATGGTACAGAATAGAGGACACGGACCCAAATAATTCCAATTTTCTCATACTAGACAAAGGTGCCAAAAATATGCAATGGAGAAAAGATAGCCTCTTCAACAAATGGTGCTGGGAAAACTGGAAAACCATATGCAACAGAATGAAACTAAACCCCTATCTCTCACCCTGCACAAAAATCGACTCACAATGGATCAAGGACCTTGAAATCAAACCAGAGACCCTGCATCTTATAGAAGAAAAAGTAGGTCCAAAACTTCAACTTGTTGGCTTAGGATCAGACTTCCTTAACAGGACTCCCATAGCACAAGAAATAAAAGCAAGAATCAATAACTGGGATAGATTCAAACTAAATAGCTTTCTCTCAGCAAAGGAAACTCTCAGCAATGTGAAGAGAGAGCCTACAGAGTGGGAGAAAATCTTTGCCACTCATACTTCAGATAGAGCACTAATTTCCAGAATCTATAAAGAACTCAAAAAACTCTACACCAAGAATACAAATAATCCAATCAACAAATGGGCTAAGGATATTAACAGACACTTCACAGAAGATCCACAAGCAATCAACAAACATATGAAAAAATGTTCAACATCTCTAGTAATAAGAGAAATGCAAATCAAAACTACACTAAGATTCCAACTCACCCCAATTAGAATGGCGATTATCAAGAATACAAACAACAATAGGTGTTGGAGAGGATGTGGGGAAAAAGGTACACTCAATACATTGCTGGTGGGGTTGCAAATAGTGCAGCCACTCTGGAAAGCAGTGTGGAGATTCCTTAGAAAACTTGGAATGGACCCACCATTTGACCCAGCTATCCCACTCCTTGGCCTATACCCAAAGGACTTAAAATCAGCATACTACAGAGATACAGCCACATCAATATTCATAGCTGCTCAATTCACAATAGCCAGACTGTGCAACCAACCTAGATGTCCTTCAATTGATGAATGGATAAAGAAACTGTGGTATATATATACAATGGAATATTACTCAGCTATAAAGAATAATAAAATTATGGCATTTGCAGGCAAATGGATGAAATTGGAGAATATCGTGTTAAGTGAGATAAGCCAATCTCAAAAATCCAAAAGACGAATGATCTCACTGATAAGCAGATGATGACATCTAATGGGGGGTGGGAGGGGGACAAGAATGGAGGAAGGAAGGACTGTATAGAGGGAAAAGAGAGGTGGGAGGGGTGGGGAGGAAGAAAAAAATGACGGAATGAATCAAACATCATTACCCTATGTAAATGTATGATTATGCAAATGGTATGCTGTTACTCCATGTACAAACAGAAACAACATGTATCTCATTTTTGTTTACAATAAAAATAAATTTAAAAAAAATTTACTTCATTAAGGAACCAGACTAGAAGAACTTTGAACTCAAAGCCAGCAAACACAGCCTAGAGGAGCTGTGTAGAATTGCAAATAGTGGAATTAGGTTCATAGCAAAAACCAGATATTTCAGCAACCTTCTTTCATTCAGCTCTCAAAAAATGGTAAAGGCAAAGCTTTGGCTACAATGAATTCCCAAAGAAAACACCTACTTAAACACATAAAGACATGTGATAGCCCTCCAATAAACAGGGTGAATTTCTGCCCAATGTCCCCTGGTGTAGTCCCCAACTCATCAGACCTTGCCGATGCACAAGGAATTTCTTACCAGATTTGAGTGTCTCACTCTTAAATGTGAGCAGTTTTCGCTTCACTGGTTTTCCTACCAAAATTGCTTAACCCGAATCTAATAATGGGGACACACACAAACTTACACTGACCTGTACCCAAAAAAAAAGTCAAGATCCAAAAACACAAAGAGTCAAGATCCAAAACCACAAGGAAAGCTTAAGAGCTGCTTGAAATTAAAAAGTAAGAAAGAAAGTATGAAAAAGACAAGCTAACTTTAAATGCAATGGTGATTCTCAATTGACCTCTGAAATGGAAAGAAACTATAAAGAAAATAATTGGGACAACAGATGAAATTTGAATGAACTCTAAACTAAGCATTAGTATTTTATCAATGTGAAATTTCTTAATCTTGATATCTGGACTATAGTTGTATAAGTAAAGGTCTTTGTTTTTAGGAAATACACTCTGATGTATTGAGTTTCAAAGAATTCAGAAAAAGTGTTGTTTCCTTCGTCATTATTTTGTTTTGTTTTTGTGATGCCAGAACTTCACACATACAAGGAAAGTTCTCTACTACTGTGCCACATCCCCAGCCCAAGGTGATGTATTTTTTACATAATAAACACATGGCGAAAATGTAAAAACATGGTAAGTCTGGGTAAAGAATGTATGAGGTTCTTTGTACTATTCTTAAAAATATTCTAAGATTGAAATTATATCGAAATTAGAGTTCATAAAAAATGAACATTTTCAGAAAGACTCTATGAAAGGTATAGACCAAAGAGCTAGAAAAATGAAAACAAGGGGACAGTGAATGCAGAGAAAAACTTTATAAGTACTCAAGACTCAGAAAGTCAAGGGTTGTATGTTTTCTCTCATATGGAAAGCTAGAGAAAAAAAGGGATCTCAGGAAAATAGAAGAGAGACTAGGAGAAGAGAGGAGGGGATAGGTGGAGGGAGAACTGGAGGGTAAAGGAAGGCACTGGACATTTATATTGATCAAATTATGTTATTTGCATTATGAATATGCCACAATAAAACCTACTATTCTATAAAATTATAATGAACCAATAAAAAATAATAAATTGCATACACAGAAAAATCAATAAACATCACAGTATCTAAAAGAAAATGATTAAAGATCTAAATATAAATAGCAAAGCTATTACCATTAGGTGAAAATATTGGAGAAAATAACTAATGAATTTCCATAAAGAATTCCCTCTTAAATAAAACACTGTGCATGATTAAATAAAATGAGTTAATTAAAATACTTTATAAGCACTATTATTAATATTGTCATAGTAAAACACAAAAGAAAATATTTCATGAAACAGAATAAGGGTGGCAGATGAAGGGTGCATTACAAAAATCAGGAAGGCCTCCTGGAAGTTAAAAACATAAGAGCAGAATTAAGAAAAACAATAGAGGCATGGTGGCACATGCCTGTAATCCCAGCAATTTGGGAGTCTGAAACAGAACGATCAGAAATTTGAGGCCAGACTCAGCAATTTAGTGAGATCCCTCAGCAACTCAGTGAGACCCTGTCTCAAGATTTAAAAAAAAAAAAAGGACTGGGGATATAGCTCACTGGTAAAGCACCCCAGTGTTCAATCCCCAATACCAAAATATCACAATAGTACACCCCTATAATCCCAGCTATTCCAGAGGCTGAGAAAAGAGGACAAGTTTAAGGCCAGCCTGGCAACTAAGAGAGATCCTGTTACAAAATAAAATAAAAGTGTTGGGGATGCAGCTCAGTGGTAGAGGGCCCCTGAGTTCAATCCCCACTACTGGGGATGGGAGAGAAAGAAAGAAAAGTTGGAAGTTAAAATTGAGACAAATTCTATAGATGATGATGATGATGATGATGGTGATGGTGGTGGTGATGGTGGTAGTGGGAATTGAATCAGGGGTGCTTTATCACTGAGCTACATTCCTATCTTCAATTTCCAATATGTTGGCCAGGCCCATCAACTTCATTCTCAGGATTTGCTTAATGGGGCCTAACAGTAGAGAGTACTTTCCTCTTAGCTTATGATGCAATGAAGCCAAGAGCTGGAAGTGATCCTTTCCCAACCTGCCCAAGAGATTGAAATTGGTGGAGAGAGGGAAACAAGTGAAAAGCAGAGAGATCATTCTGTTAATGCCAAGTACCTGCCTCTGGGTGTCTTCGGCTGTCTTCCTACAGTAGATTGTACAAACTGTCCACGAATTCCATCAAAAGTGAAATGTAGGGACTGGGGAGATAGCTCAGTGGTAGAGTGCTTGCCTTGCAAGCATGAGGCCCTGGGTTCAATCCCCAGCACCGCCAAAAAAAAAAAAAAGTGAATGTACCCACTCCTTGAATCTGGTGTGATCACATGATTAATACTGGCCAATGGGACATTAGCAAACATGTAGAGGCCTTAAAAATGTTTGTACTTTGGGGCTTGCGGTCTCTTGTAGGGAACCTATCAAGTGATCAAGGTTAGTCAACTGTAGGATGAGCCACCTGGCGGAAGCATATCTGATGGTGCTTCCCAAACCAACCAGCCCCCAGGTGGCTGATGTAGACACAAGTGACCTCAGGTGAGATAAGCAGAAGAATCACCCAGCTGAGGCTAACTAATTGTTGACTCACAGAATCATGAGCTAAAGATTGTTGCTTTAAGTCACTAAATTTTAGGGTGGGTGGTTATGCAGCACTGAATAACTGATACACTCCTCTTACATACACACCAAACATGAACAAACTTTCCATTTGTTACTAAAATAAACCAGGTGAATATATCTGGGGGAGGGACATCTACCATCAAAAGAAGTCATAACCAGAATTATAGGGCTTCTTGTGCTTCTGTCATTGGCTTGGAGGTCTGTTCATCAGTTTAGTTTATTCTGTAACTCAAACTATGCCCTTGCATCCCAAGCTTCCCCTTCCCATTCCTATAGTACCATTACCCACCTAAGCTTTGTCCTTGCAAATTTCCAAAAGATCATCTCCCTCCTCGCCATTCCCGTACCAGCCACGTTGGACCCCTTCCTGTGGCCTTTGCCAAAGACCTGTATCTGCCACCTGTTTTCTCTTCTCAATTCCAGCGGCTTGATGATGTGATTATCCATCTGTTATTAACTGCTGGACCTACTGCCACACTGGTCAGTTGTCTATGCAGATTTCCTCCTGCAAATAGGAGAGCTAGAAACCTGCCAAATGCCAATGATCAGCTTCCTCCCTGAATTCAGACTCTCTGGGTTGCTCTGTTCCATTACATTCAGATTCCCACACTCTTATCCTTCTGGTTTATCCTCAGCTGGAGACACCTGGGCCTAGGAAGGTAGGTGAATGTCTATGAGCTCTCATATCCAGATGACAAATTGTACACAGGAGAAATTGATGACAAGTTTTTAAAAGATGAATCATTGGGAAATTACATCTCTTTCTGGTGGAAGAACATTGATAGGGACTTGTGTTTTGCCTTTGCAGCTACAGACAATGAAATGGGTTCTCTATAGTATGAACAGACAAGTTGATGATCTGCTCATATTCCCTTACACCTTTCCATTTCCATGCCTCAGAGCCTGACATCCTATGACTACCTGTCTCTACTTCTCCTTCTTCATCTTCTTCTTCTTCTTTTGGTGCTGGAGACTGAACCCAGAGCCTCATGCATGCCAGGCAACTGCTCTACCATTGAGCTACATCCCCAGCCCTAGTCTCTACATCTTTCTGCCAGAGAGCCTTCCCTGTAACTGTAGTCAATTTTGCTTGCACAATGCAGGCCAGAAGTGCTAGAGAATTAAAATCTTCCACTCTCACCCCCTATGTAGTCCTCATCCTATGAGTAACCAGAGTTGGTGTATAAGCAACCTAGTTTCTTTGCCTTTCAGGTGAAGATACTTCTGAGGAGTATGTCTTTCACTGGTTCTCAGGGGTCTGCAATAGGACTAAGTTCCATTGTGATAACTTAGTTAATAACACATTCTTTATTGCTTTCCTTCTCTCCCCTGTCTGTCACCCCTACATAAATTACTAGTCTTTGAAATTTTGTCTCAAGGTCAAAAACAAAGACAAGTGCCTACCTGTATGGTACCTTATAGGACAGGAGCTGGATCTATGAAAGTGATGACAACTTAGGAGGAAAAGCAGAATAATGTTGATGAGATCAAAAGCAGATACATGAATGGGCAGTAAGTTAACCGTTGCTACTAGGCCCAATTTGCTCTCTGAGAATCTTTCCTGATAGTACAGTAACTAAACCAAGGATAAATATAAAGGAAATTCGGGGTCATAATCTGATTCTTCTATCATGATCCATCATTTTGACCAATATTCATAGAATAATAAGTTTGTGGACCTTAAAGTCTTGTAACGAGGGGCTATTTAAGCATTATTTTAGAGACTTATGGGAGAATGCTGCTCTGATATTGTTGTTACCTAAAGACAAAATACAACTTAAGAAGATAACTAAGGGCCTGGCATGCTGGTGCACATCTATAATGCCAGCAACTCAGAAGGCTGAGGCAGGAGGGCTGAAAGCAGCCTCGGCAATTTAGCCAGAACCTGCCTCAAAGTTTTAAAAAAATTATAAAAGGACTGGAGATGTAGCCAAGTGGAAAAGAACCCCTGGGTTCAATCCTCAGTACTGAAAAAAATAATCAGGGGTGTCCCAATCACTATATTCAAATATTTTGAAACATTGACTTTTTGGTTGTAGGCTAAAGTACAGAGTTTAAATAGATGAGTTCTACTGCCAAATGCCTCCAGACTTCATTGACCTTTTTGGATTTAGTACAAAAGCAGAGATTAGACCCAAAACTTGTACAGAGAGTCTGTGTGGTCCAGAAAATTATGAGTCTTTACTTGAACATGCAAATTAAATGTTACACATTTCCATCTTTTGCAACAGTGAGCAATCCAGGCATCTGCACTGATTGGGAAAGACCTCTATATGAATCTATGACCTATTCTTCTAACAAAGAGTGGAAAAATTCTTAGTAGTTCTGAATGATGAACTTTCTAAAGAAAAAAATAGCAATTTTGGCATGTGGGAGGCAATACTAACCATATGAATAAGGCTTCCGTCTCTTGAAGCCAGTACTGTGGCCATTGCTTTGTCAAGGGTTCTGAGATTCCTCAAGCATGAAAGGAAGGATAGGGAATCAAATCCTCTCTACTTAATAGGGAACGTCTCAGAACTGCTTCAAAATTAGCTTTGGCTCAGCTTAATGAAATTTCCCCATTGTTGAACAGTAGCTCACCAAATCTGCAGCATTCAAATAACAGATCTTTGACTGTAAAAAGCCTTGAAAATTACAGAACATACAAAAATGAAGATTTTTATTCTTTTCCTCATGATCACAAAAAGAATGCAATCTGCATACCTTTTGAGTAGGCTAAATATTAGAAGCATCCCAACCTAGGAAGATATGCTAGATTCTCACAATATGCAATTTAATGCCTAAAATGCCTATGATGTAGGGCTCAAACATTATGCAATGAAACTCACCAGTCCTGATGCTCTCAGGAAATCATTTATTTAAAAAAGGGGGGGAGGTTATTTTATAGGATGCCAGAATAACCATGAGACAAGACTGGGAGTCACTCCTTGATAGTAAAATGGAAATTTTTCCAGTGGGGTTTTACTAGAAAGGCCTTTTCCTTTGAGACTTCTCCCCAGCTCTGGTTAAATTAATTTGCCTTTACCAGACTGAGATGAAAGAATGACAATTACTTCTCTACCTTCCTTCCCTTTCACTCTGCACCCATGCACAATGTGTGTTTTTGAAACTTATTAAAATATCACTGTAATATCCAACATTACTTTCTTTATATTAACATGTGCATAACACTTGACACACAAAGTTCACCTTTCATCATTCACTCTTTATCAATTCTTCTCCCTTTGGCCTGAAAAGGAGTGCGACCAAACTTACAGTCTTTTGGAGCAAAAAATCAATGTAGCAATGTAGCAAACAAAGGATCTCCTGATTCAAATTATACCAATGTCAGATGCTGATGTGTATAAATAATTAATTGCGTTTTCTCTGGTGAGTCCAGTTTGATCTTTCATTGCTTGGTGACTCCTGGGGTCTGTGGCTCCCTGAGAAGCAGGAACATTTAGGATTCTTTATTACCAGCTCATCACTAATTTATGGATTACTATGGAGTCAGGTGCACAGATTCAGAGCCTCATCTGTCACTATAGTCAGCTCCAGAATTAAGAAATGGCTACTTCCCAGGAATCAACCAAAGGGAGATGAAGAAAGAGGACAGCACAGCACTGGTGCCATAGAAGGACTCCTTTCTGAGCACAAACATATATCAAGGTAAAAAATTTCCTTCCCAACCATCCACACTAATCAGAAAGTGCTCTAATTGTCTCCTAAAGGTAAAACTACTTTGCCATATACCAAAATACAATCTAGCTATTCAACTGCTATCAGTAATCACTGAAATGCTTTGTTTTTCTTTTCTGCTATGCCTTCTGCAGTGAATTTTTTACCAGAACAATTGCATTAGATTCACACTTGTAGAAAGGTACTGTTGCTTAAGGGCGGGGACAGTGGGGACAGTGCGCTTTCTTAACAGAAACATTTTATTTTGCCAGGAAATGACCTTTAAAAAAGAGGAAAATATTGGCACTTTATCACAGGTTTGATAACATATGTGCTGTGTCTTTTGGCCACCAGCATTGAGTGTGGAGTTCATTTTCTCCTGATTGTCTAAAGTGTGCCTATGGTAGAGGCACATGTTGAGATGTGATAGAAGGAAGCACAAAGCACAAACACTAAAAAAGGTCATTTATTACATACCTTCAAGGAAGCCAGAAATGACTTCAGGATGTATATTACATTCCTGAGTTTTACACAATTTCCTGGACAGTGTTAATAGTTTTCTGAGATTGTTCTCAAGAATTCCATTTCCATCACAGCCAAGTATGTATTCCCACCCTCTGACCCCTCAGCCATGTCTCTCCCAACTTGTGCACAAAGCTCCTTCTCATAGAGCTAAGGAAAGATGGGCTGCGTAAATAAAACCTCAACCCAGTGGAATCTGAAACAAGCACTAGTAGGATAAAGAAATCTCTGAGCATATTCATAAGGAGTGTTTCTTTATGGAACTTTTCTATGTCACAGGGACACCACTGAGGCTGTGCCACATTCTGCAACTGTTGCTATGGTAAAGCGTCTTGTGCTATTGACTACAGAGCACATTGTTGTGTTTAAGTCATGTAAATGATCAGGACACAAAGGAAGCAGCCCAGGCAGCCCCTGCTCCATCCCGGCGTGCTGGGGGCTTTCTCCCTTGACACATGCCATTTATGCTGCATGGGAAGGCTTTTTTTTTTTTTTTTTTTTTTTTTTTTTTCAGAAAGGCTCACTCCCTGGGCGCAGCAAACTGGCCTTTAGAGACATTTATGAGATCTCCACATCTTTCAGAATTGATTGTGCAGGGGGAAAAGAATACACAATGATGAAGCCCCCTTTTTTTTTTTGTTTTAAGGCCAATATATTTCTATAGAAGTTTTGCATTTTCTACTTATTAACACTTTTTTCTCAGTCTTCTGGTCTCATCTAATATTTCAACTTTTTATCAGTGTCTGTCACTCAAAAGAAACTAAGAGTTTCCCTTCTGTTTCCCACTTATATCTCAAATATATGTTTTTAATTATTTTACTACAGCACCAATTCACACTGATTAGACATAATTACAGAAACAAAATATGCAGAACACATTTCAATAATGCCTGCCATCTCTAAACAATGAGGATCTGATTTAATGATCTAAGTGTTGTTTGAAAGCAACACAGAGTTTTTAAAAAAGTAATATATTTTTAAATGGAGCTTATTGGTATTTTTGGATACAAACCTAAGATAAGATACACTATTATTTAGGTTTCAATGCTTATAATTAAAAGAAGCATTTAAGGCAACATTTGTTTATGTGAAGAATCAAATTATACCCTTAAGTAAGAAAAACTCCATCCAATGAAAACACTTTAAACTGTGACAGGAAATGCTGTTAATTTGTAGCCCAATTTCTAAAGGCAATTTCACCACTATGAAAATCTATAATTTTGATAGTATTATGTCAATGTCAGTTTCCTTGACACTATGCTATGGTTAGGAATGGCAGTATCATTGGATGAAGTCGCATGAATGGTACCCAGGAACTCTCTGTACCAATTTGCAAACACTTGTGTCTTCAACTATTTCAATTTTTTTAAGTCACTGCAAAAATCTATTTTTGATGTATCATAAGAATGTATTTTTCCACTTGAACAGGAATTTGCTGTGTCAGTAGAGCTTAGAGAATTACTTTTACAGAACCACATGACATTCTTCCCAGAACTTGTCTCTGCCTCTGGAGTCAAAGGAATTTTGGAAAATGAATTAATTTTCTCAACGAAAATTCTATTTACTCCCCATTTTAAATTCATTCAAAAAAGAATTCTATAAACAATTATGAATGATAATCTATTTACTTTTACTTCTTTAGATGATCTTCCAGGAAGTTATTAAAACAGCATTTACAATTCCTATAAATCTGGTGGTATAATTGGATCTCTCACTTTGTCTTTTTGTTTTCTTTGCAAAAATCCTCTGTAGTTAAAACCATAGTTTTGCATTCTTCTCCATGATGAGTGAAGTTCAGAGATTAAAGAACACAATATAAAACATATCACAAATGAAAATTCTATCTAATGTAAATGTCATTCATATTTCATTGGGGTGTGACTGTATATGTATGTGTATATGTAGGGGGTATATAAAGTCCCCTAATTTTACCTCAATGAGCACATTAAATATACATGTTTGATATAAATATATATATATATATAATACTGCCAATTCTGTAACAATTCTTTACATTTTCATCAAAGCCATCGGAGCATATATTTACTTTTATCTTAGCAAACCTGTGCAAGCTTGCTGGGAATCATCATTATCCTGAGAAAATGGGTAGCTAAATTCCAAAGAGGTCCATTCTTTGGTCTCGTCTTGCACTAGTGAGGATGGCACTTAAAATCCAGACTTTATCCTTGCTCAAAGTACTCAATCCCAATCCCACCCAAATTCTCCAAAGCTACTACATTGTTGTCTGTGGTATCTTCAATAGTGACACTGGAAGGAAAAGTTTGCAAAATATTAACAGGAGTTAGCTTTTTTAAAACTAACAATTCCATGCATTTTTGTGTATGCTCTAGGCACACTTGGCTCTGTATCATGACCTTTCTTCCTTTTTTAAGACAGATAAGTAGAGATACAATTTATATAACATGCGATTTGCCCATTTAATGTATATAATTAGATGATTTTTAATATATCCACACAGTTGTACAACCACCATTACAATCTAATTTTAGAGCACCTTCACCCCCCAGAAAAGAAACCTAATTAGCAGTCACTTCCTATTCTCCCATAGTCCACCCCAGTCCCTTGCAACCACTTGATCGACATTCTATTTCTATGGATTTGCCCATTGTGGGTGCTAAATTCAATGGAATCATACAATAAGGTTTTTTGTCTTCTTTCACTTGGCATAATATAGCATGTTATCAGTATGTCATTCCTTTTTATGGCTGAATTGTATTCCATTGTATGACTGCATTTTATTTTTCTGTTCATCAGTTGATGGACATTTGGGATATTTCCATTTTGGGGCTATGAATAATGCTGCAATGAACATTCAGGTACAAGTTTTTGTGTGGACATGTTTTCATTTTTCTTGGGTATATATACCTAGGAGTGGACTTGCTGGCTTATTTGCTAACTCCATGTTTAACTTTGAGAAAATGCTGGATTGTTTCCAAAGAGGCCGTAGCATTTTACAGTCTACCAATAATGCCTTTTTCTTTTCTTTTTTTTTTTTTAATTTTTTGGTACTGCAGATTGAACCTAGGGACACTTTACCACTGAGCCACATTCCCAGCCCCTTTTATGTTTATTTTGAGACAGAGTCAGTCACTGAGTTGCTGTGGCTGCCTCAAATTTGAGATCCTTCTACCTTAGTCTCCCAAATTATAGGGATTACAGGTGTGTGCCACCAGGCCTGGCTGATAATCCCTTTTCTTAACCTAAGCTGACAAAACCACTCTGATGGGTAGTTATAGTTAACAAAACTTCAAGGTCCTTTCTCTAACATATGAAAGTGAAAGTAAAAGAATATATTGCCATCAAATCAGAATGAGGGGGCTGGGGATATAGCTCAGTTGGCAGAGTGCATTGAATGCACAAGGTCCTGAGTTCAATCCCCAGCACCACCAAAAATAAAAATTAAAAAAAAGAATTAGAATGAAAAGCAAGGAAATGAAGATATGATTATCAATTATGAATGAAGATATGATTATCAATTATATCACATATTGGTAAGGAAATTTAAAACTTTAGGTTGCACCAAATACACAAATATCTGTTGACCATACCAAGAAAAAAAAAAAAAAAAGCCAGGCATGGTGGCATATGCATACATAATCCCATTGGCTCTGGAAGCTGAAGCAGGAGGATTGCAAGTTCCAGGACAACCTCAGCAACTTAGTGAGACTCTGTCTCAAAATAAAAAATAAAAAGAGCAGGGGATGTGGCTCAGTGGTAGAGCATCCCTGGGTTCAATCACCAGTATTGTAAATTAAAAAACAATTTTCCAAGGTCAAATGAATAAATCTTTCATAATATCAAGGAACTTCAGATCAATACAGACCTGGGTTTTAAGGCAAGCTGGGGCACATTATGGGTTTTTAAACACTTGTTTGGCACCTGACACATTAAGGAAGACTCTGCAGGTGAATTTGATTGTTTTCGTTGTTTGTTTTTCTGGTACTGGGGACTGGACCTAGCGGTGCTTTACCACTGTGCTGCATCCCAGTCCTTCTTATTGTTTATTTTGAGACAGGGTTTTGCTAAATTGCAAGGGACCTTGCTAAATTGCTGAGGCTGGCCTTGAGCTTTCAATCCTCCTGCCTCAGTTTCCTAAGTACCTGGAATTAGAGTACTAGGGATTATAGGCGTGTGCCATGACACCAGACTTTGGTTTTTTGACACAAACCTGACAACACTCTGATTAGCTTATTTTTGTGGTGTGAGTTAGAAGAGGAAGGCAAATATTTTCTGGCCCCATGCTGCTGGGCAGTGGGGGCTGCGCTCTGTCTTTAATTCTTCTCATTGATTTTTACATTATCCATCAGTACTTTTGACTTGCTATTTTCTGTAATCAATGTGACTCCATTTTAGCTAAGCTAGTACAAAGCCAGAAAGGAAAATCATTCGGGATGTTTCTTTTATTCCATTGTCTTGCCCTGTGTCACTCCTAACTCCAATAACCAGACAAATTTCCTGACTGGAGAATAATCTCAAGCACAGATAGCTGGAAGGTATGAGTGAAAATGGAATAGAGGAAGAAGGAAGCAAACACACACACATACAGAAAAAGTGAAATAGAGTTTGTCACCCCAAGACAGATGTCAAGAGGTCAAAAGTGGGGGTGGGGTGGTAAACAGCACTAAAGCAAGAGAAATGAGTCAATGGAGCCAGGTGCGGTGTTGCATGCCTGTAACCCCAGCAACTCAGGAGGCTGAAGCAGGAGAATTGCAAGTTCAAAGCCAGCCTCAGCAACTTAGTGAGACCCTAAGCAACTTAGTGAGACCCTGTTTCTAAATAAAAAATAAAAATGACTGGGGATGTGGCTCAGTGGTTAAGCACCCCTTGGATTCAATCCTGCTTACCCCCCCCAAAAAAAAAAAAGAAAAAGAAAAAGTAATGAGTCCATGGACTGCGGGTATCAGCAAGGGATACTCCCTGGTCCATTGAGGTCTTCATCCTCTTGGATTGCACAATAATTCATTGGAAATGCTCAAACTGAATTTGCAAATCCTTACTTGAGTTTGCAAGACGCCCCAGAACTTCACAAAAGATACAAGTAGTTTACAGCTTCACAAAGTGAAACTGAAACTCAAAATGCCCTTGATAAACTGCAAAAAGAAAAAAAAATACAAAGTAAATAGAAGAAATCCCTTCTGGGTTATGAAATATCATGCAAATAGAAAAAAATTAATTTTTAAATATAAGAGGAATAAGCAAAGCTAGTCAGCTAATAATAAGCACTGATTCTAAAAGTAAATTAAATATAGAAGTACACTAAAGTATTGGATATTTATCCTCAGGAAATCTTGCCATTCAAAGTATTTCAAAGGTATTTCGTCTAGTTCTGAGCATCACAATTAAGGAGGGGTGTGCAGAACTTGGAAAGAGTTCAGAGAAAAGCCACAAAGATCAAAGAGTTGAAGAAAAAGGATCTCAGAGGAAAGAATCAAGGAGCTGAAAAATTCAACTTGAAGAGGAGAAAGTTGAGATAATTTAATTATGGTCCTCAGCTAAATGAAGAGCTTTTCATAGGTGATTGGCTACCTGTTCTTCTATGGATGGACATGCAATGTGGAAAGTTTAAATTAGATGTGGGGAATTTCCTGCCATGACCATTGATAAATAATGCAATGAGCTCCTGATCATGGACAGGAATAAGGGATATTTTTTCTAGTGGTCTTGGAAAATAGGTAAGAGTCTTATGTCTCAATTGGCTTACAGACCTTGCAAAAGGCCAAGAGTTAAGGGTGAGTCGATGGGCATAGTTTAACATTCTAGAAGAATACACTCTGGTGCCTTGATCTTGCATCACTTGCTTGGCCAAATTTCTCCCATTTTCAGGGCTTTTCATGGAATGCCTTCCCTGGCATGGAGCAAAAAAGAGTTCTGGAAAATATGTTTCGAAGAGTGGGAATTTGTTGAACAAAAAAAAGTCAGCTAAATAAGACCCATGGGTGGGGGTGGGGCAAGGCACCTCAGAGTGCATGCTGGGATGAGGGCTAATTAAGATGTTGACTGAATCTATGCTAATCATATCCCACCAGACTCTGCTGGATTAGTATGTAAATTGGTAAACTCTGTTCTGAAATTGCCCTACCAGCTGAGGTCTAATTACTGACTAGACATAACAAATAATAATGGGATTTGTATTTTAGGATGTTTAATTATGGAAATACATGTCTGGAAAAAATACCAGTTGTATTGCACAAAAAGAGATTTCATAATGTTTTACTAAAGGTTTATGAAATTTTACACCTTTAATAAGAGCACCATGAACAGGGGTGGGTGGAGGGATTCTTTTTCGAGAACTGGCATTTGTGAAGGGGGACCAGAATCACAATGATTAATTCACTGCTTGAGTAATTTCCCCAAAGCTTCTCAAAGACTAATTGTTTCATTGCTGATACACAGCATCTTGTGAGCTTTTAGTTCTATCACCAAAAGAACTGGAACTCATCCATGAAGAATAACCAAGATGCCATGGATTTAACTCAACTCCTCCGTAGCATGCATTCAAATGGAATTAAAAGCAACAGACCAACAATATTTGCAGGAAATAAGACTCTAAAGTAATTTTCTTCACTGAAACCATTCTATAATAGAAATCATTAAATTTATAAATTTGAAAGTGATTATCCAATTCCGAAGCTAGAGTGCATATTGCATGTGGTTTTAGAGAAAAGTAACTCCAGTTCTAGAATTCACTGAACAGGCATCTTGGGACAGAAATTTCTTTGCAACCATTATTACATCATTCTGTGACCCACCTATCCAAAATGTGACATAGACAGAGTTAGAAACAGAATTTTAGACAGAGTTGTAATAGCTGCCTCTATTTGCCTGCCATACCGCAGCTACCCCCATGATTTTAAAGGCTTGTGGGTGAGCATTAAATCTTTATTAGGGTTTATATTATAAAATAAATTATTCATGTCACTCTACTATATACTGAGATTTTCACAGCCTTTCTGCCCACATTTAGTAAACAAGTCCATTTGCATGTAATTTCTAGTTAAATATAGGAAAGTTGTTTTAAAGACAAAAATACAAGGCTTAAAAGCCTATTATGGGGGCTGGGGATATAGCTCAGTTGGTAGAGTGCCTCCCTCGCATGCACAAGGCCCTGGGTTCAATCTCCAGCACCAAAAAAAAAAAAAAAAGCCTATTATGTCCCAATTTTGTTCCAATTTCCCACTTTTCTTGGCTCTATACAGTGCATCACAATCAAGGGAAAGTTCATGTAATTAACAAAGATGGACGATTTCCCTTTACTTATAAGAAGTTTTAGAACATTTGCTTTTTTGTTATATGGTGCAGGAATAGATATCACATAAAATTCAGTGAGCAAGCTTGTGCTTACAGTAGCTTGAAACTAGAAACTACACATATATATTGAAATTAAATTTGTTGATTACCTAAATATGAGTTAGCAAAAATACAGTCTTATGCTGAAGATGTAGCTCAGTGGTAGAGTGCTTGCCTAGCATGAGCAAGGTCCTGGATTCCATTCTCAGTGGAGATATATCAGTGTGGTGGTGCATGTTTGTAATTCCAGGGACTTGACTCCAGAGGCTGAGGTAGGAGGATCATAAGTTCAAAGCCAACCTCAGCAACTTAGCAACGTGCTAAGGAACTAGAGAGACCAGGTCTCAAAATAAAAAAATAAAAAGGGCTGAGGATGTGACTCAGTGGTTAAGCGCCCTTGGATTCATTCCCTGGTACAAAAAAGAAAAGAAAAGAAAATTCTTAATTTATCCTTGTAGTACAGAACTATAGGGAAGAATAATAAAGTACTACTGTGATGTAAGGGGGGTATCCAAACTTTATACTGGAAACTCGCTAAATTAAATAATTCTTAATTGAGGGACCATGTTGTTTGTCTTTACAGATCTTACTAACATATTGACAATTACACTTGTGGGTTTCTCTTTTTTATAATTAATCTTAAAAGTCTAAGACATACTAGGAGGTGTTTGATTCTCTAATAGCATATAAGTAAATCTGAACAAACTATCCCTTTCCATATGGTACTCAGGTCTTACCTTCAAGCACTGCCATTATGTTTTCATGATGACAGCACCCTATAGGCAATTTATTACTGAAAACATTTTTTTGTAGAGTATAATTTATCAATAAAAATATGGAAAAATTATTTAAATACTATTTCCCAATGCTCAAAGGCATCTGTCAGTAATTACTTATTACTTGGATTCAAAACTAGTTCTGGGGGTTGAGGATATAGCCCAGTGGCAGAGTGTCTACGTAGCATGCATGATACTTGGGTTCTATCCCCAGTACTGCAACAACAACAACAACAATAAAAACTAATTGTGACATACTCTATGCATTAAACCTGGGGTGAGGCACTCTGGAATAATTCTAATTCTGTCCCTTTCTTTCTTTTTTTTTATTTTTTAGTATTGGGATTTAATCCTGGGGCACTTAACCACTGAGCCACGTCCCCAGTCATTTTTATTTTT
This sequence comes from Sciurus vulgaris, assembly GCF_902686455.1. Lineage (NCBI taxonomy): Eukaryota > Metazoa > Chordata > Mammalia > Rodentia > Sciuridae > Sciurus > Sciurus vulgaris. The sequence goes on along the minus strand of NC_136471.1, from coordinate 131,514,732 downwards.
TACTTTGAGACAGGGTCTCACTAAGTTGCTTAGGGCCTTACTAAATTGCTGAGGCTGGCTTTGAACTTGCAATCCTCCTGCCGCAGCCTCCCAAGTCACTGGGCTTACTGGTTTGTGCCACTTCACTTTGCACTGTCCCTTTCTTGTCATGAGTTTTGGGAAAAGTCATCATGACATCTGCAAGGTTCAAAGAAACTGTTTTGCCAACACATAGGTAAGCAGCATTAAATCTGAACAGATGTTACCTCAGAAACAAATCTCTCTGGAATTGGTTAGGGAGTTATTGGGTTATCATAGCTGTTAGGAATTCGTGCTTTGAAGCAGATTATACAGATTCAGAGAGTAAACCTTTCAATAAATGTATTTTGGAGTTCTCTTTTCTATCATTAAAGCAAGCTGCAGATTATCTTGAGAATATTAGTTTGGATAACACATAGATGGTTGTCCCACAATTGTGCCTGGTTTGCTGTTCCAATGAGAGAAAGATCATGGAGTCCTTCTGCAGTGCCTCTGAACACCTGTTTTAGCTAAGTAAGTTAAGGGGCATGGGAGCAAGTGTTCCAGGCTAAGAAGCAGACTCGGGAGTTTGAATGCTGCTGTGCCATTCTGTTGAGACACACCTGCTCCCACTGTAAAGGGTCTTCCCTGACAAGAACTGCAGGAGGAAGTGGGATCAAATGTTTGCTCCACACACAGTGGACACCAAGCAATTGTTAAATATATGTCCAATTGAAAAGGTTAAAAAAATCTAAATCTTTGTTACATAAATTAGAAGTAGGGCTGGGGATATAGCTCGGTTGGTAGAGTGCTTGCCTTGCAATGCAAGCTCAAGGCCCTGGGTTCAATCTCAGCACTGCAAAAAAAAAAAAAGTAAACTTTAAGGGTAAGGTCTCATATATTCTTAATGATGAAGCCATAAAACAAAGAAAAAATAAAACAAGCAAACAACAAAAAACCCCATATTCCAATTAGTAATATCTCACTTGTTATTTAATGATTACTATAGGCCACTTTTAAAGACCCTAAGCAAATCTTTTATAATTTCACATTAAAGCTCCTACAAAGTTTATAGAATACTTTAATGAAGATAAAAATAGAAAGTAAAAAAGATGTTTACATATATCTTTCTTGGCAAGGATTCTTTCTTTTCCTTTTTCCTTTGATACTGAGGATTGAATCCAGAGGTGCTTTACCACGAAGCTACATCCCCAGTCCTTTTCATTTTGTTTATTTGTTTGTTTGTTTTGAGACAGGGTCTGGCTAAATCGATGAGACTGACCTTGAACTTGTGACCCTCCTGTCTCAGTCTCCAGAGTCACTGGGAGTACTATTTTTGCACATAGCAAGGATTATTTATTTTAAAAAAGACTACCTACATTGAGTGATACTCAAATTGATCAATAATAATGATAATGGACAACAATTATATGAAGATATCAGGACCTTAACAAATGTATACATCAGCCAAATAGAGTGGCACATGCCTGTAATCTCAGCTACTCCTGAAGCTGAGGCAGGAGGATCACAAGCTTGAGGCCAGACTCAGCCAATTGGTGAGACCCTGTCTCAAAATAAAAAAATAAAAATACCTGGGGATGTAGCTAAGTGGAATAGTACCCCTGGGTTCAATCCCTGGTACAAATAAACAAACAAACAAACAAAAAAACACATCATTTTAAGATTCCTTAGGCATTTAAAGGGGTTCTAGCTAATATATCGAACCCAACATTCTTTAAACACACAAGTAGCAGAGTGAAAGACCTGGGTTCATTTTTCTCTCTGCTGTGATTTTATAGCATCATCATAATTGCATAGCACATTTGAGTCATTCAATGAATGGAGACAATGCCCCTGTACCCTGTCATCTTGAACTTCTCATGGCCTTGCTCTTTCTCACTTCCTTATAGAAAAAGACCTCAGATTTATCCAGAGGGCCTTGGAACCATTTGGTTTTTGATCATCTATTTTTTGTAATTGCATTATTTTTTTTCAACATGGATATAAATTCTTAGGGAGCAAGGAAATAAGATCTTTTTCTAATTTTGCCCCTAGGCCCAGTCTAGTTCCCCATATAAACGTTATATTTTATTATGTATCACATCCTCCTGATGGCTAGAAGTCTACAACAATTTGTCGCAGAAAAAATTACAGTTCATCTTGATAACAGTAATTGCTATCCCTGTGCACCCACCCTGGAAATGCACAGATAACTCTCAAAGCAAAAACCCCACAATTGGTAGTTCAGCAAGGCAGTTGAGTATAACAATTAAAGTCCTGGACCCTGAAGTCAAAGTACTTAATTTCCAATTCCTTCTCAACCCTTGCAAACTGTGCAGGCTGGGGTAAATCATATAACCTCTCTCTGCCTTAGTTTCTTCAGTTAAAAACTGGATGACAATGGTAATGATAACCATCTAAGAGGATTGGTATGAAGATTAAATGCAGTGTACTTGAAATAAAATAAAACATTCAGCCAGCATGGCGGTGCATGCCTATAATCCTAGCAACTCTGGAGGCTGAGGCAGGAGGATCAGGGTTCAAAGCCAGCCTCAGAAACTTAGTGACACCCTGAGCAACTTAGCAAGACCCTATCTCAAAATAAAATATAAAAGAAGGGTTGGGGATGTGGGGGTGTGGCTCAGTGGTTAAGCATCCCTGGATTCAATCACTGGTACCAAAAAAAAAAAAAAGATAAATTGTGGAGAATTATCAAATTGATATGGAATCTCAGAAAAAAAAAAGACACAGGTAGTAAGGGAGCAATAGAAAAGTGGGTCCAAAAGTGGTTTTGCAGAATAGGAGACAGATTTTTTTGCTACCTTAGCAGTCACATAGCATGACTGATTGACTGACTGGTACTAGGGATTGAACCCAGGGGCACTCAATCACTGAGTCACATCCCCAGCACTTTTTTGTATTTTATTTAGAAACAGGGTCTCACTGAGTTGCTTAGGACCTTGCTAAGTTGCTGAGGCTGACTTTGAACTCCAATCCTCCTGCCTCAGCCTCCTGAGCCACTGGGACTACAGGTGTGCACCATCATGCCTGGCTTATTTCATCCTTAAATTCTCAAAAACCTCAGTTTCTTCATCTTTAAAATGGTCATAATCTTTTTTACAGTATTGTTGAGAAGAGTAAGGTAACGTGTATAAAGAGGCCCGGGCAGCTGGGCGCAGTGGCACACACCTGTAATCCCAGCAGCTCAGAAGGCTGAGGCAGGAAGATCAAGAGCTCAAAGCCAGCCTCAGCAATAGCAAGGCCCTAAGCAATTCAGTGAGACCCTGTTTCTAAATAAAATACAAAAAAGGGCTGGGGATATGACTCAGTGGTCGAGTGCCCATGGAATTCAAGAAATAATCAATTCTCTCTTTTTTATTGATATTATTATAAGTTATATATATATATATATACACATATATGTACTATATATATATAATTGTGATATAGCAAACATTTAGTAAAAGCCATCAACAGATGAAAACAAATATATCAAAGAACAAATGAAAAGGAATAGTAATTTGCTAGCTGTAAAGATTAAACTTGCAGAAAGGTTTTGAGCTGTACTTTTACAACTTATGCAATGGCCAGATTAATTCAGGAGAAACCTTTCTTCTGAATTATTTAAATACCCAGCAATAGGAAGAAAACACAGAGGGTCTTGTGCAATGTGAGAGGACTATTGATTACCCAGCTCCAGGGTTCTAAGTAACCAGTAATATATTTTAATGTATCAATAATTCAGAAGAATTAGTGGGTTTGTTTTTTATGTTTGCTTTTGGGGGGTTACTGAAAACACATTTGCAATTAAGCCACAGTGAGAAGGCAAACATTTGTTGGAATGGCAAAAGTTGGTCTAGCCTTGGCTACCTCTCAAGTGAGCCCCACCAAAGCAAAGTCTTCACTCTCACAGCAAATGTAGGGCATACTGGTGACACCCGGGCACTCAATAATGTATGCCAGATGAATGAAAATCTCAGAAGGCAGTTGTAAAAAACGACCAGCAAAAGTATTTTAAAATATCAACCTGGAAAGAAAATCAATTCTAATAAACTCCATGCTCTCAGGCTCAAATATTATGAAGGTAAAGTCTTTGAAAATGGAATGAGCATGGGGCAGAGAATAGTGAACGACATTGATCAAAACCTGAAAACCTCCCAGGCATCCACACAGGCCACAGATAAATTGATTAACTGCTATATCACCCTCAGGACTCCCAAATTAACTGGCAGCATTGTGTAAACAATTTCTAAAGGCAAAGATAATACCATTTGGTCGGATTAGCATTTTCAGTAAAGAACAAAAGCCGAAATTGAAAGGGAATTGACTTTCATGTTTTGGCAAAAGATTACCTTAGACAAATAATTAGTTCATTTTAAAGAAAAAAAATTTTTTAGGCTTTCATGTCAATATGCATACAAAGAATTTTATTCAAATAGTTGTATATAGTTATATCTTTTCAAAAAATCCTGATTATTTTTAATTAAGTGGCACACATTTTCAGTTTTCAAATATTCTAAAATAGGGTCATCTTAAGACTTCAGAATCAAGTAGGAAAAATCCCACAGACCTCATTTTAAATGAAGTCAAAGTTGTGAACCTGGGTAATCCATGTCGAATCATTTTACTTCATCTACCTGGAATGGTAATAAATGTATTATTTGGTACTTATGAAATTTCCAAAGGAAACATCTACCATTGGAATTTTGCATAGAGAAAGCTTTTTATTTTAATGATAAAAAAACATGCAGAGAGCCACCTAAATGAGGCAGCATCCCAACCATCTCAGGCAATAAGAACAACAAAGATTGTCACCCTGTCCTGCGGGTGGGGGAAGGGCACGCAGGGTTCTCAGGAATTCGGTTCTCAGCTACTAGAAGAGAGGCTTCCGTATTTGTCCATCATGAAAACAACAGCCATGTCCGCCAATGTTCCCCAGGCATCCCCAACTCGGAACACAACCCTTACCAGAACTTTCGTAGCTTTCTTGAGGGATAGTTTGCTTCCAGGTGAGTTAATGTATCTCTAAACTCTTCAGGCTCAAGTTTCCCAGGATATAATAAGAGGATATGTGTGCACACACATATTAAAAAATAAGCAAAAATTGTATAAATAGTGTGTCTTCACACAAATACCAAAATCAATTCTAAGAGGAACAGAATGGAACCAGGGAATAAGAATTGACATTTGCTAAATAGGGCTGTGTGAGAGCGGATTCTTTGAATTTGCTGAAAAAGAGACTTGTGGTACCTATTCTGACTCTGGGGCAAGTTCTTAATTCCTTTTTTCCAGTGAGAACACTCTCTGTGTAACAAACGGAGAATGTAAAGTTCTTCACGACTAACTCCAAATTCCATTCCCCTCATTTTGATGGGTACACTCTCCCCTACTTTCACATGGTCTCGAATTTACTCTTGGGACTATTCGGGTTGTTAGCAGTGGTCTTGGTCTTCAGGACCTACTTCCAAAACAGGTGAAGCACACAATGGTAAAACACATTCTCACAGGAAACAAATGATTGGGAATTTTCCAAATGGGCCTGATTATTCTCCCACCCCTGCAGTTGTACCTCCAAACTAATCAAATTTAGATAGAAATGCTTGAAAATGTGATCATCCTATAGATAAGTGCATTCCAATATGGGGCCTAGTCTCCGCGTGCGCACGCATTTTGTTTTGGTCGACTGCTCAAAAATGATACTAATCGAGTTTGGGGAAAGTAAAATTGTTCTATGGCCATGGGCCCTTTGTGCAGGAAACAGCCCTTCCCATACACTAGGTAGAGACAATGCAGGATGTCCCCAGAATCGCAAACCAACTTCCCTTGATTCCGACCCTGCACTTCAAAAGGCAATCGCAGTAGCATCCCAGAGCAGGAGGAGAAAAATTCGCCTTACCGGTTTCTCCGACAGCCGACAGAAAACCCCGGCTGCTCGAGGCCAGGCAACTGGGCTTCTCAGAGCCACTTGACCGAGGGGACAAGAAAAGCTGAAGTCGTCCTTGCCTGTTTGCTTTCTCCCCAGCAACCTCTCCCAGGATTTTTCTCACAAAGCACTCTCCTATTCTCTAATCCTCTCACCAGGAAAACCGGCACACACCAAATGACTTCTGCAGAAGCGCCTCTCCTGGGGAGCGAAGAGGGGAGGGCGCAAGGGCTGTGCTTGCTGTGTTAATTCCTGCCAGGCCAATCCTCAGAGAGGTCTCGAACCCAGCCCTCTGGACTCCTCATCGACTGCATCACAAATACGCAGCGCGAGAATAGGCAGGCCGCGACCCACATCCAGGTGTGATTGGCTTGCTCCTGTGCCCTCCAGACGTGGGTTCCCAGGGACCGAAAGGGGACGCCTCTGCTTGGAACTTCATTTGAGTTTTACACCCCTTTAATACTACCCCCGCCCCAGAACACAAAGATTTCAAGCAAATTATGTCGCAATCAGCCGGAAGCTCCCCAGATTTACCTAGCACTTTAAGAGCCCTTGACAATGTATAGCAGCTGTTCGTTTTTAATTCATCCCCAAACTGGAAATAAGCTGCAGACAACAAGAAAAAAGTGGAAAAGCTAATATGGAAATGTGTATCTACTTGAACTGTCAAAGATACCGAGGATTGTTATTTTCACAAAGATTCATTTTTTTAAATCATGTCTTTAAAATACTAAATGAAAGAAAGGTAAAATTTAGCTAAGTTATAAGGCATGACATTTTTTAAAAAGATATAAAGTTTACCTTATCTTCCCAGGACAGGATTCATAGTTCCAATTTCGAAATCATATTCACACCTTACAAATTCAAATTCGCTTCTAATTCCTCTTAAATATCTTAAAGATATTTCCAATATGCTATAAGCAATCTGGAATTCCCCCTTTCTCTTCCAGTTTTTAAAAAGAAGACTTACCTCTTTATTACGTCATTTAAAACCCTCAAACGAATAAATCACAAAGGAGACAAGCAGATGGCACAGTTCTACATTTCGCAAGGAGGGCTGTTTGCCTTGGAGTCATTATTTCTAAGGAACTGCGCTGCGCTTGTGTCTGTGTTGGGCAGCACGCCACTGGGCCTTTGATACAAGATGAATCGCCTTCACACCACCAGCTCCCCTACATACTAACACTTCAGAATGCCCAGCTGGGGCATGCTGCCTCTTTCCCTAGTGACCCTGCATAGAATCAGAGGTGATGGTTTGATGGATGAGTTTCCCAAGAGACAAAGCAATCTGTGACATCACAGTTCTGGCTGCGCCCCCACCCCAGTCTCCCATCCTGCCTCTTCTCTCTGTAAACAAAATTTCCTCTGCTTGGTGACAAAGCCATCTCAACAGCAAAAATGTGTCTGGGGTGCACAGCAAATGCTGTAACTTATCTGTCCTTCTTAACTTTGTATGTATGTGTGTGTTTTGCTGGGAATGGAACCCAGGGCCTCATGCATGCTAGGCAAGCACTCTACTACAGAGCTATACCCCCCAACCCCCTTGACTTCAATTTTCTGATTCCACTTTGTTGGGAAAATGGCAGTAGGAAGAGCTACGAATGTACTGGTTAGAGAATTCAGGCAAAACAAAATTGTAGAATGCAATATGCCAAAAGTCTATAATGTGAACACATAATAATCTTCAAAACAAGTATTTTGGTCTTTGTATCATTTTGTTTTTTGTAACACTACTAAACACCTGCACACTGATACTAATGTCTTTCTGTGACATGTAACTTTTAGAGATTTTAAATAAAATTACATGTAGCAGGGCATAGTGGTGCATGCCTGTAATCCCAGCAGCTCAGGAGGCTGAGGTAGGAGGATTGCAAATTCAAAGCCAGCCTCAGCAAAAAGCAAGGCGCTAAGCAATTCAGTGAGACACTGTCTTTAAATAAAATACAAAATAGGGCTGGGGATGTGGCTCAGTGGTTGAGTGCCCCTGAGTTCAATCCCTGGTACCCCCCCCCAAAAAAAAAGTATATGTAAACAACTACAAAGATATTTAAAGTGTCTATATAAGGACTTTCAAACTTACCAGAGTGGAGCCCACTTAATAACATATTTTCTTTTTTTTTTTTTTTCCAGTACTGGGGAATTAACCCAGGGATGCTCTACTATTCAGCTATATCCCCAGCCGTTTTTTATTTTTACTTGGAGACAGACTCTCACTAAACTGCTGAGGTTGGCTTCCAGTTTGTGACCCTCCTGTCTCAGCCTCCCAATCTCTGGAATTACAACCATAGTGCCCATCTACAATAGTTTCTTTTGGGAGAGGGAGTGAAGGTGGTGGACAGGACAGAAATAGACATGACATACTTCTTTTACTCATCCTTTTATGTGGAGATTGACAAACACTGGCCCTCTGCCTGTGTTGGTAAATAAAGGTTTTTTAGAACACAGCCACACCCATTCATTTGCATATTGTCCCAGGCAATTTTTGTGCCACAATAGAGTTCATAAACTGAAATGTTTATTTACCATTTGACCCTTTACAGAAAACAAAAAATTGCTGACCACTACTCTGTGTGGTCAGTTTTAACATAATGCAAAGTAAGAACCAAAGAGGACAGATAGACTTCCCAGGTTCCTGCTTTGAAAGGGCTCAAGCTGTGACCAGAATACAATACTTGGGTTCAAGTTCTTACTCTCTGCCTCAGACTTAACTTACTTGGACTTGCTTTTTTCCTCTATAAAGTGATGAAAATAAGGCTGTCCTCTTTGTTTTGTTATAAGGATTAAGTGAAACAATGAAAACAAGTGGGAAACTAAACTACTATACAAACTCAGCTATTAGTATATTCATATTATTACATTGGAAGGTGCTAGGTAATACACACAGGTAAGTAGTGAGTATAACTGATATCAGAACAGTGATGGTGCTTTAAAAATTTGCAGCACTTAATTCAAAAACATTGCCTTTCAACTCTTCTCTACATACCATTTTTAGGTAGTAATTATATTGGCAATGGCCACATAGTAACTCATACTTCAGGCTGCCATTGTATCTGTTCATTTGACAATATGGATTTTGAGGTAAAGCTCTACTTAGGACAATGTCTTCTGATTGCAGTAGGATTATTTGGTCTTCAGAAAGCTCAAGGGAAATTTCTAGACTTGAAGGTACCTTAAGTTTTAACAGATAAAATTCATCAATAAAGATAAAATTACTATTCTGTGAAGAATGGTATATTAGGTGACCAAGTGGATTTGGGATCTGTTTGGAATGTATATATGACAAACACAAAATCAGGCTCCAAGTAAGTCTCTCACCTTCAAAATATATATTTGCACTGTCAATATTTTCTTAACTTAAATATTTGAAAGCATTGTCTTGAACTTAAAACTGAGAACTTTTGCCAGGTGTGGTGGTGGCTCTGGAGGCTGAGGCAGGAGGATTGAAAGTTCAAAGCCAGTCTCAGCAAAAGCAAGGTGCTAAGCAACTCAGTGAGACCCTGTCCCTCAATAAAAATACAAAATAGGGCTGGGGATGTGACTCAGTAGCCGAGTGCCCCTAGGCCCCTACATTCAATCCCCAGTACCAAAAAAAAAAAAAAAAAAAAAAAAGTTATAACTTCTTTTTGACAGAACTATCAGTGGACTTTCTGTACTCAGGGATCTTTCCTTTTCAGTCATTCATTTTGTTTTTTTGGTGGTGATAGGGATTGAACCCAGGGCCAGCACCTTTAGTTGTTGAATTTGTAGCAATTGATTTTACCAAAGCATTTGAAAAGATTTGAGATATAATTATCTTTCTTTTTCTTATTTATTTATTTATTTATTTATTTAATGTGGGGCTGGGGATGGAACCCAGGACCTTGCATATATTAGGGAAGTATTCTTCCACTGATCTATATCCCCAGACCTTTTTATTTTTTATTTTGAGACATGGTCTCATTATCTTCCCAGACTGGCCTAGAGTTTACCATCCTCCTATCTCACTCTCCCAAGTCTCTGGGATTACAGGTTTGTGATATCATGCCAGGTTTACACATACTATCGTATTCAGAGATGTATTCGTAAGGGATGTTTGTATTTGGAAAGCAACTTTGTAATGATAGGAAGCTCTAAAAATAAGAAATTGGCTACAATTTTAAAAATAAGGCAGTTTGCTTGTCCTGTTGTCCACTGCTGGGCAACAATCTACCCAGCTACTTAGTGACTTAAGAAAAGTCACAGGCATTTTGTTCACAAATCTGTGATTTTGGCAGGGTTCAGTGGGTACAGCTGCCTCTTCTGTATTTCTCACAAGCTACTGTGGATTGAAGGCTAGATACTGGAGTCATCTGATGACTTTCTCATCAGGCGCTGACAGTTGATGCTGGCTGATGCCTGAGACCTCAGCTGGGCTATCAGCTGGAACAGCTACCCACATCCTCTCCATGTAGTTTGGGCTTTCTCACAACATGCTGGCTGTGTTCCAAGGGTCAGAGTCCCAAGAGATGGTTAGGCAGAAGTAATATCACCTTTTACTCTCTCTTGGAATTCTTATAGTGTCACACATGCTAGATTGAGGCAGCCATCAAACTTCACCCAAGTTCAAAGCAAATGGGCATAGATTCTCCCTCTTGGTGGGGCACATCAAGGTTCAAAAAGTGTGGAGGGTGGGGCTGGGAATGTAGTTCAGTTGTAGAGTACTTGACCAGCATAAATAAGCAAGGATCTGGGTTCCAACTCCAGCACAAGAAGAAGAAGAATAAGGAGAAGCAGCAGCATGTAGAGTGAATTTAGAAAGTACAATCTGTCACAATTTTGCATGAAGCACATTCAAATGAGAGCTAATGCTGAGTTGGCAGAGTAACGAATATGGTGCCATGCTCTAGAAATAACCCCGGCTCTTAAGAAACACTCAACAAACATTTGTTGAATAAATCTTTTATATTTGTGTATATATTGAAAACATTCTGTCAGATATTACCCCGAAAAGTTAATATTGGTAGTATTTTTGTGATGGGATTACATCACAAAAGACAGAAAAGTTTATAATATTCTTATAATGAACATGCATAGAAAATTAAAATGTGTTTCAAAATGAACCTCAGAGGATGATAACCTGAGTTGATTGTCAGAAAGGTTGACCTAAATTTTTTTTAGATAATTGAAAGCTAATTAGGATGTTCCCTAGCAAAGCACATTTCCTTTTTTCTACTTGTTGGAAGAATTTATTGTTCAGGTCAGGTGTGGTGGTACATGCCTGTAAACCCAGTGACTCAGGAGGCAGAAGAAGGAGGATCACAAGTTGGAGGCCAGCCTCAGCAACTTAGTGAGATCCTGTCTCAAAATAAAAATTAAAAGGGACTTGGGGTGTAGCTCAGTGGTAAAGCACTCTGGGTTCAATACAAAAAAAAAAAAACCCTTTGTTTTCCACTTATAATGACAAAAGAGCACTAGCCATGTAAAATAAATTTTTAAAAAGAAGATATTTTATTAAAATAAATATAATCTTCTCCAAATTAGTCAAACCTGGGTGAGGAAAATCATAATAAATTCATGTTATAAACTCTGAATTTGTAGGATACAGTTCTACAGAGACTGGGAGAAGCAGTGTGGTGTTCATGTAATATATCATATTACACTGTTACTACCTTTTCCATGAACATTAATATTTTTAAAACATTAAAATATAACTTACTTTTGGAAGCAAAAATTGCTCACTTTGAAAGTGCTGTTTTGGTAGAGTGCTTGCCTTGCAAACACAAGGCCCTGGGTTCAATCCCCAGCACCGAAAAGAAAAAAAAAAAAAAAAAGAAAAGAAATGAAAGTGCTGTTTAACCAAGATGTTAGAAATGATACCTGGAAAAATTCGAGTGTAGGATTACATTGTGACAAGAGAGCAATCTACAGTCAGTGTCAGGTTTGGGGCATTGGTGAGAGTTGATTAAACAAACAAACCTGAAATGATGAGCATCCTTAGTATGACATTGGAAAGAATATATTTTAACTAAACACATAAACCAGTTTAGCAGTAATCAGCTTTTAGTCAACTGTGGTGTGTTGTACTCAATTGTAATCACTTTCTGTTCTTTGACCCTGACTGAAATCACTCATACTTAATGCTAAAGTATTACTTGAACCTTGAAAGGTCACTCCTCTGAAAGACTGCATGGATGAATTCATTCCTGATCTCTAGAAACAAAAAGAGTTCCACTTCAAATGGTTCTATCGACTCATGATGACAGAATCATTACCATCCCAGGAAAACATAGCTCCCCTTGTTTCTGGGAGCAGAGACTCTCTCTTCCTCATGGGATCTGGACCTTCTCTCATCATTCACTTGAAATACACACACACACACACACAACTTTATTCATCCAAAGAGTCCATTATTCATTTGAAAATTTTATCTCTTACAATTACTCTATGATGTAACATGTGCTTATTGGAGTCTTGGCTCTCTACAGAGAAAGAGCTACACTTCATCTTTCCAGAAAGATATTTTTTTCAGTTTGTAAGTTTATTGTTTTAAGTAATAAATGCTCAGTGAAGAAAATGTGGATATTAAAATTTTTCATCAGAAAGAATCACCCACTATTAAAAAACAATTTGCTATACATGGAAGATACATATAGGTAGATAAAGATAAAATTCAACTGGTTGTGTATATGTTAAATGTATATATCTTGATATCCAGTCTTTAAGTGTGATTGTTTTGGAATTGTTAAAAATTTTATTGGAGAAGATTTATATATCATAATCCCAGTGGCTCAGGAGGCTAAGGTAGGAGGATCACAAATTTAAAGCCAGCCTCAGCAACTTAGTGAGGCTCTAAGCAACTTAGTGAGATCCTATCTCAAAAATTAAAAAAAAAAGGGAGTCTGGGTTAAGTGCTCCTGGGTTTGAAATAAAATGAAATAAAATAAAAGAGCTGGAGATGTAGCTGAGTGGGTAAGTGCCCCTGGGTTCAATCCCCAGTACAAAAAGAAAAAAAAAAAAAAAACTTCATGCAAATCCTCACTTGAATGGCCAAAGTAGTTCCTCATACCATAATGTATTAATCATTTTTCCTATTTCTGTGTATTTCCTATTGTAAATAATACTATATTGTTGGAGGTTGGGCTCTCTGAAACCAGATGCTGAGATGGAATTTGAGGTGAAGATGTTTATGAGGGACCTACACCTGTGAAGGGAAAGGACAGAAGCAGGACTGGGCAGAGAGAGAAGATGAACTTCCATCTAGCCAGCAAATCCTTAGACAATCTGAGACAGAGCTCTGGAACAAGTAAGTATTGCACATCAGAGTTGCTCCATATTGGATGAAAATGGTTGAACTTTTATAGCCCCGATTCTCTCAGGTACAAGATGTAGGCAACTCTGATCATGGGGTGAAGTGGTTACATCTCCATAGTTGTATAGCCCTAGGACTGTAGGGTGGAGATGTCTGTAGACCCCACACTGGGAGTGGGACAGCAAGTCTTTCCTTGGCAGGGGATCTGGACAGTGCATCTTGTGTCTGTAGAACTCTTAGAATCACACATCTGGTATCCATTCTCAACTTTATTTTCATTAACAAAACCCCAATTTCATCTGCAAATTTATTTATTTATTTATTTATTTATTTATTCATTCATTCATTCATTCATTCATTCATTCATACTGTGGTATCAGAGATTTAACCCAGGGGTCCTTTAGAACTGAACTGCACTCCCAATAATTTTTATTTTTTATTTGAAGACAGGAACTCCTTAAGTTACCAAGACTGGCCTTGAACTTGAACTTGTGGTCCTCCTGCCTTAGCCTCCCCAGTCACTGGGATTACAGGTTTGCACCATCATGTCCAGCACTCTGCTCTGGTCTACTTCAAAGGAAGAACCAAGTAGCCTTGTTGGGCAATGAGATACAAGGAGAAAATGCCTGAGTCACCATCATTTTCTGAATTAAAAGGCAAAGCCCCAGGGCCAGTGGTAGAGTGCTTGGCTTCTTCAAGGCTCTGGGTTCTATCACCAGTGCTGCCATCCATCAATCAATCAATCAACCAGGCAAAGGCAAGTCTCCCAAGGGGAAATGATTTGCCTTTCACACTTCTCCTTTCTCCCAACCAGGAACTTGAGACCATGAAGACAAAGTCCCAGCCTAAGGAAGGCAGAATAAGAAGCTATATGCATGACTTTCTCAAACAAATGGTTTCTTGTTGTCTGGGAAAAATAACCTCTCTCCCTATCTGCTTAATCCATCTTGGTAAAGTTTCTGTTACATGCAGCCAAATGCAATCCTATCTAGCACAATATTTTAAATATCTTGGCATATAAATTAGATATACATTTGTGATTATTTCTTTTAGATTGAATCCAAGTGGGAATGCTGAGTTAAAACATTTTTCCATGTTATTCAAATAGCTTTACAGTAGGTTTTTCCAAATTTATATTTCAATCAGTAGGACATGAGATTTTCTTAGTAAACTATGCTAGCATTAAAACAACTTTTTATTTTTTATTTTTTTGGCACCAGGAATTGAACCCAGGGGCTCTTAACCACTGAGCCATATCCCCAGTCCTACTTATTTATTTATTTATTTAATGAGACAGGGTCTTGCAAAGTTGCTTAGGGCCTTACTAAGTTGCTATAAGGCTGGCTTTGGACTTGTGGTCCTCCTGTCTCAGCCTCCTGAGCCTCTGGGATTATAGGCATGTGCCATCATACACAGCTAAACAATTTTTTAAAAAGTTCTTTTATTTGAAGAAAGAGGACAAAATCATATGATGTTTGTCAATTTACATATTTTTATAGATTATGTCATAAAACACTTTCATTTCCTTTTTTCTAGATTGTCTATTCAAATTATCTCATTTTTGTAACCAGAGTTTTATTATTTTTCTTATTAGTTTGGTCTCTTTATATAAGGGTTTCATTTTTTTTTACCATTTCTGATAATTATCTTCAGTCTCTGAGACTTACCTTTTTATTTTGTTAACATTTGTGATATTTCAGAGGGCAGATAATTATCTTCATAAATACATCATTTATTCGCTATTTTGTCCACTATATTTACCCCTAGGCCATTCTTTCATATTTAGTGGCCAAATAAATATACAAATCAATTTTGTTTCTTTATTGTTCATTTTTTCCCATTTGATTATTGAATTTATCTTTAATAAGTTTTTGGTGTGATACAAGATTCAATATTTTCCCCCGACAGCCAATTTTCTTCATAACCACATGTCAATAATGTGACACAATATGATATATTAAGTATATACATTGTAAGAGAAGAAACAATGCCATATGTTAAGCACATCCCTGTTTCATTCCCACCTTGGTGCATATGAATTCAGACAAGCAGATAGCAAACTATGACCCATAGGCTAAATCTGGCTCATGGCTTGTTTATTTATTTATTTATTTTTGAGGGGGGCAGTGGTGGTGGTGGTCATACCGAAGATTAAATTCAGGGGCACTTAACCACTGAGCCACATCCCCAACCCTTTTTATTTTTTTATTATGAGACAGGGGCTTGCTAAATTGCTTAGAGCCTCACTAAGTTACTGAGACTGACCTTGAATTTGTGATCCTCCTGCTTCCTCCTCCCAAGTTGCTGTAATTCAGGTGTTTGCCACACTCTCAGCACTGTGGCTTGTTTTTGTAAATAAATGTATTAGAATATAACCCTTTTAATTTGTTGATATATTGTCCATAGGTGATCTTTGCTACAGTGGCAGTCAACTAGTTTCAATAAAGATAATACAGCTGGCAAAATCCAAAATATTTACCCTCTGGCTCTTTACAGAAAAACCCTATTGACCCTGGCTCAGTCTATGTTTATTTCTGTATCTTCATTTTGTGGATGGATGTTAGGTTCTAGTAGAAGTCTCTGAGGAACAAGCAGGATAGAGAGCCATGAATGGAGGAAACTTGGGCTGCATTTGACAGAATGGAGCAAAATCCCCTACTCACATCAAGAGGGATTTCATGGCCACGAAGAAGATGGAAAGACCAATTGCATGTACATGACCAAATAGTATCACACTTTCTTATGGCCCACTGGTTTTCCTAAAAATCCATTTGTCTCTCCTATAGAAACTCATTTGTTTTTTCTATAAAAGACTTTTCTCTACACTTCTTTTTCCCTAACAAGTTATAAGCCCCAAATTCTAACCACCTCTTTGATTTATACATCACTGAGTGCTCCTGTATGCACATTTTTTCCCATTTGATTATTTTCATGGGGGAATAAACTCTGTCTTTTCTCTTGGTAATCTGTTTTGTCAGTTTAAATTTGCAGCCCTCAGTCACTGAACATAAAAGGGTAGAGGAAAAGTTTTTCCTCTTTAACTATTTTTTTCCCAGAGGAATCAACTTTTGTGGAGTGTAAGTAGAAATTAACCTAATTGAGTGAAAAGGATGATGGAGAGAAAGTGTTCCAGGAAGAGACTTGTACAGAGAGAAACAGGAGAGTAGAACACTTGGGGCAAAGGAATTGAAAGAAATTAATCAAGGGTGGATTATGAATTTTACAGGGCAGAGTGAAGAAACAGATGGAGTTGAAGAAATAGGCAGAGGCTAGATTGTGCTAACAGAGTAGCCACCAGTCCCCCTATTGATCACTTGAAATGTAGTGGCTGAATTGGGAAGTATTATACAGTGAAGTTACCCACAAGTTCAAAAAACAGCATAAGTAAAAAAATCTCATTAATATATTTTAGAACATTGATTACTTATTGAAATAACTTGAATCAATTGAGTTAATTTTTAAAATATTATTACAGTTACATTGATTTAATTTTCTTAAGTGTTGCCACCAAAACCTTTTAATCATATTTCTAATGGACAGTATTGCTCTATACCTACAGAGGTCTGGAAAACTGTTAGAACTTGTTTGAGAACAACAATGTATTTAAAAAATAATGGTGAGTATAAGTAGTCCCCATCAACAATTTTCACCTAACTTTTATCCTGCCTAACAGTCATCTTGTCTGGAAGAAACACCTTGTCCATAATCAACTGAACTATTTTTTTTTTTAATTTTTTGGCACTGGGGATCAAACACAGTAGCAATTTACCACTGAACTACAACCCCAGCCCTTTTTATTTTTTGATAGGTTCTTGCTAAGTTGCTGCAACTGGCCTCCCAAGTTTCTTGGTTTGCAGGTGTGTGCCACTGCTCCCAGCCCAACTTTTTGTTTTTAATCATCCCCATTTCAACTTATACTTCTTTATGCATTTCCTACCCTTCCTGCCCCATTTCAAGAAGCACAGGGTACAGGAAAACCTCCAGTGTCAACATACCATTTCTTATAGTTGCAAAACAGTTGGAAAACTTGGAATACCAGGTGGTTTTGCTTTTCAGTTACAAAAAAATATGCTGCTTTCTCCCAAAAGTCAAAACAAAGGATTCCAGAGACTACTCTCAATAGGTGAAAAGGCCGAATATTCTGCAAAGGGACACCTCTGTTAGCTCTTAATGGTTCTTTAATGACCCATCCAAGGATCAACATTAAGAGACTGGGTCTCTTAATACCTCAGGGAATGCTCCCTAAACTCAAATTAATCCAAAGAAAACCAAAAGAAGCTTGGAGCAGAGGAAAGGAGGATGAAAACTTTCCCAATTAGCCCTCAATATATAGAGACAGGGAGAAGATTTATACATGAAAACCTGTGTCCACTCATCACTGATGACTTTTTTTCCCATAAAAATTCCACTGTCAAGGAGTCTAATAAAAAAGTATAGCTGAAATATCTGCTCATGATTCAAAGTGGTCGTTTAAAAACACCTAACTAAAAAGAACCAATATAAAAAGAAAAAGAAAAAAAAACACCTAAGAATTATGAATTAAATGAAGCGTTTTGTCTTTTTCTAAATATCTGGTGTGGTAGCTGTCAGTGTCTTGCCAGTGGTTTGTTGGAACCATGGTCAGGGGGCAAGGGGTGGCTACACACAGGCCTGTGGTACATTGTTACAGAAAGCAGTATTTCTCCATCTCAGTGCTGTTGAGGTTTAGATCTGTTCTTTGCATTAGAGAATATGGTTGGCAGCATCCCCGGCCCCTACCCACTGATTGCCTGTAGCGTTACCCAAACTCCATTTGTAATGACTCAGAATGTCTCCAGACTGCCAAATGTTCCCTGGGAGTAGAATTGCCACCAAATGCTACACAGTTGACAATCACTGATGTAATCCCTTGAAATAAAGGATTTATAGAGACATAGACTTTAAAGTATTGATGTGGATTTCTGCAGTTGTTTGTTATTCCCCAATGCTCTGATGCATACCTGTATCTGTGTGTTTCAAAAATCTTTCCAGCAAGTTGGACAATGGTTTAGCCTGTTCTCCATTGAGTCATGACCCCATCAGGCTGAAGATTTCAGCTGAGGTCTGGAGGGACCACTTAGTGTAAAGGTTCTGGTAACATGTTGACATACTGAGGTAGTGACACCTGTCGCCATCCCTGAAGCATCCAGGAGGAGTAGAGAAGTGAAGTAGCTGTATAACACCAACTTTTATTCACCCTTGAATTAAATAAAATGTAAATAATGATTTGCCTTAGTTTTTCAAAAACAGATAGCAATTAAATGCAGGCCTTGTTTCTCAACAAGCACATGGATCTGGGCAGACTGTACAGCCCAGCCTACCTGGACTTATATGGTCATACTCTTATGAATGCTGTGCCAAAAACAATTCAGAGAGGTAATAGAGCACCATTTAATAGTAAGCAAAGTGACATCCTCATTGTGCCCACTTCTCCCTTCCTCAGTCAGATCCCCAGTAAAGAGAATCAGAATGTCTCCCCAAAATATGTTCCATTGGAATAATGAATAAGATAGTACAGCTAATGGGTCCCAATTAAGTCTTTTTAAATGTAATGGGTCCCCAATTAAGGTTTTTTTTTTTTTTTTCCAAATGTAAAGACCACTTCAAGAAAATGACCTATAGAAGCATTCCAAACATTCCAGTCAACTCTTTTGTCCTAGAGTGGTGGGAAAATGAAAATGGAAGAGGGGGTGGACCCGAATGGAAATTACAGAAAGTTCAAACTCAAAGGCTAAAAGAGACAGTCATTTAGAAGTTCATGGGTCTAGCCAATAGTCTTAGTACTTTTTCAATATGTGTTTAACATACATTTTAACCAGTAGCCTTAATACTTCTTCAATACTAGTTTAGCATGGATTTTGATGAGTGTCCCTAT